>NC_134101.1:11702903-12017134 GCF_000715075.1 Nicotiana tabacum | reverse complement strand
CTTTCTTGCCCCATAGCTAACATGTTTTGGAATGAAATTGGTATCAATAATACTAGCATCACACTGGTGGAGTACCATTGGATTGACACTGTAAAAATATTTCAACCCCTAATACCTTTCTTAATGTTAGATTGGCTTGAACTTTTTCCGTTTGCACTTTAGAATTTGTGGATCAATAGAAACAATAACAACTTTAACAATGACCAAAAAAATCTCTCTCTAAGCCTAGTTATTACCCGTGCACAAGAATTTAAGCTCCTTAACTACAATCACTCTAGCCCCACCAACAAAAAGAGTATAAAGGTTAAATGGATTGGGTGGTATCATTCGAAATTCTACCTGAGACTGGATTGTTGGTTTCCAGGAACATACTCATGTGCTAGCTTAATCATACTTATGCCGAACTTCTTGCTTTAAAGCAAGGACTGCAGCTTGTCCATGAAAGAAACTTGAAGCCGTTAGAGGTGGAAACAGACTCAGTGGAAGTAATACAACTTATTCGAAGTAATTATCCTACATATAACTCAATCGTTCACTTTTGCCGGTGGTTAATGCTTCAGCTAGAGATTCAGGACATCATTCATAGTTTTCGCGAAGCAAATTCAGTAGCCCATCTCTTCGCAACAGAAAGTACCAAGCTAGACTGTTTCAACACTCAAGTGAAACTTGCTACCGTCCCTCACTTTGTGGCTGCCAACTTTCTAGCGGATCAAAGAGGGTCCTCCTTTACTAGAACTATTTCAGAGAGTTCATGTAATAAATTAGCTAGTCTTGGGATCTGTGCTATAATTGGCACGTCTGTTTTTTCTGATAGCTCCTTTAAATCTACAAATCATGTACTTGATCCCAATGGACTTCCATGATAGAACATTGTAATGCTACTTAGTTTATATTAATAAAGTATCGTTGTTAACCAAAAAAAAAAAGCAAGAAGAGAGAAAGGGGTGACTATAGGTTTTCGTAAAGAAGTAACTTTTGGACTTCTAATAGTAGATAAATAGGATAAAAGCCAAAAAAATTATAAAAAAGATAAATGAGTTTTTTTGGGCAAACTGCCACGTTACCTTGCCAAGTATATATATAAAGAAGTAACTTTTGGACTTCTAATAGCAGATAAATAGAAAGATAAATGAGTTTTTTGGGCAAATAGAGATGACACATCACCTTGCCAAGTCCCTCATAAATATATATATATATATATATATATATATATATATATATATAATAAATGCTCCACTATTCACTAATCTTATAGCCAATAGTTTTTCCTAAGGAATTTTCATCAACGATCTTTTACTTGATGTTGGTGCATTTTTCTTTATTGTGTAATTTTCTTCTTTGTAATAATTTTCACCACTTAGATCTTAAATTAGTCTTTTAGTGTTTCGGAGCCGAAAATAGTATATGCAATACGTGATTTACCCTTCATAGATTACTTTTTAAGTTTTTGTCAACGGTTGGACTTACATTGTCCGGTTGAAGATTAAATTAACGGCAAAGGGCCAAATATAACATTTTTGAAAATAAGCTAATTTTTTGAAAGTACTTTTGAAAAATAGCACTTCTCAAAATAAGCTAATTTTTCCAGCTTGGCCAAACGGGCTATAAATCTTCTCAGCCTGAAAATAAATAAAACGGTAAAGGGCCAAATATACCCTTCTACTTTCGAAAATGGTCTAAGAATACATTTCGTTATACTATTGGGTTATCTATACCCTTATAGTCATACTTTGGGTTCAAATATACCCCTCATTTAAACGGAGGGACACGTGTCATCGTCCTGTTGGTCAATTCTAAATATCTTCTAATTAATTAAAAAGACCCATTACCCATACCCGAAAAATAATATTTTTTTTTGTAAAAATTGGAAAAAACTAAAAATATTTTTTTACTAAAAACTGAAAAAACGAAAATATTTTTTTTTTCCAGTTTTTACTAAAAAACTTCTTTAAAAAAACTGAAAAATATTTTCTGAAACAATATTTTTGTAAAAACTGAAAAGTAATTTTCTAAAGCAATTAAAAACTGGAAAAAACTGAAATATTTTTAACTAAAAACTGAAAAAAAAGAAGAAAATATTTGTTTTTTCAGCTTTTACAAAAACATTGCTTTAGAAAATTACTTTTTAGTTTTTTTTTCAGTTTTTACAAAAATATTGTTTTAGAAAATATTTTTCAGTTTTTTCTAAAGCAGTTTTTTAGTAAAAATTGAAAAAAAAATATTTTTGTTTTTTTCAATTTTTAGTAAAAATAATTTCAGTTTTCTCCAGTTTTTACAAAAAAAAAATTGCTTAAAAAAATTATTTTTCGGGTATGGGTAATTGGTCTTTTTAATTAATTAGAAGATATTTAGAATTGACCAACATGACGATAACACGTGTCCCTCCATTTAAATGAGGAGTATATTTGAACCCAAAGTATGACTGCAGGGGTATAGATAACCAAATAGTATAACGAGGGATATTTTTAGATCATTTTCGAAAGTAGAGAGGCATAATTGGCCCTTTGCCGTTAAATAAATTACTATGTCCAATACCACAGGAACCAAAATTGGAATAAAGTAATAACTCTAAAAACCGTTATTTCCCATTGTTAAAATTGGTAACTAAGTATACTAAATAATTTGTTATCGTGAATTTAATTTGACCGATTGTAGGGTATAAACATACTTTCTTTATAGCCTATTTGGCCAAGATTAAAAAATTAGCTAATTTTGTGAAGTGTTTTTGAAAAGTATTTTTGGTAAGAAACAGATGTTTGGCGCAAGTATTTTTCTCAAAAGTATTTTTTTTTAAAAATAATTTTAGTAAGAAGCTACTTTTTTGTACTTCTGTTTTTACTAAAAAAATATATTTTTTCTTTTCTAAAAGCTTGGCAAAAAAAAAAGTATTTTTTTTGAATTTTCTTTTCTCGACTATGGAGAAACTTGGTCAAAACAGGTTATGAGAATGTACATGAACTATACCTAGGTTTAAACAAACTAGGATTTCCCGACCCACACCTAGGTTTAAACAAACTAGGATTTCCCAACCTTATGGGAACGGATTTTTGACTATTCCTTATAAAAACGACCCTTTAGATTTCTCATTGTCAATAGTTAAACTAAATTTGGTCTCTCGAATATTTCATCAAAATCATGGGTAATTTGAGGGAGGAAGTTCCAGCAGTTCCATGGTTGATGCTCGCAGAGAAGGAGGGAAAAGAAGAAAGTCGTGAGTTTTTCGACTTGTCAAAGGATGTTACCTATAGCACGAGTTTTCCAGAATTAGTGGGAAAGCGGTGTTTGGGAGTGGGATTTCCAGGTTGGATTTTCACAGCTGATGAACAAAAAAAGATGAATCTGTTTCATCTTTTCTCACGTTCTGTAATTAACCTCCCAGATATGGACATGTTGGAGGGTTTTGATTATGAATGGGAACGTGGTTCTTGTAGGTATTATGTGGAAAAAGCAGTAATATCTTCGAATCCTCTTACAACATCGGACTATGTTTTGGCCCTTATTCAAGGATATCCTCGTTGTTTTGCTTTCTGGAGACCAGGACAGAAGTCCTTTACTAATGTGGAGACACCTAGACGTGCATATTCTGATATTACTTGGCATGGTGGGCAATTCTACGGTGTTGATTTTATGGGCAACATTATTATTTTCGACTTCAGAGGTTCCGAAGAATATCCAACTGTAGCAACAGTTGTCAAAGGGATACCTCCTAGCTTAACTAGGGGCACACAGTTATACATGGTACATTCGTTGGGCGAACTACTGGTGATCACTCGAGACGGGGCTTTTCTGGATGAAGATGGGAGTTATGGAGTTAAAGAGTTTCATGTGTACAAGATTGATGTGGATAGGAAGAGTTATGAAGAGGTTGCGGACTTGGGGAATAGGGCACTATTCCTTGGCTCTAGTGCTACTTTGGCTGTTGCACAAGCCTATAAAATAGAGGGATGCAAGGGGAATTGTATCTATTTCACAGATGATTGTTGGCAGAGCTATTTCAATATCGAACGAGGTGGTGGGAAGGACATGGGCATATATAACTTGCTTGATGGAACCATTGAGCCTCATTACACTGGTGAATCTTACCACAAATTCAGTCCACCACTATGGATCTTCAAGTGATTACTACTATTTTAGTTTGAGTTGTGTTGTAGGCTTAGGTTGCGCTGTTTTTGCCATCTACAAGTTCTTTAGGTTACTTTAGTCTTGCTTTGGTTGAGTAGCTACTTCTTTGTCTTTGATTTCTACTTTTTCTTTACTTCTTTCTGTTGTTGGTACTGAATAAAAACCTTTGAGTAAATAGTTTTGAGATGTCTCACTACTAGAAAAACGCTAACTTCCGACCGAAATTTCCGACTGATTTTTTTGTCGGAAATTTCCGACGGAATCCGTCGAAATTTTCAAAAAAATATTTCCTATATATTTTTAAAAACTTTTCGACCACATTTCCGACCAAATCGGTCGTAAATTTTGGCGGAAAATTTATTTTGACTGGTTTGACCTAATTTTCGACCGATTTGATAGGTATTTTTTTTTTAGAAAAAAAAATTAAATTAATGAATTCGTTTTTAAAAACCCTACAGCCCCTCCCCAAAAAATAGAAACTCAGTTTTCATTCTCTCATCTCTCCCTCTCGTCCCCTAGCTCCTCTCTTCCTCTCGTCCTTCTCCCCCGTCCCCAAGCTCGTATGTTTGCTCTCTCTCTCTCTCTCTCGTTTCCTCATCCCTTCTCCCTCTCCTTCCTCCTCCCTTTTCCCCTTAATTTATTTTTTACTCTGTTTTGCAGCAGCTAGCATGGTTGGCGGCGGCGGCAGCTCCTCAGTCGACTTCTCCGGCATTTTTTCTGTCGAGGTAAGTATTTCGTTGAACCACATTAAGTATTAGAAATCTCATTGTTTGATTGATAATAGAAATCTCATTATTTCGTTGAACCACATTAAGCATTCACTGTTCAAATAATATACCCATCTGCAAATTAAACACATTTATTTTGTGAAAAGTATATACGTACTTCATTAAGATATGGTCTTCAATCACTTTTATCTTGACCCTATGGATATTTATTTATTAGTAAAAGAGGAGAAAGGAAATGGCAATAGTAGAGTGAGTTCTAATTTATTACAACTAGCAGAAGTTGTAATATTGTCCAAGCACTAAGAAAATAATATTAATTCTGCTAATATACTTTAAAGATACTCCATTATCTTTACTAGCTCTAATAGATTAAATAGAATAACTTTGGGCACCATCATTGATTTTCTGATTAAGTTCTTGTTCTTCTGCTAATATACTTAAAAGTTGTTTTAAGGAAATTCAATTGATTAGTCCAAAAATATATTGAAGAATATTTGTTGCTTGATGCCATTAATTGAAAATCATGTGGTTCTTAGGACGCGGTTCGCTTTTAACCCAAATTAAACCAAGGTAATTCGCTAAGCTTATAACCTAATTAAACTAGTTTAATCCTATCATAAAGATTAGAAAATTATTTAATCCTACAACTTCACAAGACAAATAATGATTTGTTTAAAGTGAGAAAATGACTGATGAAGATTAATTTTTCAAAAATTTACAATCAAAGAAACATATAAAATAATATAGTAATATTTCTATATTCACCTTTTAGAATGATATTAAATTTAAATTTTTTCAATTTTAATGTTAAGATTAATTTGTAAATTTGAGAAATCATTAGTTAATTTGGATTATATGAACATTTAAGAAGCTATTCAAATTTATTTATTATATTTAAAGACTTATATTATTTAGAATAGGGATTAATGTGAGATTTCGAGTGTTAAAAAATATTAATTTAAAAAATAAAATATATCAATTAAAGTACTTTGACACAATGATATGTATATATCTAAAACGAACCTTTGAAAGAGTATAACTTTGTAACTAGTTTAAATAAATCAAATTATTTTAAATATCTCATTTCTAGATTTCTATTTGTGTAGATGAAATTTGTGCATCGTAGATGGATGTATAATAGGAATCATCCTAATCGTGCGGGGTTGAGGGATGAATTTATTGAAGGGGTTGCTAAATTTATTACTAAGGCTCAAACACTTGATGATTTTCTTATTGGAGGAAGGATTAAGTGTCCTTGTGTGAAATGTAAGTGTGTTAAGTTATTGAAATCAGACGAAGTTAAAGTTCATCTCTATAAGAAAGGGTTTGTAGAACATTATTATATATGGACTGTTCACGGGGAGAATCATGCTAGTTTAGATGATGTTAACTTTCATAATTCTTTTGGTGGTGAGAGTAACCCTATTGCGGAGCATAATGTTGAAAATTCTCGATACAATAAAATGATGAGGGATGCTTTTGGGATGTTTTCTGGGGTTCAATCCGAACCAAATGATGAGACTAAGCATTATTATGAACAGTTAGAGGAAGCTAGCCATCCATTGTATGAAGGCTCGGTGCATTCCAAGTTGTCTGTTGCGGTTAGATTACTAAGGATTAAATCGGATAGTTCTATTTTCCAAGCAGGCATGGATTCTATTGTTGGGCTTATGAATGAACTTAATCCGAGTAACATTGACTTACCAAAAGATTTCTACACTGCTAAGAAATTGGTTTCTAAGTTGGGTCTTTTATCAGAGATAATTGATTGTTGTGAGAAAGGTTGCATGTTATTCTAACTTCATAATTATTTATGCTTTATTAATATTAGTTTGTTTATATAATAATTATATTTTCATTTTAGGAAGATTATCATAAAAGGGTGAAAGAATGACAACAAACTCAGCCTCCTTCAACTCAACCAACACCTGATGATATGGCTTCATTGAGGACAGAGGCAGCTGGTGGAGTAAAGAAAGGCAGAGTCTACGGACTTGGAGTACGTCGACCTACAGGTCATCCAAACCCACTCTTAGCCAATTCTTCTTCTTCTCAAAATCAAGAACAAATGGAAGATATGAGAAAGAAAATTCGTGATTTGAAGTAACAATTGGACTCCAAATTCGGAACATTTGTTAAGATGCAGAAATTCATGAGAAAACATGGGCATGATCTATCTGATGATGAGGATGAACAAACTGAATCTGATGTGTAGTAGTTTAGGTGTGGTGTTTTAGTTGATTGGTAAACTTGATTGTGAGAGACAACTTTATGTTTTATTTTTAAACTTGAATGCAGGCTACTATTTGGATGTTTTTATCCCCAAAATTGTTAGGTTTACTGGTTGATATTGTTGGTTTAGGTTGTGTTAATGGCTGGTATTATTGGTTTATATTATGTTAGTGGTTGGTATTGTTGATTTAGATTATGTTAATGGTTGGTATTGTTGGTTTAGATTGTGTTAATGGTTGGTATTGTTGGTTTAGATTGTGTTGATGGTTGATTAGTTGTTGGCGTTTGTAATAGTTTGACAGGTGGTGTAGCTCAAAATTGGGCAGAATTCTGCCAAGTTTTACAGAAAATTCCGACTAATTTCCGACGGAAACAGTCGAATAACTGCCCAGATTTTACCAAAAATTAAATTAAATAAAATTTATTTTTTAATAATTAATTTCCGACAGATTCGGTCGGAAATTATATATTTATATTATTAAATTTTAGATAAATAATTATTTTTATTTATATTATTACGACTGATTCGGTCGGTAAATTCCGACCACTTTGGTCGGAAATTTAAAAATATTTGGTCGTCTGACATTTTGAATGTTTCGACTACTTTGGTCAGAAATCACCGACGGATTCGGTCGGAAATTGTTTTCCGACCAACTTTTTTCCGACTGACAAATTTTGGTCGGAAAGTAGTCGAAAATTCGTGATTTCCGACCGATTTTCGATCGTTTTGGCGGTCGGATTTCCGCCATTTTCCAGTAGTGTCATGTTCAAGAGGGCCTGATGTTAGGGCTAAAACGGCCCAATGATACCCTTAACATAGTGTGATATTATCTTCTTTTGGCAAAGCTCGCACGGTTTTCCCCAAAAGTCCTCACACCTTTAAGAGTATCCAACTCCTTATAAGTCTCTTATTTTTCTTTTCTACTTTCTATGTGGGACTTTGTTCACACACACCCAAAAATCTTCCCCTTGAATTAAGTTTCACATGACCCATCATCATTTATGGGTTAATTTGGAGATTAACTATGTGCCACCCATATGATCCGAGTATTTACGGTCATCGAAGTCCAAGGAGAGGCTGTGTATGCATCTTTGAAGCTATGGGTAAAGGTAGTGAACCGGCCCATAATTTATGAGTTAATTTGGAGATTAACTGTGTGTCACCCGTATGATCTGAGGATTTACGATCATCGAAGTCCAATGAGAGGTTGTGTATGCGTCTTTGAAGCTATGGGTAAAGGTAGTGAACCGGCCCATAATTTATGGGTTAATTTAGAGATTAACTATATGCCACCCATATGATCCGAGGATTTACGGTCATCAAAGTCCAAAGAGAGGCTATATATGCGTCTTTGAAGCTATGGATAAAGGTAGTGAACCGGCCTATAGACGGGCAAAAGCGCTAAGCCGGGCCCTCCGCCATCACTTCGTCATCTTCATACTCATCTTGCCAAACCGCTGGCTCTGATATCAGTTGTTGGGCTAAAACGGTCCAAAAATACCCTTAATATTGTGTGATATTGTCCGTTTTGGCTAAAGCCCGTACGGTGTTTCCCAATAGGCCTCACACCATTAAGAGTATCCAACTATTTATAAGTAGCTTATTTTTCTTTTCTACTTTTTATATGAGACTTTATTCACACACACCCAATAACTAGCTGGGTTCTGGACTGGAACACATCTTTTTTACTATCAATAGAGCAATTACAATATATAATAGAGCTGGATTTGTATATTACCAATATGTATGACGTTCAGTAACCTTGAGGAGTCAATCCAGAGTTTCACACTGGTTTTGGAAGAAACACACTTCAATTCTACTACTCAAAGTGATGGGTGATTTAAGCAATTCTAATCACTCATAGTGGTGGAACTTTATAAATGTTGTATTTATCTTACTTCCAGTTTTTTTTCATTTTATTTTAATATGTGACAACTCCAGACTAGACTCAACATGTTCTGCTAGTTGTGCTATAAATATAGGTACAATGAATATACCATCGTACTGACTTGTTCATCCTCTTATTTAACTGGTGAAATTAGTGAATTCTTGTGTTAAGCGCCTACAATATATTATTATACTTTCCCTGTTAAGTTATCCACATTGTTGTCAAAATATTTTTGGAAAGAAGTATTGAATTCTATTGGTTCTTTGTCTTTTTTTGTTGTATATTTTTCATCGCTCGATATTGTTCACTACCTTTTGGGACATATGTTTGACCAAAAATATGACTCTTGGTTCAAATAATTAAATTTATGTGATTATGGGTTAAACTTAGTTAATAATAGTATTTCTAGATGTAACTTCCGAGAGTGTGATAAACGTCAAATAGATCTGCTCGAATAGTGATAATAGTATGCAATAACTATTCCAAAAAGCATGAGTAATAATGTAGTATTTAATAGCAATGAATAACAATAAATGACTTTAAAGTAAATAGGAGGAATGATTCACCCAATAAAGGATGAGCTAGATGGTTGTTCCTCATGACAATGATGAGTGACAGACAAATCTTTGAATGTTCGAATTATTCTCGGATCTGATGAAAAAGTATGGAACAATATAAACAAGAATCTTGGTGAAAATGTGGTGTTTGTATCTTAGTAAGAGAGAGAGAATCTTTTGTCAAAGTGTATTCTTATAAATGAATATTACATACCCTATCATTGTCTCTTTTTTATATATATGGGACATTTTCCCAAGAAACCCTAATAGTACAAGTAAAGAGAATATCCGCTAGAATATTCTCTTTTAATATCCTATCCTGAAAAACTAGTTGTTACAACCCCTATCATCGATATAAACCTCAACCTCGACCCTTGTTGACATCTCGACTACGGCTCTTATCGACATCTCGACTACGGCTCATGTCGACATCTCGACTATGGCTCATGTCGACACTTCGGCCAAGGACTTTGCTGCTTCTTAGGTCTCTTCGACTAAAGTCAACTTCGAGAATCCTTCCTATTATATTATCTTGGCTTGGGTACTCTAGGGATAGGTTTTGCCTCATATAGTTAGTCCCTCCTCTTATTGAGACCGGCTTCAGGCGGGGTCGATAAGCGAATATGCTCATCACGGTAGAAATAATTGAGCGAGCAATTCAGGTCGTGGTGGTCATGGTGAGTCGGCAACGTAGCCCTATACGGACCACCTATTTCGAAACGTCTCGATTTTCCTGATCGGTTTGTTGGAATTGGGTTGTCCATAAATTAGGATGACGTCATGACGTCTTACGTCATCATGACATATTTTTCCGATGCATTGCTTCGTTTCTCGTGCACCCTTTGACTGAACCTGCTGCTTCGGTTACAACGCCAGTAATGATAAGCCATTTTTGGTTTTGGTGCCCAGGTTCTTATAAATAGATGTGCTTGGGTGTATTTTTGAAGTTTTATACCTTCTACTCCAAAACTCCATATCTCTTTCAATCTTCTCTGTGACTTAGCACTTTCTGTTCCATGGGCTTTCGTTGTTTTCGATCCTTTATTGCTTGATACTTTTGTTTTCTTCTGATAAAAACATGACTAGTAAAAGCACATACTAACCATCCTCGCAATTCGTAAAATAGTAAAAGCACATACAAGGAGTCTTATTTAGGGGAACGGGGTTCTAGAAGGCAAAACAACTAGTTGGGTCGTCACATTTTCTACCTCTTAAACAAACGTTCGTCCTCGAACGAATTTAGAATCGTATCTGGTGTGCTGAATAAGTGTGGATATCTGCTTCGCATGTCCTCCTCGGCCTCCCAAGTCGCTTCGTCGACTGGTTGGCCCCTCCACTGAAATTTTACCGCAGAAATCTTCTTGGACCTCAATTGGCGAACCTGCCCGTCAACAATGGCAACTAGTTCCTCTTCATAACCCAAGCTCTCATCTAGCTGAACCGTGCTGAAGTATAACACATAGGACAAGTCGGCATAGATATGTGAAAAATCGGATGAGCTCTCGATAGATTGGGAGGCAAGGAAAGCTCGTAATTCATTTTAGTGAAATAATCAAAATCCCAGCCGAGGGTCATTCTGGTGGCTTAGTGATTATGTGGATGCATAACTTGGTGATTGTAGAAAAGATAGCGAGAATGGATCAAGAACTTCATGCTATGATTAAGATACTTCGAATTGCAAACCTTGGCTTTTTAGTGCTTTATATGCCAGTACTACTGTTAATAATAGAAATATTATGTTGAATAATTTAGAAAATCTGCATGAGACTTATGTTGGTCCATGGTTGGTCAGAGGTGATTTTAACGATATTTTAATGTCTGATGACAAGTGGGAAGGACGCCCTATAAATAATACTAGAGCCTCCAGGATTTGGAACTATATTAACAAGTATAAGCTATTAGGTCTTGGTTTTAAGGGATGCAAATATACCTGGTCGAATTGTAGGAAAAGAAGTATTGCCCTGATTATGGAGAGATTAGATAGATATTTTGTTAATGATGAATGGCTTAATATTTATCCAAATGCTATAGTGAACCATCTCCCTAGAACCTACTCAGATCACAATCCTCTATTTATTAGACTAAGCCCTAGTTTTAAGAGCAACACTAGCAAACCTTTTAGGCTTGAAACCATGTGGTGCTCCCATCCAGACTTTATCAATACAGTGGACAACTACTGGAGTACAAACATCTCTTAGAAGCAGTCAATTATTTTGAGCACGAAGTTACTCAGTGGAACAAGAAAGTCTTTGGTAACATCTTTCATAAGAAGCATACACTTCTTGCTAGACTTAATGGTATTCAATCCTCCGACAAGTACACTTCGAGCCCCTTTTTGCAGCTGCTCGAATCTACTCTAGTTAATGAGTACAATAATGTTCTTAGGATGGAAGAGGATTTTTGGAAGCTTCGATCCAGAATTAATTGGCTCAATGATGGGGATGCAAATACTAGATTTTTTCATATCTCCACCATCAATAGGCGTAGGCAGAATAGAATTATGCACTTTAAAGATGATATGTGAAATTCGATTGAGGACCACACCATCTAGTTGACCATACGTTAAACGATTTTTAGGGATATTTTCACCATAAGTCACATTAGTTCGGATTGGAAAGGCATCAACTCTAGTATTAGGTACTTTAACAAATTAAATTTGCACAACCTAGACAGACCGATTGCTGATCAAGATATTATTTTCGCTCTCTTATCCTTTAAACCATTTAAAGCTCCTGGACCGGATGGGTTTCATCCTTTCTTTTACCAAAAATATTGGATCATTGTTGGTCATGCGGTGCTTAGTTATTGTAAAATTATCTTTAACACTCAACCAATCCATGAATTCCTTAATAACACTTTTATCTGCTTTATTCCAAAAATACCGAATGCAAATGATCTCAAATGTTTTAGACCAATTGGTCTATGTAATACTATCTATACGATCATTCCCAAGATTATTACTAACCATATAAAGCCCTATTTGGATGAACTTATCAGTCCTTATCAAGCTAGTTTCATAAAGAATAGAAGAGCTAGTGATAACTCTATTATTATTCAAGAGGTCATCGCCAACTATAATAAACAAAAAGGTGCTAATTATGGCATGATTCTCAAAATTGATCTAGAAAAAGCTTTTGACAGATTGGAATGGTCATTCATCTTTTGAACCCTTCATTACTTTAATTTTCCTCCTAATATTACTAGATTGATTATGTCTTGTGTTACCACTAGTAACATTTCCATTCTAGTTAATGGGACTAGAACTCCTTTCTTTACGCCTAGGGGTATTAGACAAGGTGATCTTATGTCCCTTTACATTTTTATCCTATGCATGAAAATATTTTTTAGATATATTAATCATGCAATTGATTGTGCAAATTGGGACCCTATTAAGTTATCTCCTAGGGGCCCTCCTTTGTCACATTTATTTTTTGCTGATGATTTAATTCTAATGGCTAGAGCCAATAAAAAATCTTGCTCTACTATTTTAGAAGGCATCAATATTTTCTGTAATTTATCAGGGCAGAAAATCAATGCTACAAAATCAAAAATTATATTCTCCCTAAACTGCCTTGATAGTCTTAAAACTGAAATATCTAAATTTTTTGGCATTAATAGCTACAACAACTTTGGCAAATATCTTGGATTTTCTATCTTAAGTAGACACCCTAAAGCATCAGACTTTCAGTTTGTTATTGACAGGATGCGATCCAAGCTAGCCAACTAGAAAATTAGTTGTCTTACTATGACACGCAAATCGACATTGATCTCCTCTACTCTCTCTAGCATACTTAATCATGTTATGCAATATATCCGGCTGCTAGTTAAAATTCTTAATCACATTGACAAGATTCAATGAAATTTCTTTTGAGGGACTACTACTACTAAGAGAAAGTTGCATCTTGTTAACTGGAAAATCATCACTAAGCCTAAGTGCCAAGGGGGGTTAGGTCTAGTAAAAGCCTATTCAAAAAATTTGGCCTTATTAACCGGCTTAGATTGGAGATATTTTATTAATACTACTTCACCTTAGGCTGACACTCTCATGTGATATTGGGTATGAATTGGTTATCTCCATGTCATGTTGTTCTAGATTGTCACGCTACGACTGTGACGTTGGCGATGTCGGGGTTGCTGAAGGTTGAGTGGAGCGGTTCTATAGACTATGTTCCTAGTAGAGTGATTTCATACTTGAAGGCTCAGCGGATGGTTAAGAAGAGTTGTCTATCCTATTTGGCTTTTGTGAGGGATGTTAGTGCAGAGACTCCTGCCATTGATTCTGTTCCGGCGGTGCATGATTTTTCGGATGTGTTTCCTGCAGGCCTGTCGGGCATGCCTCCTAACAGGGATATTGACTTCGGTATTGATTTGGTGCCGGGCACTCAACCCATTTCTATTCCACCGTACCGTATGGCACCGGCTGAGTTGAAGGAGCAGTTTCAGGAACTCCTTGATAAGGGGTTTATTCGGCCTGGCGTGTCACCTTGGGGTGCACCAGTTCTATTTGTGAAGAAGAAGGATGGTACTATAAGAAAGTGCATTGATTACAGATAGTTGAACAAGGCCACAATCAAGAACAAGTATCCTTTGCCGCGCATTGATGATTTGTTTGACCAGCTTCAAGGAGCGATGGTATTCTCCAAGATTCATTTGAGGTCAGGGTATCACCAGCTGAAGATTCGGGACTCAGATATTCTTAAGACAGCTTTCAGAACCCGATATGGCCATTATGAGTTCCTTGTGATGTCTTTTGGGCTAACCAACGCCCCAGCAACGTTCATGCATTTGACAAACAGTGTGTTTTAGCCTTATCTCGACTCCTTCATTATTGTATTCATTGATGACATCCTGGAGTACTCTCGTAGCCAGGAGGAGCATGCTCAGCATCTGAGGGTTGTGTTACAGCGATTGAGGGAGGAGAAGCTTTATGCAAAGTTCTACAAGTGTGAGTTTTGGCTCAGTTCAGTCGCGTTCTTGGGGCACGTGGTGTCCAGTGAGGGTATTCAGGTGGATCCAAAGAAGATAGAGGTAGTGCAGAGTTGGCCCAGACCGTCCTCAACCATGGAGATTCGGAGCTTTCTTGGGTTGGCGGGCTATTACCGTCGTTTTGTGGAGGGTTTCTCATCAATTGCATCGCCCTTTACAAAATTTACCCAAAAGGGTACTCCTTTCAGGTGATCGGAGGAGTGCAAGGAGAGCTTTTAGAAGCTCAAGACTGCTTTGACCACGGCTCCAGTTCTAGTTCTACCATCAGTTTCTGGTTCTTACACAGTGTATTGTGATGCCTCGCGGATCGGCATTGGGTGTATTTTGATGTAGGAAGTATAGTAATTGCTTATGCTTCACGCCAGTTGAAGCCCCATGAGAAGAACTATCCCGTCCATGACCTTGAGTTAGCAGCTATTGTTCACGCCTTGAAGATTTGGCGGCACTATTTGTATGGGGTCCATTATGAGATTTACACTGATCATCGGAGTTTGCAGCATTTGTTCAAACAGAAGGATCGTAACTTGTGTCAGCGGAGGCGGTTGGAACTTCTGAAGGACTACAATATCACCATTTTGTACCATCTCGGGAAGGCCAATGTTGTGGCAAATGCCTTGAGTCATCTGGCGGAGAGTTTGGGGAGCTTAGCATATCTTCCAGTAGTAAAGAGGCCATTAGTATTGGATGTTCAGGCCTTAGCTAGCCAATTTGTTATATTGGATGTTTCTGAGCCGAGTCGAGTATTGGCTTGTGTGGTCTCTCGGTCTTCTCTTTATGATCGTATCAGGAAGCGTCAGTATGATGAACCCCATCTGCTTGTCCTTAGGGACACGGTCTAGCACGGTGATGCTAAGGTGATCACTATTGGGAATGATGGTGCATTGAGGATGCAGGGGAGGCTATGTGTGCCCAATGTAGATGGTTTGCACGAGTTGATTCTCCAGGAGGCTCACAGTTTGCGGTATTCTATTCATCCGGGTGCTACGAAGATGTATCAGGACTTGAGACAACATTAATGGTGGAGGAGAATGAAGAAGGACATAGTGGATTATATAGCTCGGTGCCTAAATTTCCAGCAGGTGAAGTATGAGCATCAGCGACCAGGTGGGTTGCTTCAAAAGTTAGAGATTCTGGAGTGTAAATGGGAGCGGATCACTATGGATTTCGTTGTTGGGCTTCCACAGACTCAAAGAAAGTTTGATGCAGTTTGGGTGATTGTGGACCGGCTGACCAAGTAAGCTCATTTTATTCCTATGATGACTACCTATTCTTCCGAGCAGCTGGCTCGGGTGTATATCGGGGAGATCGTCAGGCTTCATGGCATACCGTATCTATCATTTTTGACCGGGGTACATGGTTTATATCATGGTTCTAGAGGGCCGTACAACATAAGTTGGGTACTTGAGTGGAGTTGAGCATAGCATTTCACCCTCAGACAGACGGACAGTCCGAGTGCACTATTCAGATATTAGAGGATATGCTTCGTGCGTGTGTGATGGAGTTTGTGGGTTTGTGGGATTAGTTCTTGCCTCTAGCGAAGTTTTCTTACAACAACAGTTACTAGTAGAGCATCCAGATGGCACCATATGAGGCTCTGTATGGTAGGCGGTGTAGGTCTCCAGTGGGTTGGTTCGAGCCGAACGAGGCTAGATTATTGGGTACGGACTTGGTTTAGGATACTCTGGAGAAGGTTAGGGTGATTCAGGATAGACTATGCACAGCCCAGTATAGACAGAAGATTTATGCGGATCAGAAGGTTCACGATGTTGCATTCATGGTTGGAGAGTGGGTCTCCCTCCGGGTGTCACCCATGAAGGGTGTTATGAGGTTCGGAAAGAAGGGCAAGCTGAGCCCGAGGTTTATCGGTCCATTTGAGGTATTGTGACGTGTTGGGGAGGTTGCTACGATCAAAAGCCTCCCAGTCTAGCAGGAGTTCATCCAGTATTCCATGTTTCTATGCTCCGAAAGTATCACGGCGATCCGTCTCACGTGTTGGATTTGCAGCTCAGTCCAGTTGGACAAGGATTTATCTTATGTTGAGGAGCTGGTGGCAATCTTAGATAGGCAGGATCGAAAGCCGAGGTTGAAGAATATTGCTTCTGTGAAGGTTCAGTGGAGGGGTCAGTCGATCGAGGAGGCGACTTGGGAGACCGAACATGATATGCGCAGCCGTTATCCTCATCTTTTTACCACTTCAAGTATGTCTCTATGCTCGTTCGAGGACGAACGATTGTTTTAAGAGGGGTGGATGTAACGACTCGACCGGTCATTTTGAGTGTATTATCCCCGATCCCCTATTTACTGTTTTCCCCGTACTTGTTTCTACTTATGTGACTTGCCGGGAGGTCTTGTTTTTGGTTTCAGAGTGATTTGGGACATTTAGTCCCTAAAACATAAGCTTAAGTCTTAGGATTTTGACCGTAGTTGGAATTGTGAGAAGACGACTCTAGAATGGAGTTCTGTCAGTTCTGTTAGCTCCATTGGGTGATTTTGCACTTAGGAGCATATCCGGACTGTGAATTTGAGGTCTGTAGCTAATTTAGGCTTGAAATGGCGAAAGTTGAATTTTTGGGGAGTTTGGCCGGGGGTTGACTTTTTGATATCGGGGTCAAATTCGGATTCCAAAAGTCGGAGTAGGTCCGCAATGTTCAATATGACTTGTGTGCAAAATTTGAGGTCAATCTGACGAGATTTGGTATGATTCGGCATCGTTTGTAGAATTTGAAAATTCTGAAGTTCATTAAGTTTGGATTGGAGAGTGATTCATGTTTTTGATGTTAATTGAGGTAGTTTGAGGATTCGACTAAGTCCGTATAGTGTTTTGGGACATGATGGTATGTTTGGTGGAGGTCCGGGGGGCCTCGGGTGAGTTTCAGGTGGTTAACGGATCATTTTTGGACTTTGGTTGATGGCTGATATCTGCTGGTGTATATTTTCTGGTTTCCTCTTACGCATTCGCGAAGGGTTAATATGAGCTGGGAAGATTTTGTTCTTCGCGTTCACGAAGAAAAGGATGAGAATGCGAAGGTGTGGTCTTCGTGTGCATCGCGAGTACGTGTGTGGTGTCGTGTTCGCGAAGGGAAGTGAGGCAGTTGGGGACCCCAGGTCTTTGGTCTACGTGTCGTGAGGTATGGGCCGCATTCGCGATCAGTTGAGCTTGTAATGCTTCGCATTCGTGAAGCATTGATCGTGTTCGCGAAGAGTAAACTAGGAGGCAATCCGAGTTGGCCTATGCGAACGCGAGAGGACGGTCGCGTTCGCGAAGAAGGAAATCTGGGCAGACAGTATTAATTTAAAAAATGAGGGTTTGAACCCATTGTTTTGCATATTTTGAGCTAGAGAACACGGAATTGGGCGATTCTTGAAGGGATTTTTGTGGAGTTGATTGGGGTAAGTGATTTCTACTTGGTTTTGGTTAAATCCCATGATTTCATCTTTAATTTTACCATCTAATTTGTGATTTGGGGTGAGAAATTGGCAAAAAAGAGGAAGAACTCTTGAGTTAGAATTTTGAGGTTTTGAATGGGATTTTGTTATAATTTTGATATGGTTAGGATTGTGAGTGAATAGGCTTTCGAGTTTTCTGACTTTTGTCGGATTTTGAGACGTGGGCCTGGGGGCTGGGTTCGAGCCGAATTCGTATTTTAGCTTATAATTTCGTGTTTTTCTTGTGGAATTGATTCTTTTAGCGTGTATTAATTATATTGTACTGCTTGTGGCTAGATTCGGGGCATTTGGAGATTGATTCGGGGGAGCAAAGGCATGGCGGAGTAGGATTTTACGCGGTTTGAGGTAAGTAACAGTCTTAAATCTAGTTTTGAGGGTATGAAACCCCGAGAATTGGTATGATGTGAATATTTGGAGGTGACTCACATGCTAGGTGACGGGCGTGTGAGCGGGCTCCGTGAGGGATTGTGACTTGGTCCGTCCCGTGAGACTGTAAAGTCAAATAGCCATTGTTATTACTTATTTTTCCTTGTCTTTTAGCAATTGACTGCCTTTCATGTTAGAAAACCATGCTTAAGCCATATGATATCATTGTTGGGACCCGCATCGGTCGAATACTTGTTGAATTGACTGCTAATTGCTGTCTTGTACTCAGTCACAGTCTTACTAGTGTGTTATATCTCCGTTCCCTCTCATTTCTTGTTGATACTTGTTGTATTCTCTATTTGGGCTAATTATTATGATATTCTGTGAGCCAGAGGGGCTGGAGAGGTTAGTGACTAAGATAGGGCCTGAGTGCCGAGCTACGAGCTGTGAGGTATATGGATCGGGTTGCACGCCGCAACAAGCCTTCGGGCTATATATATATATATATTATTGGATTGGGTTACCCGCTGCAACAAACCATATGATATTGATTGACATTTTGGGATTGGGCTGCACACCGCAGCATATGATATTGATTATATTTTATATGGATCGGGTTTCACGCCGCAACAAGCCTTCGGGCTATATATATATATTATCGGATCGGGTTGCATGCCGCAACAATATTGGATCGGGCTGCACGTCGCAGCAATATAGCGCTTGGGCTGAAGGAACCCCCTCCGGAGTCTGTACACCCACAATGAGCGCAGGTACCTATTGAGAGTGTGTGTTGAGGGCTGAGAGCCGAGAGTATGAGCTGTTGAGATGAGTTGAGTGACTGCTGCCTTGAGAGGCTGTACTTGCTTTTATTTATTGTTGCACTTAGTTGTTATCTGTTGTTGTTGTGAAATTTCTGGAAGATTCATATCTGTTTTACTTGAGCTCGAACTGAATTGACTTATACCACCGGATTTGAAAACATGTTCACTCTTTACTGAAAACTTTTGAAATGATCTGTATTTTTATAGCTCGTCACTGCTTCTCAGTTCCTTATTTAATTCTGTTACTTGCTGAGTTGGTTGTACTTATGCTACACCCTGCACTTCATGTGTAGATCCAGATGTGTACGGTTCTGGCAGTTGCTAAGTTCATGCGCGAGCTGATTATCAGAGACTTATGAGGTAGCTGCCGGCATCCACAGTCCTTGTTTCTCCTTTCGTATTATCGTTTCTCTCTTGTATTGGCATTTGGAACAGACTGTAATAGACTCTGTTTCTAGATTGGTTGTTAGATGCTCATGACTTAAGGACACCCCGATGTCGGGCTATTATTCCGCACTTGTGTTTTGGGTTTAACCTCGTTATTATGTAAACCTCCGGTTAATTTAATTGCTTTAGCTCATTTCTGTCATATATTGAAAGCATATTGTGAATGTCAGCTTGCCTAGTTCTACGATAGGTGCCATCACGACGGGTTAGGTATTTGGGTCGTGACAACATTAGAGTCTACTAAAATAAGGAAAACGACACAATATGGATAGAAGGGGACTCTGGGTTCTGCGTACGTTGGCAAATGTAAGTTGAAGTCTCCGTGTACAGTCAAATTCACTGATGCCTGGTCTAATAGGGTGTACCTGGATCTGCACAAAAAGATTTGCAGAAGCATAGTATGAGTACACCACAGCGGTACCCAGTAAGTGCCAAGCCTAACCTCGGTAGATTAGTGATGAGGTCAGGTCAGGCCCTACTGGAATAATAGAAGACATGGTGAAGAGTTTAACAATATAATAATAACAAAATGACAATGGGAATTGTAAGGACCCAAAATCCGCATGTCGTGATGGCGCCTATCTCAATACAAGGCAAGCCGACAATCACAATAAAACACAATATCTTTTAAGTTTGAAAATATAATATTCGAATTCAATAGAAAACCTCACAAATATGGATATAAAACACTCCCAAAACCCGGTATCACTAAGTACATGATCATCTAAAAGAAAACAAAGTCTGACTGATAAAAACATTGTCTGAAAATATAGAACAGTACAATAACTGAAAGGAAGAGAGTCAAGGTCAGTGGACACCAGGCAGCTACCTTGATATTCTCCAACTGATAACACTCTGAGATCTAACTGTTGCCGAGTCCGGATGTACCTGGATCTGCACACGAGGTGCAGAGTGTAGTTGAGTACAACCAACTCAATAAGTAACAAGACTAACCTTTAGGCTGAAAGAAGTGACGAGCTCCGCAGGTACAGTCCAGTATAGAAATAACGGTACAGAAATGTAGCCATGCTTTTAAGTTCAACAGTTAAACTAAATACAAGATAAATCAATACTGCATGATATGAGGAATATGACATCTCAGTGGAAACCCTCGTGTACTCATGATCACTAATCGCTCGGTCACTCGGTACTATTTATGGCCAATTTAACCCAGGGATATTCCATCCTGTATATATATATATAAACACATACATTGACTGACAGTCAGTCACTCAGTACCATATAAAGCCAATCCAGTCCTAGGTAATTTATCCCCAAATGTAAATGTTTCAGACAAGATCCATGTAAATGGAAATTCATCACAATCATAAATAAGTATGGCAATTCCATGCCCTGGGAAGTCCATCCCATATATATAAATAATCTATGCTCACTGTGGGGGTGTAGACTCCGGAGGGGCTCCTTCAGTCCAAGCGTGATATAAAGTCGATATGGCCTGCTGCAGGCGGGCAGCCCCGATCCATATAATGATAAAGCCTCGATCCATATAATGATAATATATATAAAGCCGATATGGCCTGCTGCAGGCGGGCAACCCCAATCCCATTAATATCCTCACAATGGATAAACATGACTGAGTATGAAATGTACATTTTAAAATAATTAAATTCAACAACAACACAACCCTATGGGTCCCAAAGTATCGGCACGTAGCCTAAACATGATCTTTAATACAAGTCTCAGCTCAATTTCTCTAACACGTGGAGGATACGTGGATAATAACATGATTCATTAATTTTACAACTCCACAGAATTTATTTAAGTCACAATTTCTATGGTGCAAGCCCACACGCCTGTCACCTAGAATGTGCGTCACCTTCATACAATTCACATAACACGTAATCCAGGGATTCATACCCTCAGAACCAAGTTTAGAAATGTTACTTACCTCAAGCCGTGCAATTCCTTACTCCTTTAAGCTTTTGCCTCGCGAATCGGTTTCCAAATGCCTCGTATCTAGTCATAATAAATTTGATTCAATCAATACAAATCATTGGAATTAGTTCCATATGAAAGTACTAATTTTTTCAGCAAAATCCAAAATTTAACTAAAGATTGCCCTAGGGGCCCACGTCTCAGAACCCGAGAAAAGTTACAAAATATGAACGTCCATTCAACCACGAGTGCAACCATACAAATTTTATCAAATTTTGACATCAACTCGACCCTCAAATCTTCAAATTAAACCAAGAGGGTTTTTCTAAATTTTCCAACTTAAATCACCAATTAAATGTTAAAAACAACCATGTATTCGGGTAATTAGACTAATATTGAGTGAAGACCACTTACCCCATTGTTTTCCTTGAAATTCTCCCAAATATCGCCTCTTCCTGAGCTCCAAATCGGTAAAAATGAACTTAAACTCTCTACCCAGACATTTGCTCTACGCGATCGCGGAAACTCTCACGCGATCGCGAAGCACAGATTTCCCCCTGACCAATTTTCCCTTACGCGATCACGGATCTGACCATGCGATCGTGAAGCTCAGTTTCACAAACCTACGCAATCGTGAAGCACAAACGTGTGACCTCCACTTCTGCTCCATTTCCTCTATGCAAATGCGACCTTAGCCACGCGTTCGCGAATCACAAAATCCCAGAGCTACGCGATCGCATAGAACAAAACTCAGCAGCCCCCAATTAACCCTACACGATCGCGGATATCCCCACGCGATCGCATAGAACAAAACCTCTACTGTCCAACTAAGCCTACGTGATCACGAACACATTCATACGATCACGTCTAAGAAAATCAGATACTGACATCAGAAAATTCCAAGTCCAAGAATTGATCTGTTAATCCTCCAAAACGCACCCGAGGCCTCCAGAACCTCAACCAAATACACCAACAAGTCCTAAAACATCATACGAACTTAGTCGAAACCTCAAATCACATAAAACAATGCTAAAACCACGAATCATACCCCAATTCAAGCTTAATGAAACTAAGAACTTTCAACTTCGACATTCAACGCCGAAGCCTATTAAATCAAGTCCGATTGACCTCAAATTTTGCACACAAGTCATAAATGACATAACCGACCTATTACAATTTTCATGATCGCATTTTAGCCCCGATATCAAAAAGTCAACTCCTCGGTCAAACTTCCAAACTTAAATTTCTATTTTCGCCATTTCAAGCCTAATTTAGCTACGGGCTTCCAAAATAATTTTTCAGACACGCTCCTAAGTCCAAAATCATCATACGGAGCTACTGGAATTATCAAAACTCTATTCTAGGGTCGTTTACACATAAGTCGATATCCGGTCACTATTTTAACTTAAGCTTTAAACCTTGAAACTAAGTGTTCCAATTCATTCCAACACCTCACCGGACCTAAACCAATCACCCCGACAAGTCACATAACAACTGTAAAGCATAAATTGAGCAGTAAATGGGGGAACACGGATGTAATACTCTAAATGACCGGTCGGATCATTATATTCTCCCCATCTTAAACAAACGTTCATCCTCGAACGAGTTTAGAATCGTACCTGGAGTCTCAAATAGTGCGGATATTTGCTCCTCATCTCCTGCTCAGTCTCCCAAGTAACCTCTTCGATGGGCTGGCCTCTCCACTGTACTTTCACTGAAGCTAAATTCTTTGATCTCAACTTTCGAACCTGCCGGTCTAAAATGGCCACCGGCTCAACATCATAAGTCAAATTACCATCCAACTGCACTGTGCTGAAATCCAAAACATGACGGATCTCCAACATACTTTCGGAGCATAGATACATGAAAACTGGATGAACACCCGATAGATTATGTGGCAAGGCAAGTTCATAAGCCAGCTCTCCAATCTGCTTAAGTATCTCAAAAGGTCTAATATACCTAGGACTCAACTTGCCCTTCTTCCCAAACCTCATAACACCCTTCATAGGTGAAACTCGGAGTAGTACCTTCTCTCCTACCATGTAAGCAACATCACAAACCTTCCGATTGGCATAACTCTTCTATCTAGATTGCGCCGTGCGAAGTCGTTCCTGAATCAATTTAACCTTTTCCAAAGCATCCTAAACTAAATCAGTACCTAATAGCCTAGCCTCACCCAGCTCAAACCAACCCACCAGAGATCGACATCGTCTCCTATATAAAGCCTCGTACGGAGCCATCTGAATGATCGATTGGTAGTTGTTATTGTAAGCAAACTCTGCAAGTGGAAGAAACTGATCCC
Source organism: Nicotiana tabacum (assembly GCF_000715075.1). Lineage (NCBI taxonomy): Eukaryota > Viridiplantae > Streptophyta > Magnoliopsida > Solanales > Solanaceae > Nicotiana > Nicotiana tabacum. The sequence goes on along the minus strand of NC_134101.1, from coordinate 11,993,341 downwards.
AAGAACTCCCCAAAATCTATAACACAAGCGCGTAGCATATCTTCCAATATTTGAATGGTGCGCTCGGACTGTCCGTCCATCTGAGGTGAAATGTTGTACTCAACTGAACCTGTGTACCCAAACCTCGCTGCACTACTTTCCAAAACTGTGATGTAAACTGCGTGCCCCGATCTGAAATGATAGACACTGGAACACCGTGTATGTGAACAATCTCGCGGATATAAAGCTCAGCCAACCGCTCTGAAGAATACGTAGTACAAACTGGAATAAAATATGCGGACTTGGTCAACCGATCTACTATAACCCAAACAACATCAAACTTCCTAGAAGTCTGTGGAAGTCCAACTATGAAGTCCATGGTAATACGCTCCCACTTTCACTCCAGAATTTCAAGTCTTTGAAGCAATCCGCCTGGTCTCTGATACTCGTACTTCACCTATTGACAATTTAAACATCGAGCTACAAACCCAACTATATATTTCTTTATTCTTCTCCACCAATAGTGCTGCCTCAAGTCCTGATACATCTTAGCGGCACCCGGATGAATGGAATACCGCAAACTGTAGGCTTTTTCAAGAATCAATTCACGCAGCCCATCTACATTTGGCACACAAATATGACCCTGCATCCTCAATACCCCATCATCCCCAATAGTAACATCTCTACTAACATCATCCCCAATAGTAACACAAACATATCACCACGTTGAACTGTGTCCTTAAGGACAAGCAAATGGGGATCATCATATTGGCGCTCTCTGATGCGATCATATAAAGAAGACCGAGAAACCACACAAGCCAGAACCCGACTGGGCTCTGAAACATCTAATCTCACGAACTGATTGGCCAAGGTCTGAACATCAACTGCAAGAGGGCTTTCACTAACAGGAATGAATGCAAGGCTACCCATACTCACCGCCTTTCTACTCAAGGCATCGGCCACCACATTGACCTTCCCGGGATGATACAGAATAGTGATATCATAGTCCTTTAGCAGCTCCAACCATCTCCGCAGCCTCAAAATTATATCCTTCTGTTTGAATGAGTGATGTTTGGCATATTTCGATATGTGTTGATGTTACTTTACCCATGTTTTAACCACTTCTTGATGTTATTTGATCTTTAAAATGCCCGACATGGTTTAATTATTGGTTTTATGACTAATTAAGTTATGTGTGACGATTTAAGGTGTTTGGAGTGCAAAATATGAAGAAAAAGTGGTCTAGCCAGAGGAAGAAGGGTTGGATGCGTCGCATCCAACCTAGAAAAAAACATCATCTTTTGTGTACCCTTAGCAGTGAAGTCGGCCCATAGCGTCCGCTATAGCATCCAAAATTGGGAAGTAGAAGAGAAGGGTGGATGCGTCGCGTCCACCCTCGCATGCAAAACTGGGAAGTAGAAGAGAAGGTGGATGCGTCGCGTCCACCCTCACATGCAAAGTTAAGAAATGGAGGACGAGGTGGATGCGTCGCATCCACCTTAGCATCAACCCCTGAAGCCGATTTGGACTAGGGTTAGGAGAACTCTAGCCCATGACTTTTGGACGCAATATATAAGCTTAAAAACGCTTTTTTTAGGGGAGAGATTGGAGAAGGAAAGGAAGCTACAACCAAGTTCTAAAACCACGGAATTCGTCTTGAGTTCTTATTCTCTCTTTCGTTTATTGATTCTTATGCACTCTTTTGAAATTTTGGATGATTGCCTGAATATGAGTGGCTAAGAACCCTATTGTTCTAGGGTCATGGGTATACATGAATGTTGATGTTTGAAGTTTAATTTGACGACGTTGAGTTTATCATATTGGGTTGTTTATTTAATTCTGTTTTTAATTATTTTGCTGAGTAGCTAACAGTGAAATACTATCTACGAATCTAGAGTTGAACTCGAAAGTGGGAACCCTAGATTGCATATAGAAGTAAATAGAGTAAGTTCTCAAACCCGGGCATCGGGGAACGGATTCACAATTAGGATAGACATATACCTAATTGCCTTACTCGGTTGCAATACAGGAATTATAAATGCGTTCTTGTTAAACTTAATTCCATAGACATATAGGTATTAAGTTAAATTGAATAGGCGAGTAAGGACTCGACAGATTCTTACGAGCGAAATTAACCCTGTGAATCAACAATTCAGATAAATCATTTAGTTATTTTAAACTAAGAATGCAACATGAATGTTAGATGACCCATGACCCTGGAATATTATATCCTATTGATTGTTATTCAAAACTATTTAAGTGTTGTGTTTAATTCTTAGCAATTCATTATTTGATAGTCTTTAGGTAGTAATTTAGAAAATTATATATTTTGTTAGAAATATCTTGAATCAATAAGCTATTCGAGTTTGAATTAGTCAAAAGTTAATCATAAGCCTCCGTGGGAATGATACTTTATTCACTACTTTATTACTTGACGACCACGTATACTTGCGTGAGTGTGTTTGGACCCGACAAGTTTTTGGCGCCGTTGCCGGGGACTTAGAAATTAGCTACGTGACTAAGTTAAGCTTTTATTAGATATTTGTTCAAGTTTTAATTTTCAGTTTGCCTTGTTTGTGTCAACGCAGGATCTTCTCTCGAATGCAGAGGAGTAGAAGTGCAAACAACCTCATTCCTCTTGATCCAGAAATCGAATGAACACTACATAGAGTGAGAAGGGAACTCGAAGCTAGAACGACAATAGAAAGAGAGTTGGACATCGTAGTTCAACCACAGCCAATAGAGATGGCAGGCAATAAAGAGCGTCCGGTGATTGAAACCGCAAGGCCCAATCTTGCGAATATGACTCAGGCTATTGTGAAGCCTGATATCACTGGGCATTTTGAACTCAAACAGTACATGGTACAGCTGATTCAGTCCACAGGACAATATGTGGGTCTATCTCATGAGGACCCGCAGAGGCATATTCAGAACTTCTTGGAAATTACGGACACTTACAATTATCCGAACATTTCCAAGGACTATGTCAGGCTGACACTATTTCCTTTTTCACTGTTGGGGGAAGCTAAGGAATGGTTGCAAAAGGAGCCCGCGAACTCTATCCACACTTGGGATGATCTAGCAAGGAAATTCCTGATCAAGTTTTTCCCAACTAAGAAGACAAAGTCGCTGAGGAGCCAAATTCTTAGGTTCCAACAACGGGATGGCGAGACACTTCGTCAAGCTTGGGAAAGATACAAGAAGCTACTCAGAGACTGCCCACATCATTGTCAGACTGATGAGGTATTGGGTCACACTTTTGTTGATGGGTTAGATGAAGCATCAAAGATGAATCTTGACTCAGCTTGTGGGGGTAGTTGCATGGCAAGGCCGTATAGTGAAATACAACTCTTGCTAAATAACTTCACTGCTAACGACCATAATTGGCAAGGAGAGGGGGATTCAAGAAGGGGAATTAAACAGAAGGCAGCCGGGTTGATTGAGCTTGATGACTTTTCCGCCATGAGAGCCGATATAGCAAAATTGGCAAATCAGATGAATAGAATGACAACACAACAAATGCAACATGTACAGCAGATGTCTATTTGTTGCGAACTATGCGGAGACAGTCATATGATTGACATGTGCCCCACGAATCCTGAATCTATATACTATGTGGGGCAACAAAACAGAGGTTCTATGAATCAACATGCACAATATGGGAACACTTACAACCCAAACTGGAGGAATCATCCTAACTTCTCATGGGGCGGAAATCAACAGAATCAGAATCAGTATAGGCCTCAAGGAAATTTTACTCAACCTCAGAAGCCACCCCAACAAATGGAAGAAAGTACGAATGACTTGCTGAAAAAGTTGTTGCTAGACAATCAACAGCTCAGGACCGATTTCAGAAATCTTGAGAGGCAAATGGGGCAGTTAGCAGCAAACCAAAACACTAGACCTACAGGCTCACTTCCCAGTGATACAGAGAAGAACCCTCAAGTTAATGCAGTTACACTTAGAAACGGGAGGGAACTAGAGGAAGTGCCAAAGAAGATAAAGGTAAAACCTATACCTGAGGGGGAGCTGACACCTAAGGCAATACAAGAGTCAAAGGAAAATGATGCAAGTTCAGAGCGAATGGAGGTTACAAGGCCACCACCACCTTTCCCCCAAAGATTGCAGAAAAAGAATGACGATCGCATGTTCAACAAATTTCTCTCTATGTTGAGTCAGGTTCAATTAAATATTCCATTAGTGGATGCACTTCGTGAAATTCCAAAGTATGCTAAGTACATAAAAGACATAGTGGCTCACAAGAGGAAATTGACTGAGTTCGAGACGATTGCACTTACTGAGGAGTGCACATCAAGGGTCCAAAACAAGCTTCCCCAAAAGCTTAAGGATCCTGGCAGCTTCACCATTCCAGTGCGAATCGGTAATATTGACGTGGGACGTGCTCTTTGTGATTTGGGTGCAAGCATAAATCTGATGCCTTTATCCTTGTTTAAGCAATTGGGTCTGGGAGCTCCGAGACCAACCACTGTGATGTTGCAATTAGCTGATAGGTCCATAGCCTACCCCGAAGGAGTGATTGAAGATGTGCTGCTGCAAATTGGAAAATTCATCTTCCCAGCTGACTTCATTATTCTAGACTTCGAGGCTGATGAACAAGTTCCAATCATATTGGGACGACCTCTCTTGGCTACTGGTGATGCAATAATTAAAGTGAGAGAAGGGAAAATGATTATGAGGGTGGACAATGAGGAAGCAGTCTTCAATGTCTACAAAGCAATCCAACTTCCCCGCCACTATGAGGAGCTCTCTATGATATCTGTTGTGGAGGTGGATGAGAAACTTCTTGACACGAGTGTATATCTAGACGATTCTCTAGAAAAAGCAATCATGATGTTTGATAGCTTGGAGATGGATGATGAGGTTGAGGAGATGATGCATATCCTAGATGCATCATGTGCTTACATGCAAGGAATAATCCCGTTTGAGCCCCTGAATAGGCCAAGTGGCCCCCCACCAAAGCCGTCAATTGAAAAAGCTCCAAAATTGGAACTTAAACCCCTACCCCCTCACCTTCAATATGCTTATTTGGGAAGTTCTGACACTTTACCTGTTATTATTTCTTCTCACTTGTCTAAATTACAGGAAGAAAAGCTATTAAGGGTGCTACGTGAGCACAAGCGAGCAATTGGGTGGACAATGTCTGACATTAAAGGCATTAGTCCAGCTTTCTGCATGCACAAAATCCTCATGGAGGACGGACACAAGCCAAGTGTAGAGCATCAACGCCGACTAAATCCAATCATGAAAGAAGTGGTAAGAAAAGAAGTGATTAAGTGGCTTGATGCGGGTATTGTATTTCCAATCTCTGATAGTAAATGGGTAAGCCCCGTTCAATGTGTGCCGAAGAAAGGGGGATAACCGTAGTAGTTAATGAAAATAATGACTTAATTCCTACAAGAACTATCACTGGATGGAGAATTTGCATAGATTATAGAAAACTGAACAATGCCACCTGGAAAGACCACTTTCCCCTTCCCTTTATTGACCAATTGCTTGATAGATTAGCTGGCCAGGAATACTACTGTTTCCTGGATGGTTATTCGGGGTATAATCAGATTGCTATAGCCCCAGAAGACCAAGAGAAAACTACATTTACATGTCCTTATGGCACGTATGCGTTCAAGAGAATGCCCTTCGGTCTTTGTAATGCACCTGCAACTTTTCAAAGGTGTATGATGGCTATTTTTACTGACATGGTTGAAAGATTTGTAGAAGTATTCATGGACGATTTTTCTGTGTTTGGATGTTCTTTTGATAGTTGTTTGATGAACCTTGATAAAGTGCTTGCTAGGTGTGAAGAGACGAACTTGGTGCTAAACTGGGAAAAGTGCCATTTCATGGTACGTGAAGGTATAGTTTTGGGGCACAAGGTTTCAAAAGATGGTCTACAGGTGGATAAAGCGAAGGTGGAGACGATTGAAAAATTGCCCCCACCGACATCCATCAAAGGCATTCGCAGTTTCTTGGGTCATGCAGGTTTTTATCGTCGTTTCATTAAAGATTTTTCGAAAATTTCTTCTCCTTTGTGCAGGCTTCTAGAGAAAGATGTTACCTTCAAGTTTGATAATGCATGTCTGAAAGCATTTGAGGAGCTGAAGGGAAGATTGGTGACTGCACCAATTATCATTGGCCCCGATTGGGCACAACCATTTGAGTTGATGTGCGATGCAAGTGACATAGCAATCGGAGCGGTGTTGGGGCAAAGGAGGGATAAAATCTTTCACTCCATTTATTATGCGAGCAAAACTATGAATCCAGCTCAGATGAATTATACAGTTACTGAAAAGGAGTTGCTTGCAGTGGTGTGGGCGTTTGACAAGTTCAGATCCTATCTAGTGGGAACCAAAGTCATCGTCTACACAGATCATTCAGCTATCAGGTACTTATTTGAAAAGAAAGACGCCAAGCCGAGGCTGATTCGTTGGGTCCTCCTCTTGCAAGAATTTGACTTAGAGATCAGAGATCGAAAAGGGACAGAAAATCAAGTGGCCGATCATTTGTCCAGATTAGAAAGTCGGGACCATGTAGCTGAAGGAGGGTCAATCAAAGAAACATTTCCGGATGAGCAAATATTAGCAGTCACCTCAGGTGAAGCCCCATGGTATGCAGATTATGTGAATTTTATTGCAAGTGGGGTGACGCCACTAGAATTGACACCTGAAAATAGAAGAAGATTCTTACATGATGTAAGGTTCTACATGTGGGATGAGCCATTCTTATATAGGCAGTGTGCAGATCAGTTGGTGAGAAGGTGTGTTCCTGAGGAAGAGATGAAGGCTATACTGCATGACTGCCATGCTTCGCCATATGGAGGTCATCACGGCGGGGATAGAACTGCCCAAAAAGTGCTACAATCAGGTTTCTATTGGCCAAAATTATTTAAGGATGCACATGCCTTCGTTAAAAAGTGTGATAGATGCCAAAGAACTGGAACTATCACGAGGAAGCACGAGATGCCCTTGCAAAATATTCTGGCAGTAGAACTTTTTGATGTTTGGGGGATTGATTTCATGGGACCATTCCCACATTCTAATGGGCACAGATACATCTTGGTGGCGGTCGACTATGTTTCTAAGTGGGTGGAGGCCATTTCTCTTCCTACTAATGATGCAAAGGTAGTGGTAAGCTTTGTAAAGAAGCACATCTTCACACGTTTTGGGACTCCAAGAGTGTTGATAAGCGACGGGGGAACTCACTTTTGTAACAAATTGCTGAATAATATTCTTGCAAAATACGGAGTTAAGCACAAAGTTTCCACTGCCTATCATCCCCAAACGAGTGGTCAAGTAGAAGTTTCCAACAGAGAGGTAAAGCAGATTTTGGAAAAGACAGTAAGTATCAATAGAAAGGACTGGGCCGGGAAGCTGGATGACGCATTATGGGCATATCGCACTGCATACAAGACCCCAATAGGTACTTCTCCGTATAGGTTGGTTTATGGGAAGGCATGCCATCTGCCCGTCGAGCTTGAACACAAAGCATATTGGGCGATTAAAAAGCTAAATATGGAGATGGACTTGGCCGGTGAGAAGAGATTGCTACAACTCAACGAGCTTGATGAGTTTCGATTGCATGCGTATGAAAATGCCAAATTATATAAAGAAAAGACCAAAAGGTGGCATGATAAGCATATCCAACATCGTGAGTTTGAGCCAGGTCAAGAAGTTCTACTGTTTAATTCAAGGCTAAAGCTTTTTCCAGGAAAGCTTAAATCTCGATGGTCGGGTCCATTTGAAGTGGTTAGTGTGAAACCTCATGGTGCGATAGAATTGTGTGATAAGGGTTCCAATGCGACATTCTTGGTAAATGGCCAAAGAGTAAAACACTATTGGGGTGGTGACATTGCACGTCACAAGATCACGATGGATTTAGTGGAGGCATGAAGATCATGTTGCGTCGTGCCGCGACGTTAAATCAGGCGCTTCTTGGGAGGCCACCCAAGTTAGTTAGTTCATTGTTTTGTAGGAATTAGATCTTGTATGTATATTAAAAAAAAAAAAAAAAACTCGGTCCAGATATGGGAAAACGAGGCGGATGCGTCGCACCCCCCTCAGCATGAAAAAATTGACGGGCCAATTGCTCAAGGCAGTGAAGTCTGTCTATCGCGTCCGTGTCACGTCCAACAAATTTTGAAGGCAGAAGAGGGGATGCGTCACGTCTAAGCTCGCACACACAGGTAAGTGCTATATATTTTAACACATCTTAAAAAAAAAAAGAAGAGCATACAAACGCATACAAATTCTTTAATCCAACTTGTGAAGCATACAAACGCGACAGGTACGCATCATCTTCTTCGTTCTTTCTTTTTCTTCTCTCCTAATTCTTCTCTCTTCACTCTCTCAATGGTAGCAACAAGTAGGTTTTGCAATTTCAAATATCACACATGTAAGTAAGAAAGGAACTGAAAAAGCCTGGGGTTTAGGGCTGTCGTTCTTGGTAGTTATAATGGTTGCGAGATGATAAACTATAATTCCCTTCATCTCGTTAATTTTGGGAGGGTAGTCGCATTACCCAACTGATAGAATGAACTAGGCACACTTGTTGCATATCACATGTTCGACGAATTGTCCGTGAGGAAAATTTAGGCGTCGGTGAAGTCTGAGTAACCGAGCAACATTGGTATATGCTTGAGAATAGGTGTGGGGTCGAGGGAGGTGCTATGTGAAATTGACCGTGGTTAGTGAGCGTCGCTAGGATAGATCTCATGTTGGGCACAACGATATCTATATAGCACAATGCTTATTTGTAAAATTGAAGAGAGTTATCACATACTTGCTGAAAGCCATGAGCTATAATTCCATGAAGTATTGAATGGCATGACTTTATGAATAATTGGAAGTGCAGGCTGTTGCAACTGCTTTAAAGCTGAACTTCGCTGTTTCATATGCTAATTGTTGATTTCTTTGCATTGCAGGTGCTTAGATTCGTAAAATGACAGCAACGAGTAAACCGTCCAAGCAACAAGACAAAGATGGTAACAAGCAACCGCCCAAAAAGCCTACCGGACGGGCAGCAGGCGCCCCAAATCCACAGAAAAAAAAGGAAGCGGACGGAGAAGGAAATGGAACTGCAGCCTAGGCAGTTAAGTGATGATTCAGAGCAAGAAGAAGAGGAACCATTAGTCAGGAGGACAGTGAAGAAGGGTATTACACCAAGCAAGGGAATAGAGATAAGAGAGCCTATAACATACCAAAGAAAAGCCTCCAAAAAGAGTGATCCGACTGATAAAGGGAAGGAGAAGATTACTACAGAATCTGAGTCCGAATCCGATTCGGATAATGACCTCCTACATGTCGACATGAGTGATGAAGATGAGGGTGAACCCATAGACCGAGTTGCTTGGGAGAAAAACTTTGTTAATGAGAAGGCATTCCGAGCCTATAAGAAGATACTGGTTTCAAAGAAGTATATTCCGGAAAAGCCGATCAACATCGGAACACTTAAGAAAAAGTACTCAGAGTTTCTAAAATCAATTCGAGAGGTGCAACAATGGGGACCCATCTTAAAAGGTCATGGCAAAGCCAACCTCACCATTGTTAGAGAGCTTTATGCCAATTGGCGTCACGCCAGGGGCAACATTGTGAGAGTAAGAGGGGTAGATATTAATGTGTCAGCTGAAGCTCTGAATAACTTCTTAGGGGTGCCACACACACTTACAGATAGGTTTGACTCCATATGCAAAACACCAGATTATGCACACATTAAGTCTGTCCTATGCCCTACAAGGAAGGATGCAGAGTGGAAGCATGGGAGTATGGAGTACCATTCTATAGCCAAGGAATTCATGAGTGCGTTAGCACGTGTGGCCCTAAATTTCATATGTAACCGCCTGATGCCATGCCAACACAAAACTGATGTCCCTCGTCACCGCGCACTAGTATTATATGCTTTATTGGAGGGGATACCGCTCAACTTAGGAGCCATCATGCATGATCAAATGCAGCGCACCAGGATGAATTACAAGTGGAGGCTGTTCTTTGCTAATACCCTATCGGCTTTCTTGACAGAGATGGGAGTACTATGGGCCAAGGAGAATGACGACATTGAGGCTAAAGCTCCGGGACCATACGATGTCACTCATGTTCTAGAGCCGAACAAGGGAAGGTCTTCTAAGCTCACCATTCAATAATTATTTGAGCAGATACAAGCAGATATGCAAGAGAACAGGGCTGAGCTGATAGCGACTCGTGTCGAGTTGAGTGCCACTAGGGATGAGTTGAGACAGACTCGTGCGGATCTAAGCCGAGTTCAGACTGAGCAGTCCACGATGATGAAGGAGATATCGTTACTCCTCAGAGCTCTGGTTCAATGTGCAAGTACAGACATCTCACAGCTGATTGCATCATCCACTGCCGGACCATCCACTCCTGTTCCTCCTATAATCAGTGAGGCTCCACACAACAGGCCTACTGAGGTCGCTGTAACACCTGCTACAGAATCAGCTCCAGTTGTTGATGATAGGACAATGACAGCTCTCCCTATGCGTGAGGATGATGTTGCAAGGCCGGAGGGGGTCCTGGTGAATGCTATGGATGCAGATGCTCTTCCACAGACTGCGGATGAGCCTTCCACCTTGACTTGAGGGAGTTCTTCTCACCCTACTTTACCTTGTTTGTGTGCATTGGGGACAACGCACAGTTCTAAGTGTGGGGTGGGGGCTATTCATATTTTGTTGTATGGATGAATGTACTAAAATATTCACTGGATTAATGGCATATAATAGCAGTAAATTCATCTATATGGAGTAACTCTCAGTTTATTCTTGAAGGTAATAAAAAAATAAAAAAAAATTCTTTGTAGGTAGTAATAATCCCCTGTGGTTTTTCTTTGTGCATCGGTTCTTTTCCATGGGATGTATTTTGAACCGGGTAGAAATTTTTTTTCTTTTAGAATAGATTAGAGTTAGAAAATAAATAGAGGAAGAAATATGAGATTACGAGGGGCCTACTGATTTGTTTGATAGTAGCATAGTGAGGCTTTGGCATATGTAGGGCCTCTCCTATGTTTTGAAATTGATCATGAAGCCTTCATGTATTGGATAGCATGTTTGTGATACCTATGTCTCGTTTACATGACTTATGTTCACTTTGCGCTTAATGTTTAATATCTCGTGGCTTCGTGAATACTTGCATTGTTTGAGAGTCGGAATGTGACTGTCCTTAATGAGTCATGTGCCATGTGTGGTGAGATTTTTTGTGTAGTCCATGTATTGTACTTGTTTCTAGAACTTGCCCGGTATGTGAGTTGAAGCGAAATTTTAGGTGATGCTCGGTTTGAAAAATGATTTTAGGCTTTCTTTGATCTTTTTGAGCTTACTACTTATCATAAATAAAATTTATCCCTAGTTAACCAATTTGAGCCTATTGAAGTTTAGTTGGTACCCACATTACAAGCCTATACCCTTTTTATTTGGAATTGACATTGTTTTGATCCTTTTACCTCTTAAAGTACTTTAATTGTTAGATGAGCGCTAAAAGAAATAAGAAAGGAATAAGTGTGGGGTGACTTTTGAGTGGAACTAATAAAAGGAAGAAAGGTGCACTTGTTTTGTAAAATAATACACCACTAGCGAAAAAAAAATAATAATAATAATAATAATAATTTGGAATAAATATAGATGAATAAATTATTGTTTTGTTCTTGCTAGTGGGTATGAATTAAAGTAATGCTTAAAGAAAGAGAAAATATTGTTGAGGGTGATATTATTTGTGAAATTGAAGTGGGGTTGAAGAATTTGCGCTTAAGTTATTTGGTGATGTGTTAAAGTGCTTAGGAGGTTGAGTCACTATTCCTAAAATATATCCTACCCGTCCCTTAGCCCACATTACAACCATGAAAAAGTCCTAATTGATTTTAGATCGAGCGAGCTTACATTAGTAGAGATTTACATTAAGGGCAAGCTTATGGTACCAATTACATGCATGTGACTTCTTTTGTGAGAGTGAGCGATTTTCGTTGATATATGAGCATGAGATTCGAATGTGTGGATTGATTTTACTTTCTTTGTTTTTGTGAGGGCACATGGTTTCAAGAGGGATAGGTAACATTATTAGACTTCTCTAGGATGTTGGGTGTTCAAGCCACGAGTACATTATGACAATGAGTCGGTTTTTGAGGCTAGGATTATTATGAGCATGTTGACTTGTTTGAATATTTTTGAAGAAGGGCATAACTAAAGGGAAGGGTATGTGATGCATAGCCTAGAGCCTAATTGTTGCAAATAACCACGGTCATAGGTGCAGTGTGCTTTGAATGATAAGAGCTTAATTTTGTTTCGTCTACTATAGGATGGTTTGTTCGAGGACGAACAAAGGTTTAAGTGTGGGGTAGTGATGTTTGGCATATTTCGATATGTGTTGATGTTACTTTACCCATGTTTTAACCACTTCTTGATGTTATTTGATCTTTAAAATGCCCAACATGGTTTAATTATTGGTTTTATGACTAATTAAGTTATGTGTGACGATTTAAGGTGTTTGGAGTGCAAAATATGAAGAAAAGGTGGTCTAGCCAGAGGAAGAAGGGTTGGATGCGTCGCATCCAACCTAGAAAAAAACATCATCTTTTGTGCACCCTTAGCAGTGAAGTCGGCCCATAGCGTCCGCCATAGCATCCGAAACTGGGAAGTAGAAGAGAAGGGTAGATGCGTCGCGTCCACCCTCGCATGCAAAACTGGGAAGTAGAAGAGAAGGTGGATGCGTCGCGTCCACCCTCACATGCAAATTTAAGAAATGGAGGACGAGGTGGATGCGTCACATCCACCTTAGCATCAACCCCTGAAGCCGATTTGGACTAGGGTTAGGAGAACTCTAGCCCACGACTTTTGGACGCAATATATAAGCTTAAAAACGCTTTTTTTAGGGGAGAGATTGGAGAAGGAAAGGAAGCTACAACCAAGTTCTGAAACCATGGAATTCGTCTTGAGTTCTTATTCTCTCTTTCGTTTATTGATTCTTATGCACTCTTTTGAAATTTTGGATGATTGCCTGAATATGAGTGGCTAAGAACCCTATTGTTCTAGGGTCATGGGTATACATGAATGTTGATGTTTGAAGTTTAATTTGACGACGTTGAGTTTATCATATTGGGTTGTTTATTTAATTCTATTTTTAATTATTTTGCTGAGTAGCTAATAGTGAAATACTATCTACGAATCTAGAGTTGAACTCGAAAGTGGGAACCCTAGATTGCATATAGAAGTAAATAGAGTAAGTTCTCAAACCCGGGCATCGGGGAACGGATTCGCAATTAGGATAGACATATACCTAATTGCCTTACTCGGTTGCAATACAGGAATTGTAAATGAGTTCTTGTTAAACTTAATTCCATAGACATATAGGTATTAAGTTAAATTGAATAGGCGAGTAAGGACTCGACAGATTCTTACGAGCGAAATTAACCCTGTGAATCAACAATTCAGATAAATCATTTAGTTATTTTAAACTAAGAATGCAACATGAATGTTAGATGACCCATGACCCTGGAATATTATATCCTATTGATTGTTATTCAAAACTATTTAAGTGTTGTGTTTAATTCTTAGCAATTCATTATTTGATAGTCTTTAGGTAGTAATTTAGAAAATTATATATTTTGTTAGAAATATCTTGAATCAATAAGCTATTCGAGTTTGAATTAGTCAAAAGTTAATCATAAGCCTCCGTGGGAACGATACTTTATTCACTACTTTATTACTTGACGACCACGTATACTTGCGTGAGTGTGTTTGGACCCGACAATGAGTGTTGAAGACTCCGATGATCTGTAAATACCTCACAAGACACACCATAGAGTCAGTCTCTCCAAATCTTCAATGCATGAACAATGGCTGCCAATTCTAAATCATGGACAAGGTACTTCTTTTCATGTGGCTTCAACTAGCGCGAAGCATAAGCAATCACTCTACGCTCCTACATTAAGACACACCCAATACCAATCCGAGAAGCATCATAATATATTGTATAAGAACCAGTAGTCGAAGGTAGGACTAGAACTGGAGTTGTGGTCAAGGCAGTCTTGAGCTTCTGAAAGCTCTCTTCACACTCATCCGACCACCTGAATGGAGCACCTTCTGGGTCAATTTAGTCAAAGACAATGCAATAGACGAGAAGCCCTCCACAAAGCGACGATAATAATCGGCCAAGCCAAGAAAACTCCGAATCTCAGTAGTTGAAGATGGCATGTGCCAACTTTGAACTGCCTCTATTTTCTTCGGATCCTCCTTAATTCCTTCACCGGACATTATGTGTCCCAAGAATGCCACCGAACTAAGCCAGAACTCACATTTAGAGAATTTGTCATAAAGTTTCTCTTCCCTCAACCTCTGTAGTACAATACTCAAATGTTGTGCATGTTCCTCATGGATATGTGAGTACACCGGGATATCATCAATAAATACTACGACAAATAAATCAAGATACGGTTGGAATACACTATTCATCAAGTGCATAAATGTTGCTGGGGCGTTGGGTAGCCCAAAAGGCATCACGAAAAATTCATAGTGACCATAACAGGTCCTGAATGCCATCTTTAAAATATCTGAATCCTGAACTTTCAATTAGTGATACCCGTATCTCAAATCAATTTTGGAGAACACCCTCGCTCCCTGAAGCTGGTCGAATAAATCATTAATATGTGGCAAAGGATACTTGTTCTTGATTGTAACTTTGTTCAACTGGCTGTAGTCGATGGACATCCGCATTGTACCATCTTTCTTTTTCACAAATAGAACTGGTGCACCCCAAGGTGACACACTAGGCCTAATAAACCCTTTTATCAAGAAGTTCCTGGAGTTGCTCTTTCAATTCTTTCAATTTAGTTGGTGTCATACGATACGGAGGAATAGAAATGGGCTGAGTGCCCGGTACCAAGTCAATACCAAAATCAATATCCATACCGGGTGGCATACTCGGCAGGTCTATAGGAAATACATCCGAAGAGTCTCACACTACCGGTACAGAATCAATAGTAGTAGTGTTTGCATCAACATCTCTCACAAAGGCCAAATATGAAAAACACCCCTTTCCAACCATATGTTGAACCTTCAAGTAAGAAATTACCCTGTCGGGAACATAATCTAGAAAACCTCTCCACTCGACCTTCGGCAATCCTAGTATCGCCAACGTCACGGTTTTTGCGTGACAGTCCAAAATAGCATGACATGGAGACAACCAATCCATACCCAAGATTACATAGAAATCAACCATACTAACCAATAATAGATCAACTCTAGTCTCTAGTCTCCCAATAGTTACCACACACGACCAATACACATGGTCCAAAATAATAGTATCGCCCACCGACATAGATACACAAACAGGTGAAACTAAGGACTCACAAGGCATATCCAGATAATGAGTAAAATACGATGAAACATATGAATATATGGAACCAGGTTCAAATAATATAGAAGCTTCCCTGTGGCACACTGAGACAATACCTGTGATCACTGCATCTGAAGCAACAACATCTGGCCTAGAAGGAAAAGCATATAATTGGGCCCGACCGCCACCTGATCGGCCTCCCCCTCTGAAAATATAGAACAGTACAATAACTGAAAGGAAGAGAGTCAAGGTCAGTGAACACCAGGCAGCTACCTTGATAGTCTCCAACAGATAACACTCTAAGATCTAACAGTTGCCATGTCCGGAAGCACCTGGATCTGCACACGAGGTGCAGAGTGTAGTATGAGTATAACCAACTCAATAAGTAATAAAACTAACCTCTGGGCTGAAAGTAGTGACGAGCTCCGCAGGTACAGTCCTGTATAGAAATAACGGTATAGAAATGTAGGCATGCTTTCAAGTTCAACAGTTAAACTCAGTACAAGTAAGATAAATCAACATTGCATGATATGAGGAATATTATATCTCAGTGGAAAACCTCGTGTACTCATTATCACTAATCGCTCGGTCACTCGGTACTGTTTATGGCCAATTCAGCCCAGGGATATTACATCCCGTACACACACACACACACACACACACACACACACACACACACACACACACACACACACACACACACTCTCTAGCTGACAGTCAGTCACTCAGTACCGTATAAGGCCAATCCAGCCCTCGGTAATTTATCCCCAAATATAAATATTTCGGACAAGATCCATGTCCAGGGAAATTCATCACAATCATAAAAATATATATATATATATATATATATATATACACACACACACACACACACACACACACACACACACACACACATTGGCTGACAGTCAGTCACTCAGTACCGTATAAGGCCAATCCAGCCTTGGGTAATTTATCCCCAAATATAAATATTTCGGACAAGATCCATGTCCAGGAAAATTCATCACAATCATAAATAAGTAAGGCAAGTCCATGCCCTAGGAATTCCATCCCATATATATATATATATATCATCTACGCTCACTGTGGGAGGTGCAGACTCCGGAGGGGCTCCTTCAGCCCAAGCGTGATATAAAGCCGATATGGCCTGCTGCAGGCGGGCAGCCCCGATCCATATATATATAAAGCCGATATGGCTTGCTGCAGGCGGGCAGCCTCGATCCCATAAATATCCTCACAATGGATGAACATGACTGAGTATGAAATGTACATTTTAAAATAATTAAATTCAACAGCAACACAACCCTATGGGTCCCAAAGTGTCGGCACGTAGCCTAAACATGATCTTTAATAGGAGTCTCAGCTCACTTTCTCCAACACATGAAGGATACGCGAATAATAACATGATTCATTAATTTTACAACTCCACATAATTTATTAAATCACAATTTCTATGGTGCAAGACCACACGCCTGTCACCTAGCATGTGTGTCACCTTCATACAATTCACATTACACGTAATTCAGGGATTCATACCCTCAGAACCAAGTTTAGAAGTGTTACTTACTACAAGCCGTGTAATTCTTTACTCTGCTATGTCTTTGCCTCGCGAATCGGTTTCCAAATGCCTCGTATCTAGTCATAATTAATTCGATTCAGTCAAAATAAATCATTGAAATTAATTCCATGTGAAAATACTAATTTTTCCACGTCTCGCAACCCAAGAAAAGTTACAAAATATGAACGCCCATTCAACCACGAGTCCAACCATATATATTTTATCAAAATCTGATATCAACTCGACCCTCAAATCTTCAAATTAAACCAAGAAGGTTTTTCTAAATTTTCCAACTTAAATCACCACTTAAATGTTAAAAACAACCATGGATTCAGGTAATTTGACCAATATTGAGTTAAGAACACTTACCCCGTTGTTTTTCTTGAAAATCTCCCAAACATCACCTCTTCCCGAGCTCCAAATCGGTAAAATTGGAACTTAAACCCTCTGCCCAGTCATTTGCTCTACGCGATCGCGAAGCACAGATTTCCCCTGACCAATTTTCCCTTACGCGATCGCGGACCTGACTATGCAATCGCGAAGCTCAGTTTCACAAACCTACATGATCGCGGATTAGTCAACATGATCGCGAAGCACAAACGTGTGACCTCCACTTCTTCTCCATTTCCTCTACGCAAACGCGACCTTAGCCACACGTTCGCGAATCACAAAATCCTAGAGCTACGCGATCGCATCCCTCTTCACGCGATCGCATAGAACTTTATTGAAGTTGTGCCGATATTCCAAAATAGCCTTCTTGCTTGAATTAACCTCCGGACAGCTCAAATTTATCCAAATTAATTGTATCACTTCATTAAAATTCATCGGAAATAATTCCGGATAATAAAACACCAACTTAAAATTTTATTCTAAAAAGTCAGTGCGGGGAACGCCCCTCGGAACCCGACAAAAGTTTTACGAAACTCGAACACCCATTCCGATACGAGTTCAACCATACCAAAATTATCAAATTTCGATAACGGATTGCCCTTCAAATCTTAAATTAAAGTCTAGAGGGTTTCTACCATTTTTCAACCCAATTCTTTTCATGATGTATTTCCAGCGGATCTTCCGGGTATGCCACCTGACAGTGATATTGACTTTGGCATTTATTTGTTATCGGGCTCTCAACCCATTTCTATTCCACCATATCATATGGCCCCAACAGAGTTGAAAGAATTAAAAGAACAGTTACAAGAATTGCTCCATTTTCAAACTCCTCTCAGATAGTCTCTAGTATAATGGCCATAACTTTATGTACAAATCTTTAAATGACAAATAGTTTACCTTTCTGGAAACTAGACTCAAAGATATATAACTTTCATTTGTTGCTCATCTCTGTATTCCTTATAGATTGCGATATATAAGCTTCCAAAGTCAGCCCTATGCAACAAAGATTTCTAAACTCTTCCTAGACAGCTTGTAGTATATCCACTATAACCTTTGGTACACAACTCCAAATTCCAAATGGTTTACCTTTCTGAATACTAGACACAAAGGACTACAACTTTTATTTTTGGATCATTTCCAAATTCCTTATAGATTGCGAGATATGAGCCTCTAAAATCAGACGACGAACAGCAAACTTTCCTTCTTCGCGAACGCGCGAACCTCTTTGCGAACGCGAAGAACAAAGTCCCAACAGAAAAATCTTTCTTCGCGAACGCGAGAGGCTCCTCGCGAACGCGAAGAACAACACTAGAACCAGCAACCAGCAGCATCAAAACACCCAAACATGGTCCGAAACCACCCCGAATCAAACCCGAGACCCCCGAGACCCCATCCAATCGTACCAACCAGTCCCAATACATAACATGAACCTGCTCGAGGCCTCAAATCACATCAAACAACATCAAAGCCACGAATCATACGGCTACAACTTTTATTTTTGGATCATCTCCAAATTCCTTATAGATTGCGAGATATGAGCCTCTAAAATCAGACGACGAACAGCAAACTTTCCTTCTTCGCGAATGCGCGAACCTCTTTGTGAACGCGAAGAACAAAGTCCCAACAGCAAAATCTTTCTTCGCAAACGTGAGAGGCTCCTCGCGAAGGCGAAGAACAATGCCAGAACTAGCAACCAGCAACATCAAAACACCCAAACATGGTCCGGAACCACCCCGGATCAAACCCGAGACCCCCGGGACCCCGTCCAATCATACCAACCAGTCCCAATACATAACACGAACCTGCTCGAGGCCTCAAATCACATCAAACAACATCAAAGCCACGAATCATACCCCAATTCAAGCCTAATGAACTTTGAAATTTCAAATTCTATATCTTGTGCCGAAACACATCAAATCAATCTGGAATGACTTCAAATTTTGCACACAAGACATAATTGACATAACGAAGCTATTCCAATTTCCAGAATCGGATTCCGGCCCCGATATCAAAAAGTCAACCCCCGATCAAACTTTCCAAAAATTCATCTTTCGTCATTTCAAGCCAAATTCCTCTACATACCTCCAAATAATTTTCCGGACACGCTCCTAAGTCCATAATCACCGTACGGAGCTATTGACAGCGTCAAAATTTCATTTCGGAGTCGTCTTCACACAGTTCCGACTATGGTAAAAATCCTATGACTTAAACTTTCGTTTTGGGGATCAAGTGTCCTAAATCACTCTAAATCGTTCGGTAACTGAATTCAACCACGCATGCAAGTCAATACACATAATAAGAAGCTGTCAGGGCCTTATGCCGCAAGACAGGGCTTAAATTCTTAAAACAACAAGTCAGGTCGTTACATTCTCCACCTCTTAAACAAACGTTCCTCCTCGAACGTGCTAAGAATTATTCTGAGGTTACCAAATCGATGATTTTTCTTTTACAAATATACTCACGGTTGATCCCACATTACCGCATTTGAGATAAGCCCGACAACACCATCTCAATTGAGATTATTCCTTTTATCTATATTTGTAAACTTTAAGACCAATTTCTTACACTCCAAGCATTTTCAAAAGGCCTAATTGTTTTTTCACAACAACGCACGGTATTATTCTCAACTGGCTATAGCAACTCGTGCCTACGCCCATATCAATTTTCTTGATAGTGTTGAAGCACTTCAAAAAATTTCTGGGGTGTTACATTTTTCCCCGCTTAGGATCATTCGTCCTCAAACACATAACATAATTTATCTCTTCTTTCACACATATTAATCTCCCAAATTTTTCACAAAATTTCGGCAGAGTCTCCCCTGTAAATGGGCCTATCCACCTGACAGAGTAACACCAAAACGACTCCTAGCAACACATCTACAAGGTATATATTAATAACACTGATCTCAGCATTATAAGTATTGCATTATCATTATGATATCGAGACATGAAGTACATCATATGTATACTCATCACCACATCTCAGGTCTTAAAAGCTGTTCATAATTAATTCTGGTATCATCAATTAATCTCATATTAACCAGTACCTCGTTTCAAATTTTTCACAACACTGACAACATAATGTGAGGCATGAAGACCTCATAACTATTTGCCCGATTTAATGAGTCACATTTAACGCCACCTGGGCACTCATCTTATAGGTTAAAACTCAATGTTTATAGCACAAAAATGGATGAATATGCACAGAAAATATACAAGAATTATCAGATAAGCCTAACAGGCATGACTCCCTATTAATATTATTGTACAAATTACATTTCACAAAGGGAGAATTTTAAACTCATATATATTTTACCACAAGGATCTCGTCCTTATATAACTTCCACCGCGGCTTATAGCCTGGTTTAAATATTTCACATCATGTAAAAATGCAAGGATCTAGTCCTCAACTCCAAATCACAAGTATTTTGCACATTGTGCCAACTGAATTTCAATTTCCTTTCTTTCTTCCTTTCAATAAATTTCGTAAACATTTTTCATAACACATAACGAACCCCCATACCGGTAGGGCATATAACTTATAAAAATTGAAATCAATTATTCCGAAATCACATCAAAACCCACTGTAATGAATAATAAAATTTTGCTTTTGGACTTATAGCCCTAAATGGTTCACAAAAATAAAATGACAGACACGGGCTCACATCTTTAAATCTCCCAACAGGGATAAACATATAAGTGAGTCACAAATTTACGAAGCTCACCCATAAGTGGAGCATAATAGGGAGACTCACCTCAATATTCTGAACCAAATCAAATTAAGGGAAAATAGTCTCTTATAACAGAATCAGGATCGTACCTGTAACGACACCATCTGGTGTATCGGCCTTAGCCAAAATCATAGTGATTATATCAACGGGTCGGGCCTCCACCTCTTAGGCGCCCTCTACCCGCCTGTCCTCCACCTCTAACTGACCATGCACGTGAAGTATTAACTGGAATAACCACTGTAAGAACCCCGTGCCGATGGTGCATTAAAAGAACTTACTGTAGCACCCCGAATATTTTGAAATTGTTGATGTTACCCTGCTGGTACTGAAATGTAGAATTATTAAGGACGCGGGAATACCTCAAGCCCCAACATCATCCCATACAAGTCTTACCCCTTACTCATATACAAGTTTCGGAGAACCTTTCATTACCACGTAAATACATCTCAGGCCAAAACTGATATAACACATGACCCCGCAATCTGATCGTTGATAGTGGACTCCCCTCACTTGGCGCGAAGCCATAGGACACATGCCGATGATCCACAATACTAACCTTCACCGGTCATAAGACACCTCAAGCCATTTATTTGGCGCATGTCACCCGCGTGACAGTTAAACTCGCTTTCTCCAGTGCCTTGGCTGCCAGTATGTAACCTTTGCTAAATAGAAATCCCATACGAACTACATAGTCTCTAAAACCACCAACTATCTTCATATCTACATCCACCTCATGACCCTACCACGATTGTGACGATTAGGCAATTAATTAAACCTTCTTAAGATCATACTTATTAACCAGATGTCAGAACCTGTTGCACCCCCATGTGCACAACTGAATGATCTCTAAATACTTCCGCATCCTTGATCTAGATGACACGTTGTAACAATGATTGAACAAACCTGGCACCCTTATAACCCCTCGATAGTATCACAAATCGTTGGCGCATAGTTGATACCTAGTGCGCAATTTTATACACTAGTGGATGCAAAAGAACATAAGATATATGCTTCAAGCTGAATAAATGCTGCATGACAAGGAATGAAAGAAGTGAATTCTTCCTACTAGCTCTGTAGCCTCTCGAAGATAAGTATAGACGTCTCCGTACCGATCCGCAAAACTCTACTAAACTCGTTCGTGACTCGTAGAACCTATGAACCTAGAGCTCTGATACCAACTTGTCACGAACCAAAATCCTGCCACAGGCGTCGTGATGGCACCTAGTCTCCAATACTAGGTAAGCCGATTTCAATTATATTTTTGAAGCTATTTTTGTTTAATTAAATAAGTAATCAAAACTAACAACGGGACAAATAAAAATATACAACCTCCCAAGACTAGTAGTACTGAGTCACGAACTCTAGCTGAATACATGGAATGATCACGAGGACCAAATATACAATACTGTTTGATTAAAAATTAGCAGTACGATGAAATGAACAGACTCCAAGGGACTGCGACGACCAAGCAGCTCTACCTTGAATCCTTGCGATCACGCTCTAACTATGTCCGGGTCTGATACCTCCAATACCTGGCTCTGCACAAACATGTGCAGAAGTGTAGTATGAGTACACCACGGTCGGTACCCAGTAAGTATCAAGAATAACCTCAGTGGAGTAGAGACGAGGTACAGTCAAGACACTCACTAGTCTAATAATCTGTGCAATATAGTATACAAAATAATACTAGAAAATAACTAGCAATGATAACAACAAAATCAATCAGTGATATAACAACAATGCAACAAGAACATCATAATTATTGCTCAGACGAATAAGGAACACAGGTACAACCAATTAATCAAGTCCTTCAAATATAAATTTCTTTCGCCTATATGTTTTTCAAATAATAATTTTCAAGATATAATACTTTCCAATAAATATATTTTCAAGTAAAAGTCACCATGTGACACCTCATTTCACAATCATAAAAATTACGGGTCTCAGCCCACTTTCATATTTTTTCCACGGCACCTCGTGCCCATATTTCTATCACCATCACACGGACCACTCACGTGTCAAATATCAATGTATATAAGATCCGCAGGATTAATTTATTTTCACTAAAGTAAGGTTAAAATCTTTAAATCAAGTAAAAAATCAACAAAGGAATAAATTTATTTTAGAAACCATTTGGGTGAAGAAAATGACATTCCAATTTAAATGAAGCATCCGATAACTACTAATTTGGATGTAAAATTTAATAAATTAAAACATAATAGCAATTTCTTTTATTCGAAACAACTCAATTCTCGAAAACCAGTAAAAACCATAAACACAAATCTGTAGAGTCTTGTACAAGGAGCCAAAGCCAATACAATACAACAAGGAATGAAAAACACATAATAAAATCAAATAATACATCACGGAAGAACACAAGAATTTACATATCACGGAAAAATAAAATAACCAAAGGCAAGTGCATCCATAGAAAAATATCAACAAAGGGCACTCCCGAGGTACCGCCTCATAGTCCCAAAAGTAAATATGCAAGACAGGGGGGATCTCCCTAGGTACCGCCTCGTAGTCCCAAAAGTAAATATGCAAGACAGGAGGATCTCTCGGAATACCGTTCCGTAGTCCCAAAGTAAATATGCAGGGCAAGGGGATCTCCCGGAATACCGTTTCGTAGTCCCAAAGTAAATATGCAAGGCAGGGGGATCTCCTGGAATACCGTTCTATAGTCCCAAAGTAAATATGCAGGGCAGGGGGATCTCCTGGAATACCGTTTCGTAGTCCCAAAGTAAATATGCAAGGCAGGGGGATCTCCCAGAATACTGTTCCGTAGTCCCAAAGTAAATATACAAGGCAGGGGGATCTCCGGGAATACCGTTCCGTAGTCCCAAAGTAAATATGCAGAGGCTCCTCGCGAACGCGAAGTACAATACCAGAACCAGCAACCAGCAGCATCAAAACACCCAAACGTGGTCCGAAACTACCCCGAATCAAACCCGAGGCCCCCGGGACCCCATCCAATCGTACCAACCAATCCCAATGCATAACACAAACCCGATCGAGGCCTCAAATCACATCAAACAACATCAAAGCCACGAATCATACCCCAATGCAAGCCTAATGAACTTTGAAATTTCAAATTCTATATCTTGTGGCGAAACACATCAAATCAATCTGGAATGAATTCAAATTTTGCACACAAGTCATAATTGACATAACGAAGCTATTCCAATTTTCATAATCGAATTCCGGCCCCGATATCAAAAATTCAACCCCCCGATCAAACTTTTCAAAAATTCATCTTTCGCCATTTCAAGCCAAATTCCTCTACAAACCTCCAAATAATTTTCCGGATACGCTCCTAAGTCCATAATCACCATACGGAGCCATTGACATCATCAAAATTCCTTTATGGAGTCGTCTTCACACAGTTTCGACTACGGTAAAAATCCTAAGACTTAAGCTTCCATTTTGGTGATCAAGTGTCCCAAATCACTCCGAATCATCCAGTAACTGAATTCAACCACGCACGCAAGTTAATACACATAATAAGAAGTTGTTCAGGGCCTTATACCGCCAGACGGGGCTTAAATTCTTAAAACGACAAGTCGGGTCGTTACATTCCAACACCTCACCAGACCCGAACTAATCACCTCGGCAAGTCACATAACAACTGTAAAGCATAAATTGAGCAGTAAATAGGGGAACAGGGCTATAATACTCAAAACGATCGGTCGGGTCGTTACAGGAATGAATCAAGTAAGTAGTATGTCACAAATTAACTTCACAGAAAAGGGACAAATAATATCTCGTAGAAAGAAAATAGAAATTTACAACTTTAAAGAAATTACCAAAATAGCCAAAGGCAAATGCAGCCATAAAGAAATATCAACAAGGGCACTCCCGAGATACCGCCTCGTAGTCTCAAATCATAAATAAATTCACAATATCTCATTTCCTTATATCATCGCGGGAGACTTCATATTTAATTTTAAAGAAAATATTTTTCCCAAAATAGCATCCCATATTTTAGCCACCCTTATCACACCGCATGACTTCTAGTAGTTCCCCTACTAGCCACACGTATCATGCCACCCTTATCTCACTGTATGCGTTTCAACACCCTGAGCTTATACCACCGCATGCATATCAATATCACAATATATCATAATTTGCACCTCAAGTGCCCAAATATTTCAACTTGCCAAAATAAATCAACAGCAACAATATTTTCCACAATAAGGAGCTCACGGCTTAATCACAATGAGTAAAAAATCTAACAAAATATTCAGGAATCAATAACTCAACAAAAATAATATTTCACAAATTTAACACCTTGCATTAATATCAAAATTTTAAATGTAAAATACTTCATTTTAATAATATTTAAATTAAGAAATCCAACCTTCAAATAATGCACAGAACAAAAGAAATAGAGTTTTAACTAAACAGGTAAAACACTTAGCAGGAACAGGTCAGGCAAATCTAAAATACAAAAATATATTAATGATGATGAATATAACAGAATAAAATAATTTAATTAATATGCAACAGTTATCTACCCAATTTAAAGACACAATCTTCCACATTTAGCCCGTGTACATACTCGTCACCTCGTGTACACGACTTTTAACATATTAATATTTTCATATCAATACCAATCCTAAGAGGAATTTCCCCCACATAAGGTTAGACAAGTTATTTATCTCGAACCACGCTCAATCAGTCAATAAGAATGCATTTCCCTTGATTGTCCGACTCCGATCGGCTCGAATCTAGTCATAATTAATTTGATTCAGTCAATACAAATTATAGGAATAAATTCCAAATGAAAACACAAATTTTCTAACAAAATTAAAAATTTAACCCAAAAATCGCTCATGGGCCCCACATCTCAGAACCCGACAAAAGTTACAAAATACGAGCGTCCATTCAACCACGAGTCCAACCATACTATTTTTACTAAAATCCGACATCAACTCGACCCTCAAATCGTCAAATTAAACCAAGAGGGTTTTCTAAATCTTCCAACTTAAATCACCAATTAAATGTTAAAACAACCATGGATTCGGGTAATTTGACCAATATTGAGTTAAGAACACTTACCCCGTTGATTTTCTTGAAAATATCCCAAAACTTGCCTCTTCCCGAGCTACAATTTGTCAAAATAAAAAATGGGACGAAGTCCCATTTTCAGAACTTAAAGGTTCTGCCCAGTCATTTCTTTTATGCGATCGTGGACCAAGTCTCATGATCGCGAATCACAATTTTTCACAGACCAAAATTTACCCTACACGATCGCGAACTCCATCACGTGATCGCGAAGCACAACTTCCTCAACCCTACGTGATCGCGGACAACCACACGTGATCGCGTAGCACAACGCGTGAAACATTCCACCTCCCTTCTTTATTCTATGCGAACACGACTTAATCCACACGTTCGCGTAGCACTGCTGACCAACTGCTTCACGATCGTGGACATCCCTATGAGATCGTATAGCACAAAAATCTCTTCTGCCCAATTAAGCCTACGCGACCGCGGACCTTCTCATGCGATTGTGAAGAAGGAAACCAGACAGTGCACCAGAAAAACTTCAGCAAAACACTAAGTCCAATATTGGTTTGTTAACAATCCAAAACTTACCTGAGGCCTCCGGTACCTCAACCAAATACACCAACAAGTCCTAAAACATCATACGAACTTAATCGAAGCCTCAAATCGCATCAAATAATGCTAAAAACGCAAATCATAACCCAATTCAAGCCTAATGAAACTTAAGAATTTTCAACTTCTACATTAGATGCTGAAACCTTTCAAATCAAGTCTGATTGACCTCAAATTTTGCATACAAGTCATAAATGATATAACGGGCCTATTTAAATTTTCAGAATTGGATTCCGACCTCGATATCAAAAATTCAACTCCCCGGTCAAACTTCCAAACTCAAATTTCTATTTTAGCCATTTCAAACCTAATTTAACTACGGACCTCCAAATAATTTTTCGGACACGCTCCTAAGGCCAAAATCACTATACTGAGCTATTGGAATCATCAAAATTCTATTCTGGGGTCGTTTCATATAAGTCAACATTCGGTCAACCTTTTCAACCTAAGCTTTCAACCTTGAGACTAAATGTCCCA
This sequence comes from Nicotiana tabacum, assembly GCF_000715075.1. NCBI lineage: Eukaryota > Viridiplantae > Streptophyta > Magnoliopsida > Solanales > Solanaceae > Nicotiana > Nicotiana tabacum. The sequence continues at coordinate 11,966,241 of NC_134101.1, read as the reverse complement.
ATTCATTCCGAAATCTCCCCGGACCCGACCCGACTACCCCGACAAGTCACATAATAGTTATAAAGTACAAAATAAGCAGTAAATTGGGGAATGGGGCTACAACTCTCAAAACGACTGACCGGATCGTTACACAATCAAAATAAATATTTTACTTGAAGTAACAATATGGTACAATATAAATATGTAACAATCAACCAAACAATTTGTTAATGCTAAGTGATATGATTGTATAAATATTTTATAGTGTGAGTGTATAAGAGCTCGTTTGGACATAAGAATTTTTTTTTTCCAAAAGTTTTTTACTTTTTTCCGAAATCAACGTTTGTCCATAAAATTTTCAGTTTTTACTTGAAGATGCATTTCAGAAATTTTTGAAAATTTAAAAAACTCCAAAAAGCTTTTTTTCAAAAACTTCACTCACAAAACTTCAAAAATAACTCAAAATTATATTCATGTCCAAACACAACTCTAAATTTTAAATATTATTTTTAATTGAAAATATTTTCCCCTATTTTGGAATTCTACAATTCATATGTCCAAACGCCCACTAAAATTTAAAGAGGATAACAAATGATCAAAAGTCTGATAGTTAGATGTTGGTCCACTATTCTTGTAATCATTGGACATTGATCAATGCTTCTCATTTCTAGTTGCTTATTTACATGGGAAGTATGGCAGTTGCCCAAAACTATAATGCATCAAAGTGAAAGATACTTCCTTTGCCTCCGTTTCAATCATTTAATTTGATAATAAAACAAGAAAAATCAAATGTATGTCTTATTCTTATTCTCCATCCTTTCCCTAATTACCAATTCTGCACTTTGTACAAGAAGAAAAAAATATAGAGAGAAGCTAATAATCTTCTTCAGTTAGTAATGCATTGGATAAATAGATAAATGTACATAGATAAATATGTGTATGTGTATTTGTGTATGTACATAGATAAATGTAATATTATTACAAATACTTTTTATTAGTGACCTACAATGTAAAAAAAACTCTAAATATCAGCATGTTGTAAGAGTATCATGGCAAATGTTTCATGGCCTTAAGAGCAAAATGCGCCCAAAACTTTCACTGAGAAAACTTGCAAAAATAAAAGAAAAATGGGAATGACATGCATATACAACACCCAAAATCTATTGGCATACAGTATTTTTTTTTTTGGGGTCTAAAATTAGGCTTATCAATTTTGAAATAGAATAAACAATTATAAGAAAAAGAAACTAACTTATATCATGATATAAAATTGGCCAAATACATAGAAAACCCATTGAACTTGGCTCCATTTTTCATTTTGGCACTTTATCTCAACCTTGATCTATTTTGGCCCTCCAACTCTATTTCTTATGTTTCATTTTGGCACTCTATCTCAAACGTTTTCCATTACGGGTTCGAAAGTTCGCGGTTTCAAAAGTTTAGCGGTTCAGAAGTTTATGAAATTTGTGGGTATTTCAGGATATGCATGCACACACGTTTCACAAAATATAAAAAAAAATTTCAAAATATTTTTTTTTAATTGTTTTTTTTTTTTTACGAAACCGACCAACTTCGGTCGTTTTTTTTGCGCAAAAATGCAAGAAACTCTTTTAGTGTCCTGCAAAATTTATTTTTTAAGAAACCGACTGAAATCGGTCAGTTTTCATATAAATAGTAAATGGGGAAGGAAATAATGAAGATGAAATATGAGGGAAGGAAGTTAGGGGATTAAAAATGGGGCCAACAATTATTTTATTACTGTTGGATAAGGAATTTTTACCATAAACAATCTACCTCACGCGCCTACCATGTGAGCCAATTCATACTATGTGATTAGTCATCTTTCGTGTTAAAATGAAACATAAGGAATAGAGATGGAGGGCCAAAATGGAACAAGGTTAAGATAGAGTGCCAAAATAAAAAATGGAACCATGTTCAATGGGCTGTTATTACCGTTTAAGAAGTAAATTTGCCCAAAAAAATCTCCCTCACGCGCCTACAAGGGTGAGACAACTCATACGCTGAATCTAGTCATCTTTTGTGCCAAAGTGAAATATAAGAAATGGGGTTGGAAGACCAAATGGAACAAGACTGAGTTAGAGTGCCAAAATAAAAAATTGGGCCAAGTTTAATGGGTTGTCTATGTATTGGGACTATAAAATTTGATATCTTAACTTACCACGTGCCCCTATTTTTTCTGCGTAAGAAAGTTGTTTACCCGAAAAATGGATAGAGTTGAATTTATACGTAGTTCTAAGGATATGTGGTATAACTTAGCACAAATCGGAAAGTAAGTAGAAATATATTGAGTATTAACTGTATAAAGAATGAAATGCAAACCAAACTGAGTGAAAAACGATTTATGAACAAGCAAAACGAATCAATATACAAAACCCAAAAAGGATAATCTCTATATGAGTATCAATATGTTTTTTTTTGTGAATATCAATAATATGAGAGTGTATCGATGCCTTAATGTTGGATCCCCCTACAGAAATAGTAGCTATCCCTCTTATAGTGGGAGGAATCCTACTTTAGATATAATTTAAAATACATAGTGGGGATCCCATGATAGATTAATTTTTTCCTAATTCTCGCCGAGATTCTCTCCCTTAGTGCGTCTGTAACGGCTCTTGTCTCTTGGCTCGATCTTGGTCGGATTTGGTATTGGTCGATTTTCAGATTTAGAGCTCGATATTAACTCGAGCTCGATATTAACTCGAGCTCGATATTGACTCGAGCTCGATATTGACTCGGGGCTCGGTATCGAATCGGGATTGATATTGGTCGGTCTCTGGCTCTTAAGCTCGATGACACCGCTTCAATTCATAGTTCGATTTGGACTTGAGCTCGGTAATGACTTCGAGCTCGGTATTTGATTGGTCCCAGAAATTTAAGCTTGGTAACCTAGATTTAAATCTCATCTCGATATTATGAAGATGACCTTCGGTCCATTATGTTCCAATCTTGACTAATTATACGAAGGTCGAAATCGGTTTTGATCGTATACAGATAGTCCCCTCGTTTCTCGGGAAGAATGTGACGAGAAACTATGTGATTTTCCAATGGTATGACTAGATATACACTGACATTTGCATCGAGCCCGACCATGAGTACGTGATAGATGTCCCGTCGGTTCAGTTACCAAGGCATTAAATGTGTGTAAGACGATGGTCGGCCATTGCTAATATTGAACCGCCATTGCCAACCCTATAAATAGCTCCTCTTTTACCATTTTTTACTTTTGCATCTCCAATTTCCAAATCTTCAAATCCAAATGGCGAAAACGTCAAAAATCGTTCCTCAAAAAGAAAAAACTTCTTCTTCGCGGCCCGCCGGTGATAAAACACCGGTAGAGCCACGATCTGAGGAGTGTGTTCCCGGGGAGTGTGTTCTTACCTTTGTTTTTAAGATCGACAAAGCCTCGCCGGTTCCCGATCGATGCAAGCTAGTATCGAGGTATATGTGCTCGATAACCGAGGGACATCTTAAACAGTTAAGGAAAGATTTCAACTGGGAGAACAAAGAAGTGATAATCCCGGCTCCCGAAGAAGATATTACTACTCATGTGAAAGGGTTTTTAAGTGTTTATACTTACCCTTTCACGTTAGGCCCACTCGACCCAGTTGTCATCGATTTTTGCCGCTAATACCAAATAACCCAAGACTAAATCCATCCTTCTTTTTGGCGGATCATTATTCTGATCCACTTCTTTGTGAAAAAAGTCGAGGGGATGCCTTTCACCCTCGACCACCTCATTAGATTATACAGCCCCCACCTTTATCGAGGTGGGTTAATAAAACTCCAACGCCGGGCTAACAAAGTGTTGTTCTCAAGCATAGACAAGGACAAGGACCGAGGTTGGATGGGCAGGTTCGTTCGAGTGAAAACCTCCGACCTAATTCCGACCGAGAAGATTCCATTTCCCGAGGAATGGAACATGAAGCGTAAGTATAATTCTACTGTTAACTCCTATTGTTTTTCTCCTTCGTCTCTTTCTCACCGAGATCCTTTTCTATGACGCAACGGTTGCTTGGATGCCCAGTGCTATTCCTAACATTGAGAGCTGGGTATGGGACCTGGCTTCGACCTCCACATATGACGAGCACTCATGGCGCGACTTATCAAAGGGCCTATGGGAGGCTAAAACTCATAGTAAGCCTCTTTCCCATGTCTTTGATGATTCGAACAAAATGTCTTTTTTATACTTAGCCAATTTTCTTGTGTGTAGGCCTGGGCAAAGATGCGGTCATGAGGCCCTCGTCTGGCAAGGAAGAGACTTCGGCCCCGGTTCTAAAACCGGCGAAGGACAACAAGATAAAAAGGGCCTCTACTTCCGAAGATCCAAAACTTAAGACAAGGACGGCTCGTAAGCCGAGGAAGAATACTATCCCTTTGACCAAAGAATCAATTCGGCGTCTAAGGGATGAAGACGAAGAAGAAGAAGAAGAAAATGACGGGTCCATACTGGTGGCCCCAGTGAAGAAAACCATCGATGCCTCAAAGGCAGTTGGGTCGATGGCGGTTGATGAGCTCCATCTCGAACTGAGGGGATATCGTAGAAGGACTCGGACAAAGTCCCAGAGTTATTAGAGATCGAGGATGCCTCCCACCGAAGTTAACAAACGGTCAGTATATCTGAAGGGGCCGGCCCTGAAGCTCTTCGAACTGAGGAGAATGCCCCAAGTGACTCGCTTGGGGCAATAGTAATCGGAGACTCGCCTACTCTCCCTGCTTTTTTCGAAGGGGCAATTCGGAAAGCCCGAGCTTTAGGGACCCTCGAGGTAGACGGGGCCCATAAGGGAGAGGACCCCTTTCGTAATTTGTTTACTGGTATCGAGGATGTTGCCTGCCCGAGTGATGCGTCGGGTCTTTTCTTCGAGGTTCAACGAACCCTAAATCGGGTAAGTCTCGATTCCCTTTGTTGATGTCATATTTTTCCATTTTCTGCCTAACTTTTTCTCTTTTTCGTATAGGCTTTAGCTCTTCATCAAGAGGAGTTTTCCAAGTCTCGGGCAGAATTGAGCCAACGTGAGGCTGACTTCCAAGGGCTTTCAGAGGAGAGAAATGACCTCAAACTTCTTAGTGGGAAGAGAGAGGAAGAGATCAAAGATCTTCGAGCCGAGTTGGCCAAGGCCCACCAAGATCAGACAGACCTGATCGAGCAGGTAATGAAAATTTTAAAAGCTCACAGGCTTGACTTGGGAACGGTGGCTAACATTTCAATCTCACATCTGCAGTAGAAGATCGAGAGGATCGAGAACTTTCGTAAGGAGGTCGACACGATAAAGGCGGAGTCCTTGGGATGGAAAGAAGGTATGGACCGTCTTGCTGCAGAGAAAGAGACCGCTCGAGCTCAATTATCATCGGTCGAAAGTCAATTTCAAGGCATGAAGGAGAAGAGCTCGGCTCAAGCAATAAAAATAGAGGATCTTGAAGCTCGGGTGGCTTCTGAATTTTCCAAGGCCAAATAAGCAAAGGTCGAGGCGGATGCAATCGTGGCTGTCTATCGGGCCAATGCCAAAGCTACCCAAGTTCAAGCAAGAGAGGCAGTCGAGACCGCTCAAACTCGAGCATATAGGGTTTTTGAACTCACCAAATGCCAATCTCAGAGGAAAACCCTCGAGGACATCCATGCTCGAGGTTTTTATCTTACCAAAGAGATAATAAAGGCTAAAGAACTTGAAGTCGATGCTGGAGCCCTGGCTTCCGATAATGATGATAATGATGATGAGAGCAAGAGTGGGTCTGAGAGTGGGGAGGAGCCCGATGGAGAAGAGACTGCCCCTGGAGATAATCAGGAAACTTAGGGTTTTTTCTATTTTGATCTTTTTGTATAGGGTCCTGATCGAACCTTGTAAATACTCTTTTATATATATATATATATATATATATATATATATATATATATATATATATATATAAAGATCTTTTTCCTTTCCCGACTTGTCTTTGTCTTATTCACTCCCTTGTGAAGATTTTGTTTCATTCATGCCTTATGAAAGTTTTCATAAGTTCGAGGCTTTAGGCAATTTGATTGAAGTCGAACCTTGTAGTTTTTATAACCGAGTGAGTGTTTGCTCGAGCTCGATGTAAGAGTAGCTCTTAGGCTTAAAAAGTTGAGTGAGTGTTTGCTCGAACTCGAAGTAAGAGTGGCCCTTAGGCTTTATGGTCGAGTGAGTGATTGCTCGAACTTGAAGTGAGAGTAGCCCTTAGGCTTTACGGTCGAGTGAATGTTTGCTCGAACTTGAAGTAAGAGTAGCCCTTAGGCTTAGCAGTCGAGTGAGTGTTAGTTCGAACTTGAAGTGAGAGTAGCCCTTAGGCTTTACGATCGAGTGAGCGTTTGCTCGAACTCGAAGTAAGAGTATCCCTTAGGCTTATGGTTGAGTGAGCGTTTTTGCTCGAACTCAAAGTAATGCAGCCCTTAGACCTTATGGTCGAGTGAGAGTTTGCTATAACTCGAAGCAAGAGTAGCCCTTAGGCTTAATAGTCGAGTGAGTGTTTGCTCGAACTTGAAATAAGATAGCCCGTAGGCTTTTTGGTCGAGTGAGTGCTTGCTCAAACTCGAAATAATGTAGCCCGTAGGCTTAAATAGTCGAGTGAGTGTTTGCACGAACACGAAATAAGGTAGCCCTTGGGCACCGTAGTTGAATAAGAATGATTTCTAGAACTCTAAATAAGAATAGCCCTTAGGTTTAGTGGTCGAGTGAGGATTTGCTCGAACTCGAAATAAGGTAGCTCTTAGGCTTTGTGGTGCTCGATCTCGTTGATTTTTTGGTTGGCAGTCTCCGATTTATGGGGTAATGGTCGGCCCTTAAGCCTGTTTGCATAATAGATCACGAAATAGAGGAATTTTTATGGGATATAAGATATCGGTAAAGAAGAAATTTTTCTTTATAAGTCATTATACACGTGTTCATGTTTTGTGCCAGGGCTCGGGCCAACTACATGGGCATGGCTTGTTTGACCATTTGGCCCTTATATTTTTTCCCGTCGAGACCCTGTTGCCATGAAGTGATGAAGTAACTTCCTTGCACCGAACTTGATAATCATCGTTGATATATTCGATGACAATTCCCCCCAGTATTCGAGGTTGAGGAGGCCTCGGATACTGTTAAATTGTTTCAAGTTAGCACGATCAATGGTTGCCTCATTAAAAACCCTTGTCGAAAAACCCATTTGGGACAAAAACCGGTCTAAGGAAAAAGAGTGTAACGTGTGCTTTCTGGCCTAAAATCTTCGAGTTGAATAATCCATACATGTCTCTTGTCGAACACCTGCAAGGGTTAGTTTCGAAATATAATTGAACAGGGGAGGGTCGTACCTTAGCAGTAGTATCGTTTTAGGTGTGACACGTTCCAATTGCTTGGTAGTTGATTGTCGTTTATCACACCGAGCTTGTAGGATTTCGACTATACGGCCGGTATCGGTCCCTGATCGGCCTTTGTTCTCGGTTGGTATCCATTTTAATAACGGACCCAGAACTCAACTGGTCGTCTTCAACTCTGATCTTCGATTGATACCGATTGTGTCGACCCAGGTAAAAACTAGGTACCCAATCAGGTTCTGCTTCAACCGTCGTGAAGCCGTCGAGCTTCGTTCGTTTAGGCCTTGAGTGAAAGCTTGAACAGCCCAATCGTCTGTGACTGGTGGTAGATCCATTCATTCCATTTGGAAACGAGATACGAATTCTCTTAGTATCTCGTATCCTTTTGTCTTACCTTGAATAGGTCTGACTTCCTGGTCTCGATATTTATGGCCCCAGCATGTGCTTTTACGAAAGAATTTGCAAGCATAGCAAAAGAATCGATAGAGTTAGACGGTAAATTATGATACCATATCATTGCTCCCTTTGACAGGGTTTCACCGAATTTTTTCAATAATACAGATTCGATCTCATTGTCCTCTAGATCGTTCCCTTTAATGGAACATGTGTAAGAGGTGACATGTTCGTTGGGGTCATCCATTCCATTATATTTAGGAATTTCGGGCATGCGAAACTTCTTGGGGATAGGTTTCGGAGCTGTGTTCAGGGGGAAAGGTTTTTGTACGAATTTTTTGGAATCCAAGCCTTTCAATATCGGTGGTGCCCCCGGGATCTGATCAACCCTAAAGTTATATGTTTCCACCTTTTTTTCATTTGCTTCAATCCTTCTTTCTCCCGACTCTATTCGTTTTGTCAGTTCTTCAAACATCTTAACAATTTCGGGATTAGTCCCCCATTCTTGCTCATTCGACCTTACTACAGCTGGCCCCATTTTGTGGGTGATTTCTCGGGGTGGACTGGGCTCGAGTCTGGTCGGTGCCTGGGTTTGGCTCTATAATTGGGATATTGCTACTTGTTGAGCTTGCAACATTTCGAAAATCATACACAAGCTGATTCCGTTTTCTTCAGGGTTTTGGGTATTTCGAGCTGCAGATCGAGTTCCACCATTAATGCTATTTTCAGGGTCGGAGCATTGGTTTGCCTCGATTGCCGCATGTGAATTGACATTTATTAGTTCTTTGACCCAAGCTCCAACGGGATCGATGAGAGGTCTTCCAACCCCGGGGGTTAAGTTGTTGTTCTCATCTTGAAGGCCAGCTTCGTTGTCGATATGTAGGGCTATTAATTGAGAATTCATCGTTTTCAACCTGAAATCAAAGATACTTCCAAGAGCAAGTGTAAAATGGTGTGTTTTGCAGAGATTAGTACCAAATAACCATTGTTATCCTTAGCCCCACGGTGGGCGCCAAACTGTTTACCCGAAAAACGGATAGAGTTGAATTTATACGTAATTCTAAGGATACGTGGTATAACTTGGCACAAATCGGAAAGTAAGTAGAAATATATTGAGTATTGACTGTATAAAGAATGAAATACAAACCAAACTGAGTGGAAAACGGTTTATGAACAAGCAAGACGAATCAATATATAAAACCCAAAAAAGGATAATCTCTATATGAGTATTAGTATATTTTTCTCTGTGAATATCAATAATATGAGAGTGTATCGATGCCTTAATGTTGGATCCCTCTACAGAAATAGTAGTTATCCCTCTTATAGTGGAGGAATCCTACTTTAGATATAATTAAAAATACATAGTGGGGATCCCATGATAGATTAGCTTTTCCCTAATTCCCACCGAGATTCTATTCCTTAGTGCGGCTGTAACGGCTCTTGTCTCTTGGCTCGATCTTGGTCGGATTTGGTATTGGTCGATTTTCAGATTTAGAGCTCGATATTAACTCGAGCTCGATATTAACTCGAGCTCGATATTGACTCGGGGCTCGGTATCGAATTGGGCTTGATATTGATCGGTCTCTGGCTCTTAAGCTCGATGACACCGCTTCACTTCATAGTTCGATTTGGACTCGAGCTCGGTAATGATTTCGAGCTCGGTATTTGATCGGTCCCAGAAATTTGAGCTTGGTAACCTGGATTCAGTTCTCATCTCGATATTATGAAGATGACCTTCGGTCCATTATGTTCCAATCTTTACTAATCATACGAAGGTCGAAATCGGTTTTGACCCTATACAAAAGCGTTAATAATATTTTCAATATTTTTAATGCTGGCTAACATTTTTTTTCTTTTAAAAAGCATTAAGAATATTAACCAAAGTGAATATGCAGATTGTGTGGTTCGAAGGCCAGACGTTTATGTAGATTCAGTTTTGTCTAGGTGACCAACTGTGCTTAAAAAATTAATATCTATATCTAAGTAGGAGTAAATAAAGATACATTGAAAGTATAAATTATTTTTGTACATTTTGACTGATACATATTCATTTTCTTATATCATAACTAAAGACTATCTTTCTATTTGTACTTGTATAGTTAAGGGCCGGCCGGAGGGTAAGGCTGATCAAGCCATTGCCTTGGGCCCCAAAAATATTATATTATATTATTATGTATTATATATCTTATGTGATTACTCTTAAGAGTCCATATTTTAATATTTATTTATTTGGTTAAGAATGCACATATGAGTGAGTAAAGAGCGATAAATCTCGTATTGTTAGTAGTATATTTATTTTCCTCTTCTGTTTTAATTTTTCCTCCTTTCTTTCACATGACTTTGAGATTTCTCTTTCCAATTTCAAACTTTGTTTCTTTAATTTAGCTATTTTCTCATATTTAATTGACTCATTGATTAGAACAGAAGATCTTTTGTGTCTCACTGTTACATGAATTTTGTGAAATAGGCCTCTTAATACAATTTGGCTTTAGGCCATCAACTTTGTTGAGCCGCCCCTGATATAGTATTGGCGTGAGATGGATTTGAATAGAGTAATATGTGTATTAGGCATATAGCTGATCCCAATTTGTTTAGGACGAATGCCTTATTTCTATTGTTGTATTAGTGTATTTTGACTTATTATAGAAAATTGCTTTCTATCTTTTAATGGTAAAAATTAATGTTTGTATAAAAAATTACTTCTAAATTGTAATGACATTTTAATTGATCCGATTTATACTCCAAATTACTATGAAAATGTTTACATTTTTGTTCCTTCTTTTTACAAAAATTAAAAATAAAAATAGGATGGCAGCATACGATTCAATAGACATGTAAACTCAGATTCCTTCTCCAACAAGCTTCATTACACAGTCGGTACTAATTTCATCACTTATAAATAGTACATAATTGATTTTGAATCAATCACAAGTCACCAATTCAATGGGCAAACACAAAAAAACTCCCAAAAAAGTTCCAAAAAAATCTCCCGCCAATACATTTTGTTACAATTGCAAATGCAATTTGGAAAAACAAAGTGGTTTTAAAGCTCATAATAAGTCTCTGCACAAAAAGGATACTTGTGAATGCAAGGTATGTGGAACTAAGTTTAGATTTGCAAAGGAACTCGAAAAACATAAAAAAGAAGAAGATCATTATAAGAAGGATAATTAGATTAGTGTAACTACTGTAGTTAGATTTTAGCGACGTAGAGTACTTTTTTTTTTAAGCGAATAGTTAGAGTTGAGAATGAAGATAAGTTGAGAATGAAGATAAGGCCGAAAGATATCTGTAATCACAAAAAAATGCAGTGAGACTGGAGCATTTGCTGCCGATTTTGATCGGAAATTGATCAGAGAAAGAGATCTCAGTTTACTGAACTCATTTTTCCGAAAAATATCTGTAAATAAAATAGAATACCGTGAAATCGGAGCGTTTTCTGCTGATGTTGATATGAAATTCACACATGAAAATCCTTTTGATGCCTACTACGAGATTTTCACGACTCCGTCCGTAAGCAACTTCTCGTTGATATTAGAGTCAGTTCCATCTTCATTCTACGGATCAAAATTCTCTTTGCACTTCAATTTCGGAAAGATTTTACACTTGGAAGAATACAATTTTGCTGAAATCGTAAGTTCTAGATGTCCTTCATCCTGAAAATTTGAATATTAGCAATGTACAGTATTCATTTTGCAAGTTCTCAAACAGAGATGTTCTGATAATTTTTTGTCGCTTACTCTGAGGTTCTGCAGAGAAGTTTCACTTTAGTTCTCACCACATATACTCTGGCTGCAAGCAAGTTAACTGAGAAAACGATCATACATTCAATTCTATCATCATTCTATACGTCAACAATTTCTTCATGCTTCGATTCTGGAAAGTTTTCACACATGGAAGATCATAGTTCCGCTGAAGTTGTAAGTTCTACATGTTCTTTGTCCTTGTAATTTGGATATTATTTGAATGTTATCAACATGTTCATTTTCTTACTACTATGTGCGTGGATCTGTTTTAGCTTTTAAGCTTTCAATGTGTAATTATGTTACAAACGTGCTATAACATTTTTGCTTTCCTGTTGCCTTAAATTTTGAAGTTGTGGTTGCAAGACGAAAAGGATCTAGAAAGTTACTGGATGATAAGGATCATTCAAGTTTATCTGCACAAAAACACTGAGGCTTACTGCTCTGGCATAGTTTACGACAATCTCATTGTTCAGATTTCAGAAGCGCCTATACAGAATTTTCTGGATCGTACAGGTCAGTTGGTTACAATCTGGAATATATTTGGTGATGTATGCATATAGTGCGCGTTAGAGTTCTCTTTTCCAGTTTAACAGAATCTAGTTCTAAATGCAAGGCCTCTTCCCTTTATTATAAGGTGAGACGTGGAAAGTTGTTGTTTTCACTTTTGATGCATTTCACTGAAATTATGTTGTAATTTTTCTCAACAGAGAATAACACTCTTGACAAGTGGAAGGTTTGGTGCTGTGAAGGCCATTTAAGGATCTGTAAATTCTTCAAGCTAGCAGGTATCTGAGAAGTTTCTTATAAGGAATGAGTTAGCAGCGTTTATGCTTCGCAGCTTGCATTGACAGCTTTAGTTAGTAGCATGTGAGTTACCTTTCTCTACTGTAAAGAATGGATATCAGTTGTACAGTCGCTACCTACACAAGTTTGAGCCATCTGTAAATACACCAACGTATAGTATCTTCTTAGACAAGTTTAAGACGCCAATAAATACATGAGACTCTGCATCGTCTGTTTCTAATGAATGAGTACACTTAGTACATGTTATGCATAGATGAATGCATTTCAATTTTCTTGTATGTCATCATTTTCCCTGGGCTGAATTACCAGCTTTCTCGAGCTGATTCTCTAATTAGTTCCTCAAGTTTTCATATCAAGTTGTGCCACCTACCTTAGTTGTTTCATTAGGTTGCATTGGGACTTTGAGTACCTAAGTGGAAACTAAAAATTAGGAGGAGAAATATTCGGAAATCTATGCCTGCGACGTGTTTGCTGAAATATCCGATAAGGAAATCGACATGATAGTTGAAGATTCGGTGAAATATGATTTAGTAAAGCCTGAAACCCAGGCGTTCGACGAAATGTTTCCCACAGTTTCCACAGTTAAGTGTGATCCAGTTACCTTGTCAAGACTGACGAAATGTTGCTAGCACTGCCTTGTATGTTTTCAGCTTGCAGTCACGAGAGGTATATTTGCTTACTTAAGTGAACTCGATCATGCTAAACTTATGTTATCCTTGCATCAACTTTCACCTGATCAGTTCGGATTAGACTTTTTATTTGATCCTGGTTCTAGTTTGTTTATCACATTTCTTGGCTCTTCAACATATAGTTCAGCCATGGTTGTGGATGATTTCAAGGAGATCATTAGGATAATAGAGCGTGATGTTGATTCCACCTCCAATGATCAATGTATTTTGACTCATTTCCCATTTGACCCCGGAGCGATCTGTTCATTGTAACCCCCCGTGGATGCCTCCACGTTCCTCAATGGGACATCTGCAAACACTCTTTTACTTGTGAAGCTCAGCTTCAGGGCATGGTCCTACATTCGGAAGTTGGCTTGTGATGTACGTTTAGTTTCTTCACAAATGATAGATGGAGGTCGCAATATAAAAATCATTCTAGAGGGGTTGAACGAGGTGGTTTCCGTAATCTCCAGTCCTGGCCCTGCGTTTGGCCATTAATGCATGTCCAGCTGCTTTTGTGGCTAGTGCTCTTGGTGCTCTTGATCGTGCTCTAGCAAGCAAATCATTCTCCAGATACTAGTTCAGAGGATAATAGTATCGAGTAGAAGCCTCGACTGCAAAAGTAAACGAGTTGCTATACTTGGGTACGTGCTTGAACTTTTTCCATCTGTAAGAATTACCATAAAAAGGGAAGTTAATGAGTTGAATGTAAACATCTCACAGTCAAGAGAATCCCACCTAGTGCTACCACAAAAAAGAAAGGAAAATGTGTGACACAGAAGAAATTAGGACATTTTCCTCGATATTAGTACTGCAGAAATAATTTTAAGTAACCAACTTACATGTGTAGAATGGTGAGCAATCAGATACAACACATAGTATGACTCGAGCATCCAAAATATGAGCTTCAGCCCTATTATTTTGGCCAATAATATGGATCACCAAAAAGGTCTCTGAATGCATCAATAGCATCCAGGAGTAGTCCTTAAGTTACATATATCAGCAGTATGTCCCAAAAGGTATGAACAATATCGAGCGATGAAATATACAACAAAAAAAGATGAAGAACCATTAGAATACAATACTTCCTTCCAAAAACATTTTGACAACAATTGTGGATAACTTAACAGGGAAAGTATAATAATATATTCTAGGCGCTTAACACAAGAATTCACTAATTTCACCAGTTAAACAAGAGGATGAACAAGTCAGTACGATGGTATTTTCATCGTACCTATATTTATCGCATTCCTAGCAGAACTTGTTGAGTCTAGTCTGGAGTTGTCACATATATAAGTAAAATGAAAAAAGCTGGAAGTAAGATAAATACGACATGTATAAAGTTCCATCACTTTGAGTTGTAGAATTGTATGTTTCTTCTAAACCAGTGTGAAGCTCTGGATTGACTCCTCAAGGTTACTGAACGTCATACATATTGGTAATATACAATTATACAAAACCAGCTCTGCTATATATTGTAATTGTTCTATTGAGAGTAAAAAAGATGTGTTCCAGTCCAGAACCCAGCCAGGCCCTCTTGAACAAGCCATCTCAAAACTATTTACTCCATCTGTTTATATTGATCAATAGTTGTAACTCAATAAATTAAGCTTTAGTCCACAGAAAAGCATACTCTGGAACGTGTCTAGAAAGAAATGCTTTACAAAATAATAGTAAAGGGTTTTTATTCTGTACCAACAACGAAACTAGAAATCAAAACAAAGAAGTAGCTACTCATCCAAAGCAAGACTAAAGTAAACTAAAGAACTTGTAGATGGCAAAAACAGCGCAACCTAAGCGTACAACACAACTCAAAACTAAAATAGGAGCAATCACTTGAAGATCCATAGTGGTGGACTGAATTTGTGGTAAGATTCACCAGTGTAATGAGGCTCAATGGTTCCATCAAGCAAGTTATATATGCCCATGTCCTTCCCACCACCTCGTTCGATATTGAAATAGCTCTGCCAACAATCATCTGTGAAATAGATACAATTCCCCTTGCATCCCTCTATTTTATAGGCTTGTGCAACAGCCAAAGTAGCACTAGAGCCAAGGAATAGTGCCCTATTCCCCAAGTCCGCAACCTCTTCATAACTCTTCCTATCCACATCAATCTTGTACACATGAAACTCTTTAACTCCATAACTCCCATCTTCATCCAGAAAAGCCCCGTCTCGAGTGATCACCAGTAGTTCGCCCAACGAATGTACCATGTATAACTGTGTGCCCCTAGTTAAGCTAGGAGGTATCCCTTTGACAACTGTTGCTACAGTTGGATATTCTTCGGAACCTCTGAAGTCGAAAATAATAATGTTGCCCATAAAATCAACACCGTAGAATTGCCCACCATGCCAAGTAATATCAGAATATGCACGTCTAGGTGTCTCCACATTAGTAAAGGACTTCTGTCCTGGTCTCCAGAAAGCAAAACAACGAGGATATCCTTGAATAAGGGCCAAAACATAGTCCGATGTTGTAAGAGGATTCGAAGATATTACTGCTTTTTCCACATAATACCTACAAGAACCACGTTCCCATTCATAATCAAAACCCTCCAACATGTCCATATCTGGGAGGTTAATTACAGAACGTGAGAAAAGATGAAACAGATTCATCTTTTTTTGTTCATCAGCTGTGAAAATCCAACCTGGAAATCCCACTCCCAAACACCGCTTTCCCACTAATTCTGGAAAACTCGTGCTATAGGTAACATCCTTTGACAAGTCGAAAAACTCACGACTTTCTTCTTTTCCCTCCTTCTCTGCGAGCATCAACCATGGAACTGCTGGAACTTCCTCCCTCAAATTACCCATGATTTTGATGAAATATTCGAGAGACCAAATTTAGTTTAACTATTGACAATGAGAAATCTAAAGGGTCGTTTTTATAAGGAATAGTCAAAAATCCGTTCCCATAAGGTTGGGAAATCCTAGTTTGTTTAAACCTAGGTGTGGGTCGGGAAATCCTAGTTTGTTTAAACCTAGGTATAGTTCATGTACATTCTCATAACCTGTTTTGACCAAGTTTCTCCATAGTCGAGAAAAGAAAATTCAAAAAAAATACTTTTTTTTTTGCCAAGCTTTTAGAAAAGAAAAAATATATTTTTTTAGTAAAAACAGAAGTACAAAAAAGTAGCTTCTTACTAAAATTATTTTTAAAAAAAAATACTTTTGAGAAAAATACTTGCGCCAAACATCTGTTTCTTACCAAAAATACTTTTCAAAAACACTTCACAAAATTAGCTAATTTTTTAATCTTGGCCAAATAGGCTATAAAGAAAGTATGTTTATACCCTACAATCGGTCAAATTAAATTCACGATAACAAATTATTTAGTATACTTAGTTACCAATTTTAACAATGGGAAATAACGGTTTTTAGAGTTATTACTTTATTCCAATTTTGGTTCCTGTGGTATTGGACATAGTAATTTATTTAACGGCAAAGGGCCAATTATGCCTCTCTACTTTCGAAAATGATCTAAAAATATCCCTCGTTATACTATTTGGTTATCTATACCCCTGCAGTCATACTTTGGGTTCAAATATACTCCTCATTTAAATGGAGGGACACGTGTTATCGTCATGTTGGTCAATTCTAAATATCTTCTAATTAATTAAAAAGACCAATTACCCATACCCGAAAAATAATTTTTTTAAGCAATTTTTTTTTTGTAAAAACTGGAGAAAACTGAAATTATTTTTACTAAAAATTGAAAAAAACAAAAATATTTTTTTTTCAATTTTTACTAAAAAACTGCTTTAGAAAAAACTGAAAAATATTTTCTAAAACAATATTTTTGTAAAAACTGAAAAAAAAACTAAAAAGTAATTTTCTAAAGCAATGTTTTTGTAAAAGCTGAAAAAACAAATATTTTCTTCTTTTTTTTCAGTTTTTAGTTAAAAATATTTCAGTTTTTTCCAGTTTTTAATTGCTTTAGAAAATTACTTTTCAGTTTTTACAAAAATATTGTTTCAGAAAATATTTTTCAGTTTTTTTAAAGAAGTTTTTTAGTAAAAACTGGAAAAAAAAAATATTTTCGTTTTTTCAGTTTTTAGTAAAAAAATATTTTTAGTTTTTTCCAATTTTTACAAAAAAAAATATTATTTTTCGGGTATGGGTAATGGGTCTTTTTAATTAATTAGAAGATATTTAGAATTGACCAACAGGACGATGACACGTGTCCCTCCGTTTAAATGAGGGGTATATTTGAACCCAAAGTATGACTATAAGGGTATAGATAACCCAATAGTATAACGAAATGTATTCTTAGACCATTTTCGAAAGTAGAAAGGGTATATTTGGCCCTTTACCGTTTTATTTATTTTCAGGCTGAGAAGATTTATAGCCCGTTTGGCCAAGCTGGAAAAATTAGCTTATTTTGAGAAGTGCTATTTTTCAAAAGTACTTTCAAAAAATTAGCTTATTTTCAAAAATGTTATATTTGGCCCTTTGCCGTTAATTTAATCTTCAACCGGACAATGTAAGTCCAACCGTTGACAAAAACTTAAAAAGTAATCTATGAAGGGTAAATCACGTATTGCATATACTATTTTCGGCTCCGAAACACTAAAAGACTAATTTAAGATCTAAGTGGTGAAAATTATTACAAAGAAGAAAATTACACAATAAAGAAAAATGCACCAACATCAAGTAAAAGATCGTTGATGAAAATTCCTTAGGAAAAACTATTGGCTATAAGATTAGTGAATAGTGGAGCATTTATTATATATATATATATATATATATATATATATATATATATATATATATATATATATATATATATATATATATATATATATATTTATGAGGGACTTGGCAAGGTGATGTGTCATCTCTATTTGCCCAAAAACTCATTTATCTTTTTTATAAATGTTTTGGCTTTTATCCTATTTATCTGCTATTAGAAGTCCAAAAGTTACTTCTTTATATATATACTTGGCAAGGTAACGTGGCAGTTTGCCCAAAAAAACTCATTTATCTTTTTTATAATTTTTTTGGCTTTTATCCTATTTATCTACTATTAGAAGTCCAAAAGTTACTTCTTTACGAAAACCTATAGTCACCCCTTTCTCTCTTCTTGCTTTTTTTTTTTGGTTAACAACGATACTTTATTAATATAAACTAAGTAGCATTACAATGTTCTATCATGGAAGTCCATTGGGATCAAGTACATGATTTGTAGATTTAAAGGAGCTATCAGAAAAAACAGACGTGCCAATTATAGCACAGATCCCAAGACTAGCTAATTTATTACATGAACTCTCTGAAATAGTTCTAGTAAAGGAGGACCCTCTTTGATCCGCTAGAAAGTTGGCAGCCACAAAGTGAGGGACGGTAGCAAGTTTCACTTGAGTGTTGAAACAGTCTAGCTTGGTACTTTCTGTTGCGAAGAGATGGGCTACTGAATTTGCTTCGCGAAAACTATGAATGATGTCCTGAATCTCTAGCTGAAGCATTAACCACCGGCAAAAGTGAACGATTGAGTTATATGTAGGATAATTACTTCGAATAAGTTGTATTACTTCCACTGAGTCTGTTTCCACCTCTAACGGCTTCAAGTTTCTTTCATGGACAAGCTGCAGTCCTTGCTTTAAAGCAAGAAGTTCGGCATAAGTATGATTAAGCTAGCACATGAGTATGTTCCTGGAAACCAACAATCCAGTCTCAGGTAGAATTTCGAATGATACCACCCAATCCATTTAACCTTTATACTCTTTTTGTTGGTGGGGCTAGAGTGATTGTAGTTAAGGAGCTTAAATTCTTGTGCACGGGTAATAACTAGGCTTAGAGAGAGATTTTTTTGGTCATTGTTAAAGTTGTTATTGTTTCTATTGATCCACAAATTCTAAAGTGCAAACGGAAAAAGTTCAAGCCAATCTAACATTAAGAAAGGTATTAGGGGTTGAAATATTTTTACAGTGTCAATCCAATGGTACTCCACCAGTGTGATGCTAGTATTATTGATACCAATTTCATTCCAAAACATGTTAGCTATGGGGCAAGAAAGGAATATATGAGTAATGGTTTCTTCCACACACGTACGAATTGGACACGTTCTATCAATGTGATGCCAATATTGTTAAGATAGGTTCTAGTTGGAAGTCTATTATGGTAACAAAGCCATAGGAAGAAGATGATTTTTTTTAGAGCGCGAAGATGTCAAATCCAGTAAAAGTCATTGACAGTCCTTTCATGGTTGTCAATAAAATTATGTGGATTTAGTGGTAAAAATACCATTTGCGTGGATGGACCAAATTGGACGATCGTTGCAAAGTTCATTATGAGGGATGTTAATGCTAGTAATATAATTTTTTAAATAATCAGGAAATTCGAAGGAAATAGCAAAAGATCCCATGTTGCATCAGACCAAAGATTATGGATATTAAGGCTCTCTTCGCGAGGGGCTAAGGGACCATGAATAATGGTTTGAAGGGGAGGGAGGTTAAAGATCCATCTATGGTTCAAACAAATTATATTTTTACCATTATCAATCTCCAAAAGTTATAGCTTTCTTGCAGATGGACCAACCTTTGAGAATAGTTTTCCAAATAAATGAGCTATTTAAAGGATTCTTCTTGGAAGAGCATTGCCTAATGAGAGTGTCAGCCCAAGGTGAAGTAGGATTAATAAAATATCTCCAATCTAAGCCGGTTAATAAGGCCAAATTTTTTGAATAGGCTTTTACTAGACCTAACCCCCCTTGGCACTTAGGCTTAGTGATAGTTTTCCAGTTAACAAGATGCAACTTTCTTTTAGTAGTAGTAGTCCCTCAAAAGAAATTCCATTGAATCTTGTCAATGTGATTAAGAATTTTAACTAGCAGCCGGATATATTGCATAACATGATTAAGTATGCTAGAGAGAGTAGAAGAGATCAATGTCGATTTGCGTGTCATAGTAAGACAACTAATTTTCTAGTTGGCTAGCTTGGATCGCATCCTGTCAATAACAAATTGAAAGTCTGATGCTTTAGGGTGTCTACTTAAGATAGAAAATCCAAGATATTTGCCAAAGTTGTTGCAGCTATTAATGCCAAAAAATTTAGATATTTCAGTTTTAAGACTATCAAGGCAGTTTAGGGAGAATATAATTTTTGATTTTGTAGTATTGATTTTCTGCCCTGATAAATTACAGAAAATATTGATGCCTTCTAAAATAGTAGAGCAAGATTTTTTATTGGCTCTAGCCATTAGAATTAAATCATCAGCAAAAAATAAATGTGACAAAGGAGGGCCCCTAGGAGATAACTTAATAGGGTCCCAATTTTCACATTCAATTGCATGATTAATATATCTAGAAAATATTTTCATGCATAGGATAAAAATGTAAAGGGACATAAGATCACCTTGTCTAATACCCCTAGGCGTAAAGAAAGGAGTTCTAGTCCCATTAACTAGAATGAAAATGTTACTAGTGGTAACACAAGACATAATCAATCTAGTAATATTAGGAGAAAAATTAAAGTAGTGAAGGGTTCAAAAGATGAATGACCATTCGAATCTGTCAAAAGCTTTTTCTAGATCAATTTTGAGAATCATGCCATGATTAGCACCGTTTTGTTTATTAAAGTTGGCGATGACCTCTTGGATAATAATAGAGTTATCACTAGCTCTTCTATTCTTTATGAAACTAGCTTGATAAGGACTGATAAGTTCATCCAAATAGGGCTTTATATGGTTAGTAATAATCTTGGGAATGATCGTATAGATAGTATTACATAGACCAATTGGTCTAAAATATTTGAGATTATTTGCATTCGGTATTTTTGGAATAAGGCAGATAAAAGTGTTATTAAGGAATTCATGGATTGGTTGAGTGTTAAAGATAATTTTGCAATAACTAAGCACCGCATGACCAACAATGATCCAATATTGTTGGTAAAAGAAAGGATGAAACCCATCCGATCCAGGAGCTTTAAATGGTTTAAAAGATAAGAGAGCGAAAATAATATCTTGATCAGCAATCGGTCTGTCTAGGTTGTGCAAATTTAATTTGTTAAAGTACCTAATACTAGAGTTGATGCCTTTCCAATCCGAACTAATGTGACTTATGGTGAAAATATCCCTAAAAACGTTTAACGTATGGTCAACTAGATGGTGGGGTCCTCAATCCAATTTCACATATCATCATTGAAGTGCATAATTCTATTCTGCCTACGCCTATTGATGGTGGAGATATGAAAAAATTTAGTATTTGTATCCCCATCATTGAGCCAATTAATTCTGGATCGAAGCTTCCAAAAATCCTCTTCAATCCTAAGAACATTATTGTACTCATTAACTAGAGTAGATTCGAGCAGCTGCAAAAAGGGGCTCGAAGTGTATTTGTCGGAGGATTGAATACCATTAAGTCTAGCAAGAAGTGTATGCTTCTTATGAAAGATGTTACCAAAGACTTTCTTGTTCCACTGAGTAACTTCATGCTCAAAATAATTGACTGCTTCTAAGAGATGTTTGTACTCCAGTAGTTGTCCATTATATTGATAAAGTCTGGATGGGAGCACCACATGGTTTCAAGCCTAAAAGGTTTGCTAGTGTTGCTCTTAAAACTAGGGCTTAGTCTAATAAATAGAGGATTGTGATCTGAGTAGGTTCTAGGGAGATGGTTCACTATAGCATTTGGATAAATATTAAGCCATTCGTCATTAACAAAATATCTATCTAATCTCTCCATAATCAGGCCAATACTTCTTTTCCTACAATTAGACCAGGTATATTTGCATCCCTTAAAACCAAGATCTAATAGCTTACACTTGTTAATACAGTTCCAAATCCTGGAGGCTCTAGTATTATTTATAGGGCGTCCTTCCCACTTGTCATCAGACATTAAAACATCGTTAAAATCACCTCCGGCCAACCATGGACCAACATAAGTCTTATGCAGATTTTCTAAATTATTCAACATAATATTTCTATTATTAACAGTAGTATTGGCATATAAAGCACTAAAAAGCCAAGGTTTGCAATTCAAAGTATCTTAATCATAGCATGAAGTTCTTGATCCATTCTCGCTATCTTTTCTACAATCACCAAGTTATGCATCCACATAATCACTAAGCCACCAGAACGACCCTCGGCTGGGATTTTGATCATTTCACTAAAATGAATTACGAGCTTTCCTTGCCTCCCAGTCTATCGGGAGCTCATCCGATTTTCCACATATCTATGCCGACTTGTCCTATGTGTTATACTTCAGCACGGTTCAGCTAGATGAGAGCTTGGGTTATGAAGAGGAACTAGTTGCCATTGTTGACGGGCAGGTTCACCAGTTGAGGTCCAAGATGATTTCTGCGATAAAATTTTAGTGGAGGGGCCAACCAGTCGACGAAGCGACTTGGGAGGCCGAGGAGGACATGCGAAGCAAATATCCACATTTATTCAGCACACCAGATACGATTATAAACTCGTTCGAGGACAAATGTTTGTTTAAGAGGTGGAAAATATGATGACCCAACTAGTTGTTTTGCCTTCTAGAACCCCGTTCCCCTAAATAAAACTCCCTGTATGTGCTTTTACTATTTTACGAATTGCGAGGATGGTTAGTATGGGATTTGGAAGAGTTCGGGTTGAAATCGAAACAGTTGGTTCCTTTATTTAACTTTAAAAGGCTAAGTTTAACTTCGGTCAGCATTTTGAGTAAACAACCTCGGAATCGGGATTTGACTGTTCCAATAGGTTCGTATGATGATTTTGGACTTGGGCGTATGTTCGAATTGGATTTTGGATGATCCGGGAGCATTTCGACGCTTAATAGTGAAAATTAGCTATTTGAAGGTTTAAAGTTCTTCAAAATTTGGTTTGTAGCAGGTGCAAAAATTGCAATAGTGTCACGATCCAAATTAACCCTCCGTAAGGTGTCATGATGGCACCTAGTCTTTACGACTAGGTAAGCCTAACATTTGCGGGAAAATATAAAGAGAACACAATATTTTTAAGTTAAACAGTATATTTTAAATAGCCAATAGTAGTACCACTCGGCATACACAAAATAATTTTCCAAGACCCAGAATATCACTAAGTCACAAGCTGCTATAATCTATGTAGTTCTATACAAAAGTCTGAAGATAATAAGGAAAACAAAAATCTCTAGACGAGGGAGTAGAAGGGGACTCCGAAGATATGCGGACGCAAGAAAAGGTACCTTGAAGTCTCCTAGAATCAGCAGCACGTACTAACCCCGAGGCTGATAACTCGCACCTGGATCTGCACACGAAAATATGTGCAGGGAAGGGCATGAGTACACTACAATGGTACCCAGTAAGTGCAAAGCCTAACCTCGGTCGAGTAGTGACGAGGTCAGATCAAGGCCCTACCAGAGTAAATATAATAAATTAAACAGTAAAAGATATAAATAGAATTTACGATAACACAGTTAAAGAAATTCTCGAAAATTTAAGAGTTAAGGGAGCCCTCGGCTCTAAACAAGGTAAACACATTGGGAAATCTCTCGGGATATCGTCCCGTAGTTTCAAATGAATATGCAGTACATGGGGATCTCCCGGAATACGTCCGTAGTCCCAAAGTAAATATACAGTGCTGGAGGATCTCCCGGAATACGTCCGTAGTCCCAAAGTAAATATGCAGTACAGGGAGGATCTCCCGGAATACGTCTGTAATCCCAAAGTAAATATGCAGTATAGGGGGATCTCCCGGAATACGTCCGTAGTCCCAATTTAAATATGCAATGCAAGATGAAATGACAGGTATGACATCAAGTTATACAGTTTATACTAGACACAGATAAGGCAAATAAGGACTTAACTTAACATGACGCATAGAATGTCAATTAGGCAGTTAAAAATGTAAGCATGCTTTTCTAGTCTAAACTACACAATTAAACATATTAGTACAATTAATAAGAGAAGCAATTTATGATTTAAAAAGGTTAAATATGATTTTTGCAATAATATCCCATGTACGTACTCATCACCTCACGTACACGGCGCCCACACACCAAATAATATCAAGATATCCTAAGGGGAAAGTTTCCAACACAAGGTTAGGCAAGCCACTTACCTCGAACCGCTCAAATCAACTTGATATCATGTTCTTGCCACGAGTATCCGACAACAAATGGCCTGAATCTATTCAAAATAGTACAATACCATCAATACGCGCTAATGGAATGAATCCCACAAGAAAAACTATAAAATTATGCCAAAACCCGAAATTGGCTCAAACCCGGCCCCCGGGGCCCAAGTCTCGAAACCCGACAAAATTCAGGAAACTAGAAAGCTCATTCACTCACGAGTCTAACCATATCAAATTTACTAAAATCCGACACCAAATGGTCCTCCAATCTACAATTCAAACTCCCAAATCCCTAGTCTCCAACTTCCAATCTTCACCTTAAATACACATTAACTAGGTAGAAAAATATATGGCAAGGCAAGATTATTGACCAAAAATAAGAACAAGGAACTTACCTCAAGAAATGCCTCGAAAATGCTCTCCAAAATCGCCCCAACCCGAGTTTGCAAAGCCAAAAATGATAAAAATCGCGAAGCCCTATGGTTTTAATCACTGCCCAAGTATTTCCGCACTTGCGGAACCTGGGCTCGCACCTGCGGGTGTGCTTATGCAGAAAAACGTGCGCATCTGCGCAACTCACTTATCCCCTCTGCCTTCGCACCTGCGACGAAAGGGCCGCATCTGCGCCCTCGCGCCTGCGGAGTCCCTTCCGCTTCTGCGCATGTGCGAACATCCTTGCGCATTTGCGGGCATCGCAGATGCGGAAACTTCCTCGGACCTGCAACCCCAGTCCAACTCTCGATTTATCGCATCTACGCTTCAATCTCCGCATGTGCGGCTCGCGCACCTGCGGTCTCTTTTACGCAAGTGCGAAAACACCAGAACCAACAAAGTTCAGAAATTCCTCTAAGTCCAAGTTTTCACCCGTTAAGCATCCGAAACACACCCGAGGCCCCCGGGACCTCAACCAAACATACCAACCAATCCTAAAATACCTTACGAACTTAGTTGAGCTCTCAAATCCCATCAAACAACGCAAAAGTCACGAATCACCCTCCAATTCAATTTTAAAGAACTTGAAACTTCAAAATTCTACAACCGATGTCGAAACCTACCAAATCACGTCCGATTAACCTCGAATTTTGTGCACAAGTTATAATCAACATTACGAACCTACATCCACTTTCGGAATTCCATTTCGAGCTCGATATCAAAATTTTCACTATCGGCCGAAATCGCCAAAAAACTAGCTTCCGCCAATTCAAGCCTAAATCTGCTACAGATCCCCAAACCACATTCCAGACGCGCTCCTAACCCCAATATCACTCAACGGAGCTAACGGAGTTGACGGAATTCCATTCCGGATCCGTCTTCACACAGTTCCGACTACGGTCCAAATCCTAAGGCTTAGGCTCTCATTTGGGGACTAAGTGTCCCAAAATACTCTGAAACTCAAAACCAATCATCCTGACAAGTCACAATAGCAGAAAAACATTTGGGGAAAGCAATTAATAGGGGATCAGGGCTATTACTCTCAAAACGACCGGCCGGGTCGTTACAAGTAGGCAGAACCTTCATTTAAGTCCAGAATTGCATATTTTTAGCCCAATTTTCTTCATGTTTGGGCGATTTTGGAGCTTGTTGAGAGTAGTATTCACCTAGGAACTTGGAGGTAAGTTAATTCTACCTATTGTGAGTTAAATACATAGATTATGGGTAGATTATAACATGTAAATTGTGAAAATCAAGGGTTTAGATGAAAAACCTAAGTCTTGATAAAATGAGATTTTAACCACGAAAATGGTTATGGAATGGGATAAAAATTATATATTTGAGTTCTTGATATTATGGGTGACGATTTTCTCCGAAAATTTGCGGAATACGGGCACGTGGGTGCGGGGTGAATTTTAGGAATTTTACTAATTTGGGTTGGGTAATTAATCTAATAACTTAATTTCAAATTGTTGAGCATGTATTGATTAAATTATATAACATTTGGCTAGTTTCGGATTTTTCGGCACCAAATTGAGGCTTTAACGCGAAATTATGACCGGAAAGTGAGCTTTGAGACGAGGTAAGTCTCTTGTCTAACCGTGTAAGAGAAAATTTACCCCATAGGTGATTAAAAAAATATTTGTTTCTAATTGTGGGGGCTACATACGTACGAGGTGACGAGAGTCCGTGCGTAGCTACTATCATGTTATTGTCTGGGTAGTTTTAGGAACAAATTCATGAATTAATTGGAATTTCTGCATCATACTTGTTAATTTAAAGTGCTTAAATTATATTAGTAATTGTTGGAGAAATTATGGAAGATCGTTAATGAAATTCATATTATTTTTGGTATAAAACCTCAATAATATTTAAGTCAAATGCTTATAAAAATATCTTCCTCTTCTTGTGGAGCGGGCCGAACGCCTCGGAAGAAGATAGATACATCTATGGTTCGTGCCGCTCGACCCTCGGCAGTGTACACATTATTCTGGATCGGGCCGTACGACATCTCAAATAAATCGTGCCTAATAATAAAAATTACTCGGTGCTTTGATATTTATTTTATTGCAGCTTTTGAAGGTAAATGATTATTTGTAAATTATTAAATTGTGAAAGAATTATTCGTTTCTTCCTGCTAAGGAAAATTTATTATTGATCATAGAAATTGAGTTTATTTAAATATTTCTATTTTAATATTGTTGACCCAAAGTTAGTGTCAAAGTCGACCTCTTATCACTACTTCTTCGAGATTAGACTTGATACTTATTGCGTATACGTTGTTTACATACTCATGCTACACCTGCTGCACTTTTTTGTGCAGGATCTGAGACAGGTTCACCAGATGATCCTACCGGCGCGTATTCCTGATATCCCGAGGCTTAGTGATGAGCTACTTCCTGAGTCGTTCTGCAGCCCTAGAGTCTCTCTCTTTTGTATTTCGTGTTCTGTCTATTTCATATTCCGACATTGATTAGAAGTTTGTATAATCTACTAGATGCTCATATACTTGTGACACCAGGTCTTGGCACACACGCTAGTTGAATTATGATTTTGAATTATTACTTTGGTTTTATTTATTTAAACCTTTTATTTCCTTAAATTTTGCAATTAAGGAAAGCTTTATTATTCGGAAATTTATTAAGAGAGAAAATACATGTTTAATTCACTAGTTGGCTTGCCTAACGGTGATGTTGGGCGTCATCACGGCCTGTAGGTAAAATTTGGTCGTGACAATTGATATACTTACCTGTGATAGCATAAAAAATTCTTACATTGATACCTGAATGAGTAGTATTCTCTTCATTCTTTTTCATTGGCAAATCCTTTTTCAATGACATTTTCCTTCTTGGAAGAGAAACTGTTTGCCACTCTTCTTCTGATGTTGTCTAGATATTTATTTTGCTTGGAGGATTTTGGACTTCTTCAGTGGGAATGGGATGTCTAAACATATATAATTGTTGAATATAACCCAACCGTCCACAAGCCTTGCATAAAAAATTATCTCCTTCATAGAGGATGTGTTGCTTATGAGTACCAATGTAAATAAAGACTTTAACTGGATGTTCTAATGACACCTCAATACATAATCTAGCATATCTCCCTCTAAGAGTTGCTGACGTACAAGCATCAATTTTTAAGTGGCGACCTAATTTGTTGCCAATCGTTTTTAGGATATCACCATCGTAGAACTCAACTGGCAATTGAGGAAGTCGTATACAAACTGCAGAAGTAGTTTGTTTCACTTTGGAAGTAACAAAATTTGGGATCCACTTCATTACTGATAAAAAGTATCCATTAATAAACTATGGACCTTGGTGAAGATCTTTAACCATATTCTTTTCCTTAGAAAATTTAACAATAGAATAATCTACACCTAGATCAATTAGTGAAAATTGTTCGGAGGGATTCCATAGTTCCTGAATTTTTCTCTTAAGATATTGATGTAAAATGCGCTTACCCATTAATTTGATAATGATCGAGAATTTCGATGGATTGTATATGCCCATCATTTCTTCGGAAGATAGTTGAATGGTGCTATCGTCAGATCTATAGGTTGGTGAAGAAGAGTCCAGAAGTATTATTTCCTCGTAATCTTTCTCTAAAGACATAGCATGCACATGTGCGGAGGGATTGAAGTGCATCGGGTCGCTGACAAGTAGCTTGTCTCTAAAAGAGAACTTTTCATTTGTTTTGGAATTGGTAATAGGATCTATGTTAGGATCTGGTGGTTTAGGTGGATATCCATCATGCATGACAAAGTTGATTCATCTACTGACATGGATGGCTTTGGGGATTTCCACTTTGCCTCTTCTCGACTCTAATTCTTTGGTCAGGCGGTGACTATTAAAAGAACAGTGCATGCTTGAAGTTCCAAAAGTATATAACGTCCCTAAAGAAGCTATCAATTTCTTCAATTTTCTAAAAGAGATGTATTTGGTTGATTTCATACCAAGACAATAACGAAATGCTCACGCCAAGGTATCAACCATTACCAACAAGAAGCTTCTGCTATTATCCCTCAGAAGTTTCTACAACAACACAGGTAATTTCATTCTACTTGTAAGACCCCATTTCTAATCAGTTTCCTTCACTTTGAGTTCTCAAATGCTTTGATTCTTTTAAATCATTAACCATTTCTTAGTTTGTTAGTCTCATCTATTTCTATAATATTGATGCTAGGCAAGGAACTCGTATTTTAGATACATTTTACACTTTAATTACTGCACTTTAATTGTATTTGAGCCTAATTCTTAGTACTTTGTACTTATTACGTATGTTTTATTGTGTAGGATGTGATTTTAAGTAGAAAACCAAGTTTGAAGCTAAAATGGATGATTTGGAGCTTTGAAATTTGAGTAGAAGCCCAAACATATTAAGTCGGGATCGTGTTCGGGGCTTGAGGACCAAGTCTAGATGTTAAAAATTGAGAAAAAAAATTACTCTGGAAATATTGCACTACTGCGCCACGGGGCACAAGGTGCTAGTGTAAAATTCCTGCAGAGTGTAAAAAACCTACTCTCTGAACTTTCCTACTGGCGCCGGCACATGGGGTGCCGCGAGGCACACCACGCATGTGTAATATTCTTAGAGTGTTGTCCCACTTCGGCTTGGAAAGGATAGTTTCGTCCGAGCCCGTTCCTACATGGTATAAATACATCAAAAATACGATTTTTAGAGGACTTTTGACCTACGGAAGATTGTAAAAGCATTGGAGACTCAAAGCACAAGGATTCATCATTCTTTCTTCAACTCAACACCCGAGTTTGGATTGAATTCATGTTTTCTTATTATTCAACTTTATTTGTGATGAATATTTTCATGATTATGGCGTAGTTTCCCTTAGGGTTAGACGGATATGGTGTTTTGATTGATATTTGTTGATTTTAACTCTAGTTCTTTGCTTGAATTCATTTATTGTTGCCATATGACTAGGAGGTCACGTGTTCGAGCCGTGAAAACAGCTTCTTGCAAAAATGCAAGATAAGGCTGCATACAATCGACCCTTGTGATTCGGCCCTTCCCTGGATCCCGCGCATAGCGGGAGCTTAGTGCACTGGACAACCCTTTTATAGTACTATCTGACTTTCTGTCACGATCCGAAATTTACACCTTCGAGACCGTGATGGTGCCTAACATTTAACTTGCTAGGCAAGACAACGTTAGAATACTTTTAATCACTTTTAACAATTTACCTTAATTAAATAGTAAAGAAACCAACAACTGAAATAATATCTGAATTTAAATAAACAAACCAAAATGAATACGATGCTTAAATATCATCCCAGAACTGGAGTCACAAGTGCATGAGCTTCTAGAATAATACAAACAAGGGTCTGAATAAAAATAAAGCTGTCTAAAAGAAAGCACACAGCTAAAATAAAGTAGAAGTGGACTTCAGAGCTGCGAACGTCGTGCAACTATAGCTCAAGTCTCCTCTGATAGCTGAATCCGAGCAAAATCTACAATACGCCGCTGGGACCAATTCCGGTATCTGCACAAGAAGTGCAGAGTGTAGTATGAGTACAACCGACCCCATGTACTTTGTAAGTGCCGAGCCTAACCTCGACGAAATAATGACGAGGCTAAGGCAGGTCGCATACATTAACCTGTACGCAATAATAATAATAATAATAATAACAATAACAATAATAATAATAATAATAACAATAATAATAACAATAATAATAATAATAATAATAATAATAATAATAATAATAATAACAACAATAATAATAATAATAATAATAATAATAATAATAATAATAATAATAATAATAATAATAATAATAATAATAATAATAATAATAATAATAATAATAATAATAATAATAATAATAATAATAATAATAATAATAATAAGAAGAAGAAGAAGAAGAAGAAGAAGAAGAAGAAGAAGAAGAAGAAGGGTATATCATATTAATAATTGAAGTCAATTCGGCAGTCACATCCAATTATTTCTTTATCATTCTGTTGTGGCGTGCAACTCGTTTTCACAATATAATCCTTCAATTAATTTCCGTTGTGGCGTGCAACCCGCTCCAACAATATAAACTTAAAATAATTTTCGTTGCGGCGTGCAACCCGCTCCAATAATATAACTTAAAATAAAATACGTTGCGGCGTGCAACCCGATCCAACAATATAATCTAACAACACTGAAATGTAAAATTTCTCCAATAAATACCATGATTAATAAGAAATTATTAGGCAACAAGGTATACAACAATTATGGATTGTGTAGAAAACAATTAAGGGCAAGTAACAATTAAATGTAGAATCAGGGAGAAGATATGTAATTTAACATATAAAATATTAATTTTTTAAATAACAATTAAGGCACAAAAATCACATAAGCATGTAGCAATTAAGGCATGATAGTTGGCAATAAGAATAAGAGATCCATTTAATATAACAATTAATTCATGAAATAAGGTAATTAATGAAATACGTAAAAACATGAAAACATGTAAATTGACGACGTATAGACACTGGTCACCTCGCCTATATGTCGCTATTCATAAAATTCACATAACATGTAGTTCAGCGGTTCTATTCCCTCAAGTCAAGGTTAACCACGACACTTACCTCGCTTTAAAACCAACTCACGATTTCAATAAACCTTTGCCTCGCGAATTGATAACCGAATGCCTCAAATCTAGTCACAAACAATTCAATATACTCAATACAAATTATATAAACCAATTCTATATGAAAATACTAAATTTTCCAATTGAAATCCGAAATTAAATTCAACAATTGACAGTGGGGCCCACGTTGCGAAACCCGACAAAAGTTACAAAATGTGAACGCGCAATCAACCACGAGTCGAACCATATAAATTTTACCGAATTCTGACATTAACTCGACCTTCAAATCCCCAAATCTTATCTCCAAATCCCTAGGCCCAAATCCCCAATTTCTACCATGAAAATCCTAGATTCTAGGTTGAAATCTTATAAAATGCAATGGGTAATTGAAAGAAAGTAGGTTAGAATTACTTAACAACGAATTGGGGAAGAAGAGCTCTTGGAAAAATCGCCTCTAAGGTTTCTAGGTTCGAAAATTTGACGAAATGACCGTCTAACGTAGCTTAAGTCCATGTGCAGATGTCGCAATTGCGAACTAGGGTTCGCAATTGCGAACCCCGCAAATGCGAAAAACACTTCGCAAATGCGAAGGTCTCACATCTCTGCTATCATCGCATTTGCGATGAATTGTTCGCAAATGCGAACTGGAACCTATCGCAAATGCGACCCATTTGATCGCAATTGCGAACTAGCCTTCCCCGAGCAGACATCGCAAATGCGAACTACTTTCCCTCAATTGCGAACTTGCCTCTATCGCAAATGCGACAAAGTACTCACAAATAAGAAAACTAGCCCCCCTTGACCATGCTCGCAAATGCGATGTTTCCTTTGCAAATACGAGGCTTGCATTTGCGAGCCAGACCTCGCAAATGCGAGATCTGCAGCAGACACCAGAAGCACGAAGGCTTCAACTATGATTCTAAGTCCAAAAACCTTATGTAGCCTATCCGAAACTCACCCGAGCCCTCGGGGCTCCAAATCAAACATGCACACAAGTCCAAAAATCTAATACGAACTCGCTCACGTGATTAAATAGCCAAAATAACACCTAGAACAACGAATCAGACATCAAACCAAATGAAAATTTTCAATGAACTTAAGAATTTCTATTTTAACAGCCGGACGTCTGAATCACATCAAATCACTTCCGTTTGGCACCAAATTTCGCAAACAAATCATAAATATTATAATGGACCTATACCGAGTTCCGGAACTAAAATACAGACCCGGTATCAACAAAGTAAAACTTGAAAACTCTCTAAGCTTTCAAACTTCTAATTTCCAATAATTTGCTATAACTCAAGTTAGGGACCTCCAAATTAAATCAAGCATACGCCCAAGTCCCAAATCACGATACGGACCTACCGGGACTGTCAAAAAACTAATCCGGGTCTGTTTGCTCAAAATATTGACCGAAGTCAACTTAAGTGAGTTTTAAAGCACAAGTTCACATTTTAATCAATTTTTCACATAAGAGCTTCCCGAAAAATTATACGGACTGCGCATGCAAGTCGAGAAAAGTTGAATGGTGTTATTTGAGGTTTCAGAACATAGAAATAAATATTAAATTTAAAGATGACCTATCGGGTCATCACATTATCCATCTCTAAAACAAACGTTCGTCCTCGAACGGAATTAAAAAAGTACTTGGGCTGGTGAAAAGGTGTGGATATCTACTCCGCATGTTTGACTCGGACTCCTAGGTAGATGCTTCAACTGGCTAACCTATCCATTGCACTCGAACTGATGGATAACTCTTAGACCTCAACTGTCGGACCTGCCGAGCGAGAATAGCTACTGGCTCCTCCTCATAAGTCAAATCCTTCTCCAATTGGACTGAGCCGAAATCTACTACATGGGACAGATCACCATGATATTTTCGGAGCATAGACACATGGAACACCGGATGAACTGCTGATAAACTAGGTGATAATGCAAGCCTGTAGGCTACTTCACCCACCCTTTCAAGAATTTCAAAGGGTCCGATATACCTAGGGTTCAACTTGCCCTTCTTTCCAAACCTCATTACACCCTTCATAGGTGAAACCTGGAGCAATACTCTTTCTCCAACCATGAATGCAACATCACGAGCTTTATGGTCGGCATAACTCTTTTGCCTAGACTGAGTTGTGCGAAGTCGATCCTGAGTAATCTTGACCCTATCCAAGGCATCCTGTACCAAATCAGTGCCCAACAATCGAGCCTCTCCTGGTTCAAACAATCTAACTAGCGAACAACGCTGCCTCCCATATAATGCTTCATATGGAGCCATCTTAATGCTCGACAGGTAACTATTATTATAGGCAAACTCCGCAAGTGAAAAGAACTGATTCCAATATCAGAATAGTGCGCTCGAACTGTCCGTTTGTTTAAGGATGGAATATTGTAATCAACTCAACCCGCATGCCTAACTCATGTTGTACATCCCTCCAAAAGTGCTAGGTGAACTGCATACCTCGATCAGAAATGATAGACACGGGCACACCGTGAAGGCGGACAATCTCGCGGATATAAATCTCCGCTAAACATTCTGAAGAATAGGTAACTGTTATTGTAATGAAATATGTTGACTTGGTCAACCTGTCCATAATGACCCATACTGCATCAAACTTTCTCTGAGTTTGTGGAAGTCCAGCAACAAAATCCATAGTGATACGCTCCCACTTCCACTCAGGAATTTTTAACTTCTGAAGTAGACCACCATGTCTCTGATACTCGTACTTGACTTGCTGACAATTTAGACACCGAGCTACATATGCAACTATATGCTTCTTCATTCTCCTCAACCAATAATGTTGCCGCAAATCTTGATACATTTTGGAGACACCCAGGTGAATAGAATACCGGGAACTGTGGGCCTCTTCAAGAATTAATTCACGAAGTACATCCACATTAGACACACAAATACGACCATGTATCCGCAGAACTCAATCTTTCCCCACATCAACTTGCTTGGCAC
This sequence comes from Nicotiana tabacum, assembly GCF_000715075.1. Classification (NCBI taxonomy): domain Eukaryota; kingdom Viridiplantae; phylum Streptophyta; class Magnoliopsida; order Solanales; family Solanaceae; genus Nicotiana; species Nicotiana tabacum. The sequence goes on along the minus strand of NC_134101.1, from coordinate 11,932,306 downwards.
CACTGTGCCACACTATGTCCTTAAGGACAAGCAAATGAGGATCATCATACTGTCGCTCTTTGATACGCTCATATAAAGAAGACCGAGCGACTGTGCAAGCTAGAACTCGATTGGGATCTGAAACATCTTACCTCACGAACTGATTGGCCAAAGTATGAACATTTGCAGCTAACGTCCTCTCACTAGCCGGAATATACGCAAGGCTGCCCATACTCACAACCTTTCTACTAAAAGCATTGGCTACCATATTGGCCTTTCCGGGGTGATATAAAATGATGATATCATAGTCTTGCAACAGCTCCAACTATCTTCTTTGCCTCAAATTGAGATATTTTTGTTTGAACAGATACTGTAGACTACGATGATCAGCGCATGAACAATGGCTGCCAATTCTAAGTCATGAACAGGATAATTCTTCCCGTGAACTTTCAACTGCCACGACGCATATACAATCACTCAGCCATCTTGCATTAATACTGCACCAAGCCCAATGCGAGATGCATCACAATATACAGTATAAGATCCTGAACTTGTGGGTAATACCAACACTGACGCTGTATGCAAAGCATTCTTAAGCTTCTGAAAGCTCAACTCATACTCGTCTGACCATCTAAATGGGGCACCCTTCCAGGTCAATTTGGTCAATAGGGATGCTATAGATGAAAACCCCTCCACGAACCGACGATAATAACCTGCTAATCCCAGGAACTCCAGATCTCTGTAGCTGAAGTAGGTCTAGGCCAATTCTGAACTGCCTCAATCTTCTTAGGATCCACTTTTATGCCTTCTGTCGATACAACATGCCCGAAAAAGGCAACTGAGTCTAACCAAAATTCACATTTTAAAAATTTAGCATATAGCTGATTATTTTTCAAAGTCTGAAGCATAAGCCGAAGATGTTGCTCATGCTCCTCTCGACTGATGGAGTAAATCAATATATCATCAATGAATACAGCCACAAAAGAATTCAAATAGGCTTAAACACCCGATTCATCAAATCCATAAATGTTGTTGGGGCATTTGTCAGCCCAAATGACATCAGTAGGAATTTGTATTGCCCATACCGAGTCCAAAAAACTGTCTTAGGGACATCAGATGCCCTAATCTTCAACTGTTTGTAGCCAGACCTCAAATCAATCTTTGAAAACACCTTGGTACCTTGAAGCTGATCAAATAAGTCATCAATTCTTGGCAACAGATACTTGTTCTTGATAGTGACATTGTTCAACTGCCGATAATCTATACACATTCTCATCGACCCATCTTTCTTCTTCACGAATAACACGGGCGCACCCGAGGGCAAGATACTAGGTCTAATGAATCCCTTATCAAGCAATTCGTGAAATTGTTCTTTTAATTCCTTTAACTCCAGCGGGGCCATACAGTATGGTGGAATAGAAATGGGCTGGGTGCCTGGAACAAAATCAATACAGAAGTCAATATCTCTGTCGGGTAGCATCCCCGGCAAATCTGCAGGAAATACATCTAGAAACTCACAGACAACTGGAACTGAATCCATAGAAGGAACTTCCGCACTAGAATCGCGAATATGAGCCAAATAAGCAAGAAATCCCTTCTTGACCATACGTCGAGCCTTCACATAAGAGATAAACCTACTGGTGGAATGGCCAAGAGTCCCTTTCCACTCTATTCGAGGTCACTCCGGTATGGCTAAGGTCATCGTTTTGGCGTGACAATCCAATACAACATGATAGGGTGACAGCCAATCCATACCCAATATGACATCAAAATCTACCATATCAAGAAGTAGAAGATCCACGCTAGTCTCAAGACTCCCAATAGTAACCACACACAAATGATAGACATGATCTACAATAATAGAATTTTCCACTAGCGTGGACACGTGCACAGAAGTACTCAAAGAATCATGAGGCACAATAAAATATGAAGCAAAGTAGGAGGACACATAGGAATAAGTAGATCCTGGATCAAATAGAACTGAAGCATCTCTCTGGCAAACTAGAACAATACATGTGATCACGGCATCAGAAGACTCAGCCTCAGGCTTAGCTGAAAAAGCATAAAATTGGGGCTGGGCCTCACCTCTCGGAGCTACATCTCTTGGACAGTCTCTAACTGGCTGGCCTCCACCTCTAACGACCTGACCTCCACCTTTAACTGTCTGACCCCTGCCCCTAGATGGCTGGGTGGGCGGAGGAGCAGTCGGTGTCGGTATGATGGCACGAGAATCCTGCTAAGATCTGTTGCTCGACAACCTAGGTCAACACCTCATGATGTGACCAATGTTCCCACACTCATAACACCCATTCTGTTGTTGTGGCTGCTGAAGCTGAAGCTGATCCAAACGGGCCGAATAACCACTGTAGTTACTCTGGAGCGGTGGTGCACTGATAGGAGCTGAATGTGCACTAAATGTTGGCTGTCTAGAGTAAGGCATAATAGGACCATGACTCCCTGAAGCACTGTAAGATGCCTGAAGTGCTGAATAAAATGGCATGGGAGGATGACCTCTACCATAAGTACCCCTGCCTCCAGATGAGGCACCTCTGAAATTACTTGAATTGGCGGGGCCTCTTATCTGACATCATCCCTCTCTCCTGAGCACGATCTAACTCAATCCGCCTAGCAATATTCACAGCTGTCTGGAAGACAATATCACTCCATGTATCATTTGCCATCTAAAGCCTGATAGTATAAGTGAGTCCATCAATGCATCTACTTACTCTCTCCTTTCTCAGTAGGAAGCAAGACGATGGCATGAAGTGCTAAGTCCACAAATCGAGTCTCATACTAGGTAACAGTTATACTACCCTGCTGGAGATGCTCAAATTGCCTGTGGTATTCCTCTCTCAATGTAATACGAACAAACTTTTCCAGAAATAGCTGTTAGAATAGCTGCCAGGTAAGTTCAGGTGAATCCGCTGGTCTAGCAAGTACATAATCTCTCCACCACCTCTTGGCGGAACCAGTCATTTGAAACACAGAAAAATCAACCTCGTTGCTTTCAACTATTCCCATGTTCCGCAGCACCTCATGGCAGCGGTCAAGATAATCCTGTGGGTCCTCAAAAGGTGCACCACTAAAGTGAACTGGAAAGAGCTTAGTAAACTTGTCCAACCTCAATAAATCCTCAAAAGACATGGCGGGTCTATCAATGGTATGTGCTGCAACCACCGGCTGAATTACCCCAACTGGCGTGACTGCTGGAGCTTGATCCTGGGGAGCCATCTACTCCAGAGTGGGAGTAGTGGGAGTCTGTGCTCCTCCCCCAGCCTGTGAGACGGCTGGTGCCACTGGAAATTTACCATTCTGGGCCACGCCCTCCATTAAGCTTACTAGACGGACTAGAGCATCCTGAAGTACTAGACTAGCTACGAATCCTTCCGCGACCTGAACTGGTCCAACAAATACAGTCTGAGCTGGAACTTTCGCTTCCAAATCCACCTGATGTTCTACAATAGGTGTTGTTGCTCGAGGTCTAGACTGAGTTGTACCTCTGTTTCTACCTCGGCCTCTGGTAGGACGTCGGCCTCTACCCCTGGTCATAGTTACCACTGGGGGATCTGGCTCATGTCCGGCAGTAGATGTAGTACGTATTCTCGCCATCTGTGAGAGAACAAGAATAGAATGGTTCAATTATCGATGATAGAACAAAATTGCACGACAGAATAAGAAAGAAGTGATATTATTCCTAAACTTCATAGCCTTTGAAAGAAAAGTAAAGACGTCTCCGTACATATCCTTCAGACTCTACTAAGCTTGCTCGTGACTCATGAGACCTAAGTAACCTAGTGCTCTGATACCAACTTGTCACGACCCGAAATTCCCACCTTCGGGACCGTGATGACGCCTAACATATCACTGGCTAGGCAAGCCAACATTAGAATAATTTTAACCATTTTTAACAATTCACCTTAATTAAATAGTAAAGAAACCAACAACTGGAATAATATCTTAATTTAAATGAACAAATCAAAATGAATACGATGTCTAATGTCACGACGCAAAGTCCCACCACAGGCGTTGTGATGGCACTTAGTCTCTAAGACTAGGTAAGTCAATTACAATTTCATTTCGAGCCATTTTTATTTTTAAAACATATAATTGTAACAACCTCCCAAGCTGTAATACGGAGTTACGAACTCTAACTGAATACATGCAATGATCTCAAGGATCGAATATACAATACTATTTGAATAAGAGTTGATAGTACAATATAATAGAAAGACTCCAAGGGATTACGATGACCAAGCAGTCCTACCTTGAATCCTTGCAATCACACTCTAATCTTTGCCCGAATCTGATATCTCCAATACCTGGCTCTGCACAAAAATGTGCAGAAGTGTAGTATGAGTACACCACAGTTGGTACCCAGTAAGTATCAAGACTAACCTCGATGGAGTAGTGATGTGGTACAGTCAAGACACTCGCTAGTCAAATAACATGTGCAATATAACATACAAAAATAATAGAAAACAAATAGCAATGATGGCAACAATAATCAACTTGTGACATAAATAGCAAGGCAATAGGAACACCATAAATATTGCTCAAACGAACAATAAACATAAGTACTTCCAATTAATCAAGTCCTTCAAAATATACATCTTTTATCTATGAGTTTTTCAAATAAAAATCTTTAGAATGTAAACCGTACAATTAAATATATCCCAAATATACATCCTTCAAATAAATATCTTATGAATATAATTCTTTCAAATAAATATCTTTTGAATATAATTCTTTCAAGTAAGTACCTTTCGAATATAATTCTTTCAAGTAAAAGTCACCATGTAACACCTCATTTAACTTTCCTGGTGTGAGAAATATATTTAACATATCACAGTGAATGGCGAGGTAATACCTTCGTGCACATGTCTCATTCTCACCTGATATATATATCAAATTGGCACGGCAACACCCTTCGTGCATTTATCTCTTTCTCACCGTGCATACATATAACAGTACCAACTAGGTGGGAAAAATGCCAATAACAGTAAAAGAAATAAAGTGGGAGGCACATAGGAAGCAACAACGACTATAAGACACATAGAAAACATAGATGCACAATAACAGCTCAAGATAAAGGTATGAATGTATACACAACGAAAAGATATCACAATGCATGTCTCTTATCCTCGCCTGTACGGAAATACCCTTCATGCCATGAACATATGATAATATAAAAATAATGGCAAGGCATCACCCTTCGTGCTTTTACTCTCATCCTCACATGATAATATAAATGAATGGCAAGGCATTATCTTTCGTGCATATTAAGAATGTCACGGCATCACCCTTCGTGCTTTATACTTTTCCTCACATGATAATATAACTGAAATGATACGGCATCACCCTTCGTGCTTTACACTCTCAAATGGCACGGCATCACCCTTCGTGCTTTACACTCTCAAATGACACGACATCACCCTTTGTGCTTTACACACTCAAATGGCACGGCATCACCCTTCGTGCTTTACACTCTCAAATGGTACGACATCACCCTTCGTGCTTTACACTCTTCCTTACCAAGCACATGTATATCATTAACAAGCAAGATAGGAAGCATAAATAATATTAAGGAGAGTGTTTAAACGACAACACAATACAACAATTCATACCACAATTTATCCACCTGCTACAACCAACTCCAAAGATACAATAAAAATCAATAAATTTCAAAGAAAATAGCCCAAGGCTCCACACAACGTATATAAAACCTCAAAAACAACAACGGAGATGGAAAAGTAACTCAGCATAGAACAACACCTTCTTTAATCCAAATTTTTTATAAATATATTAACGCCTCTTTTTAAGCTTATTTAACTAATTATTTGCAGATGGAAAATCCATAATGAAATTAATTTCAAGAAATATCAAATCAACAAACATACGGAATTCACACAAAATCAAAGTGGCAATCATCCCAAATTATCATATAAAATACAAACCCGACAAACAAGGGACGAGGCATGACAAATAAATGATTTACTATGTTCCAATAATTTTCCAATTTAATATATAAGGGTCTCTACAAATTTTAACCTGTATAAATTGTACATATAAACCAAGTACATACTCGTCACCTCGCCTATATGGTTTTCAATCACACAATTTCCAAATAAGACTCAATGTCTAAGGGGTAATTCCCCCTCAAGGTTAGGTAAGATACTTACCTTTTTGAAGTTATGTCGATATTCCAAAATAGTCTTCTTGCTTGAATTGACCTCCGGACAGCTCATATCTATCCAAATTGATTGTATAACTTCATTAAAATTCATCGGAAATAATTTCGGATATTAAAATATCAACTTAAAATTTTGCATTAAAAAGTCAACGCGGGGCTCGCCTCTCGGAACCCGACAGAAGTTTCACAAAATCCGAACACCCATTTCGATACGAGTTCAACCATACCAAATTTATCAAATTCCGATAAAGAATCGACCTCCAAATTCACTAATTGCATGATAAAAACAACAATATATTCATGTATTTTAACCAAAATCGAGTTAGGAATTCTTAACCCCCCCCCCCCCACCAATATTTTCCTTGAAAAACTCTCGAAAAATCGCCTCAGCCGAGCTTCCTTCATCCAAAAATTGAAGAATGAGATGAAGTCTCATTTTTTTACTTTATTCTGCTGCCCAGGGGTTTGCTCTTCGCCTCGCGATCCTCCCCTACCTTTCGCAATGAACAAATTCTTCAACAGCCATTTTCAAACTCTTCTTAGATAGCCTTTAGTATAATGGTCTTAATGTTTTGTACTCAAAATGACGAATAGTTTGACTTTTTGAAACCTAGACATCAAGGGCTACAACTTTCATGATTTGCTCATCTCCCAATTCCTTATAGATTTCGAGCTCTAAGCTTCCCAATTCAGCCATGTGCAGTAGCAAATGTTTCTTCGCGATTTCCAAACTCTTCCTAGATAGCCTATAGTGTATCCATCATAACCTTTTGTACACAACTCCAAATGCCAAACAGTTTAATTTTCTGTAAAATAAACGCAAAGGGCTACAACTTTTATTTTTGGATCATTTCCGAGTTCCTTATAGATTGCAATATATAAGCTTTCGAAGTCGGGTAACGGACAGCAGCATTTCCTTTTTCGCGAACTTGAGAGTCTCTTCGCGAACGCGAAGAACAAAATCTCAAAAGCGAAATCCTTCTTCGCGAAAGTAGTCCAAAATGATCTAAAACACACCCGAAACACACCCAAGGCCTCCGGGACCCCAACCAAATATACCAACAAGTCCTAAAACACGATACGAACTTAGTCGAGTCCTCAAATTTTCAAACAACACCGAAACTACGAATCGCTCCTCGAATCAAACTTATGAGTTTATTAAATTTCCAAATTCTATAACTTATGTCGAAACATATCAAATCAATCCGGAATGACCCCAAAATTTGCACACGTGTCCTAAATGAAAAAATGGAACTGTTCCAATTTGCAGAATCAAACTTCGACCCTGATATCAATAAAGTCAACTCCCGGTTAAACTTTCTAAAAAACTTCCATTTTTCAACTTTTGCCATTTCAAGTCATAATCAATTACGGACTTCCAAATAAATATAGGGACACACTCCTAAGTTCAAAATTACCATAAGAATCTATTGACATCATCAAAATTCCATTCTGGAGTCGTTTGCTCAAAATTCAAACTCCGGCCAAACTTTAGAAATTCAAGCTTTATAAAATCAAACCTTTTATTTTAGTTTTTTTCAAAAACTAAAGGAAAACGTGCCTACGCACCTCGGAAAAACCTCAAATTTTGTACATAAGTCATAAATATTGTTATGAAGTTGATCGAACTCTCGGAATCTAAATCGGGACCCGGTATCAACAAAAATCCAATTATGGCCAAATTTAAGAATTCTTTACACCTTTAAATTTCTAGTTTCCGTCAAATGGCGATAATTTATACTAGGGACTTCCAAATTTGATTCCGGGCATATGCCCAAGTCCCAAATCACGATCTGGATATGTTTGCTCAAAACACTGATCCGGATCTGTTTGCTCAAAACATTGACCGAAGTCAAACTCAAATGAGTTTTAAAGGCAAAATTTCACATTTTCTTTGTTTTTCACATAAAATTTTCCGAAAAAAGATAAGGCTTATGCATGTAAATCGAGGAAGGCAAAATGGAGCTATTCGAGGTCTCAGAATACATAAATGAAGGTTAAAATTAAAATTAATATATCGGGTCATCACATCTAAATATCATCCCAGAACTGGAGTCACAAGTGCACGAGCTTTTAGAATAATACAAACAAGGGTCTGAATAAAAACAAAATTGTCTGAAAGAAAGCACACAGCTAAAATAAAATAGAAGGGGACTTCAGAGCTGCGAACGTCGTGCAGCTACACCTCAAGTCTCCTCTGATAGCTGAATCCGAGCAAAATCTACAGTACGCCGCTAGGACCAACTCCGGTATCTGCACAAGAAGTGCAGGGTATACTATGAGTACAACCAACCCCATGTACTCTGTAAGTACCGAGCCTAACCTCGACGAAATAGTGATGAGGCTAAGGAAGGTCGCTTACATTAACCTGTACGCAATAATAATAATAGTGTGTGTGTGTGTGTGTGTGTGTGTGTGTATATATATATATATATATATATATATATATATATATATATATATATATATATATATATATATATATATATAATTGACGTCAATTCGGCAGTCACAACCAATTATTTCTTTTATCATTCTGTTACGGCGTATAACCCGTTCCCACAATATAATTCTTCAATTAATTTCTGTTGCGGCATGTAACCCATTCAAACAATATAAACTTAAAATAATTTCCGTTGCGGCGTGCAACTCGCTCCAACAAAATAACTTAAAATAAAATTCGTTGCGGCGTGCAACCCGATCCAACAATATAATTTAACAACACTTAAATGTAAAATTTCTCCAATAAGTACCATGATTAATAAGAAATTATTAAAAAACAAGGTATACAGCAATTATGGATTATGTAGAAAACAATTAAGGGCAAGTAACAATTAAATGTAGAATCAGGGAGAAGATATGCAATTTAACATATAAAATATTAATTTTTTAAATAACAATTATGGCACAAAAATCAAATAAGCATGTAGCAACTAAGGCATGATAGTTGGCAATAAGAATAAGAGATCCAATTAATCTAACAATTAATTCATGAAACAAGGTAATTAATGAAATATGTAAAAATATGGAAACAAGCAAATTGACGATGTATAGACACTCGTCACCTCACATATACGTCGCTATTCATAAAATTCACATAACATGTAGTTCAGGGGTTCTATTCCCTCAAGTCAAGGTTAACCACGACACTTACCTCGCTTAATAACCAACTCACAATTCCAATAAACCTTTGCCTCGTGAATTAGTATCTGAATGCCTCAAATCTAGTCACAAACAATTCAATATACTCAATACGAATTATAGAAACCAATTTTATATGAAAATACTAAATTTTCCAATTAAAATCTGAAATTAAATTAAAAAATTGACAGTGGAACCCACGTTTCGAAACCCGGCAAAAGTTACAAAATGTGAACGCCCAATCAACCACGAGTCCAACCATACAGATTTTACCAAATTTCGACATCAACTCGACCTTCAAATCCCCAAATCGTATTTTCAAATCCCTAGGCCCAAATCCCCAATTCTACTTTGAAAATCCTAGATTCTAGGTTGAAATCATATAAAATGCAATGGGTAATTGAAAGAAAGTAGGTTAGAATAACTTGCCAACGAATTGGAGAAGAAGAGCTCTTGGAAAAATCACCTCTAAGGTTTCTAGGTTCGGAAATTTGAAGAAATGAGAAAACTCCCGTCTAACCCAGCCTAAGTCCAGGCCCAGATGTCGCAATTGCGACCTGGGGTTTGTAATTGCGAACCCTGAAAATGCAAAAAACACTTCGCAAACGTGAAGGTCTCACACCTCTTCTATCATCGCATTTGCGATGAATTGTTCGCAAATGCGAAATGGGACCTATCGCAAATGCTACCGATTTGATCACAATTGCGAACTAGTCTTCCCCCAGCAGACATCACAAATGCGAACTACTTTCCCGCAATTGTGAACTTGCCTCTATCGCAAATGCGACAAAGTACTCGCAAATGCGAAAACCAGCCTCCCTTGACCATGCTCGCAAATGCGATGTTCTGCAGCAGACACCAGAAGCACAAAGGCTTCCACTATGATTCCAAGTCCAAAGACCTTCCGTAGCCTATCTGAAACTCACCCGAGCCCTCGGGGCTCTAAACCAAACATGCACACAAGTCCAAAAACCTCATACGAACTCGCTCGCACGATCAAATCGGCAAAATAACACCTAGAATAATGAATCGGGTGTCAAACCAAATGACTTTTTTCAATGAACTTAAGAATTTCTATTTTAACAACCTTACGTCCGGATCACTTTCTTTTGGCACCAAATTTGGCATACAAGTCATAAATATGGTCATGGACCTATACCGAGTTCCGTAACCAAAATACGGACCCGGTATCAACAAAGTCAAACTTGGAAACTCTTTAAGCTTTCAAACTTCGAAAATTTAACGAAATGAGAAAACTCCCGTCTAACTCAGCTTAAGTCCATGCGCAGATGTCGCAATTGCGACCTGGGGTTCAAAATTGCGAACCCCGCAAATGCGAAAAACACTTTGCAAATGCGAAGGTCTCACGCCTCTGCTATCATCGCATTTGCGATGAATTGTTCGCAAATGCAAACTGGGACCTATCGCAAATGTGACCCATTTGATCGCAATTATGAACTAGCCTCCCCCCAGCAGACATCACAAATGCGAACTGGGACCCATCGCAAATGCGACCTATTTGATCGCAATTGCAAACTAGCCTCCCCCAGCAGACATCGCAAATGCGAACTACTTGCCCGCAATTGCGAACTTGCCTCTATCGCAAATGCGACAAAGTACTCGCAAATAAGAAAATCAGCCCCCCTTGACCATGCTCCCAAATGCGATGTTTCCTTCGCAAATGCGAGGCTTGCATTGCGAGCCAGACATCGCAAATACGAGATCTGCAGCAGACACCAGAAGCACGAAGGCTTCAGCTATGATTTTAAGTCCAAAAACCTTCCGTAGCCTATCCGAAACTCACCCGGTCCCTCGGGGCTCCAAACCAAACATGCACACAAGTCCAAAAACCTCATACGAATTCGCTCGCTCGATCAAATCGCCAAAATAACACCTAGAACAATGAATCAGACATCAAACCAAATGAAATTTTTCAATGAACTTAAGAATTTCTATTTTAACAATTGGACGTCTGAATCACATCAAATCACTTCCGTTTGGCACCAAATTTGGAAGACAAATCATAAATATTGTAATGGACCTATACCGAGTTTTGGAACCAAAATACGGACCCAGTATCAATAAAGTCAAACTTGGAAACTCTCTAAGCTTTCAAACTTCTCATTTTCAATAATTTGCTATAACTCAAGCTAGGGACCTCCAAATTAAATTACGAGCATACGCCCAAGTCTCAAATCACGATACGGACCCACAAGGACCGTTAAAATACTGATCTGGATCCATTTACTCAAAATGTTGATCGAAGTCAACTTAAGTGAGTTTTAAAGCACAAATTCACAGTTTTATCATTGTTTTCACATAAAAACTTCCCTAAAAATTATATGGATTGCACACGCAAGTCGATGAGAGTTGAATGGTGCTATTTGAGGTGTCAAAACATAGAAATAAATATTAAATTTAAAGATGACCTATCGGGTCATCACACTTTCTTGGAGTCTAGTGCTGAAGAGCAACAAAAAATCCCCCTTGGCATCTTAAGGTTGTTTATGTCCAAAATGATTTGAATTATATATGCAGATAGCGTAAGAATATTTTTCATTGTCAATATAGTTTAACATGTGATACAAGTTATTTATCATTTTTACAAGGTTATCAAGTAATGCTTAATTGTAAATATTTATATAATTACCTCACATATTATTTCATAATGTACTGTATCGTATTGTATTTATATTTTACTGTATTGTTTAGATTAATACAATATTTGGATAGATTATAATATTTTTCGTCATTTTATCATATCATGCACACGCAATATGAAGAATAAACGTATATTATTACAAAGAAAAATTATGGTACGATGTAGAATTATTATATAAAGAGGTAGTGCAATGAATAAAATATGATTATTTAATAATAATGAAGGGCAAGATGAGAGAAAAAGACAAGGTAACGATGCGACTACATCAAATCGGTCGTTACATAAAGTGATACTTGTCGTCGTTACGTAACGACGGATTTAACAATATGATACAATAAAATTTAAATAACAATCTATCACAACCCCAATTTCCCTCCGTAGGATGTCGTGATGGCACCTACTCTCTAAGACTAGGTAAGCCTGTCAATACGGAATAACATAATAAAAATCTAAAATAAATGAAACTGAAATTCAAATAATTACAACTCCCAAAACCCGGTAGAAATAAGTCATAAGCTTATAAGAGAAATACTAAATGTCACAAGCGTCTAAGAGAAATACTAAATGTCTCTATACATCAGAGTCTACTAAAATAAGGAAAGCGACACAATAAAGATAGAAGGGGACTCTGGGGTCTGCGCACGCTGGCAAATATACCTTGAAGTCTCTGTGTACAGTCAAATTCATTGATGCCTGGTCTGATAGGGTGTACCTGGATCTTCACAAAAAGATGTGCAGAAGCGTAATATGAGTATACCACAGCAGTACCTAGTAAGTGCCAAGCCTAACCTCGGTAGAGTAGTGACGAGGTCAGGTTAGAACCTACTGGAATAATAAAAGACATGGTGAAGAGTTTAACAATATAATAATAATAATAATAATAATAATAATAATAATAATAATAAAATGACAATGGGAATGAATCAAGTAAGTAATATGTCACAATTTAACTTCATAGAATAAGGACAAATAATACCTCGCGGAAAGAAAACAAAAACTTACAACTTTAAAGAAATCACCAAAATAACCAAAGGCAAATGCAGCCATAAAGAAATATCAACAAAGGCACTCCCGAGGTACCGCCTCGTAGTCCCAAATCATAAATAAATTCAAAATATCTCATTTCCTTATATCACCGCGGGAGCCTTCACAATTTATTTAAAGAAAATATTTTTTCCAAAATAGCATCCCGCGTTTTAGCCACCCTTATCACACCGCATGACTTCTAGTAGTTCCCCTACTAGCCACGCGTATCAAGCCACCCTTATCTCATCGCATGCGTTTCAACACCCAGACCTTATACTACTGCATGCGTATCAATATCACAATATATTACAATTTGCACCTCAAGTGCCCAAATATTTTAACTTGCCAAAATAAATCTACAACAACAATATTTTCCACAATAAGGAGCTCACAGCTCAATCACAATGAGTACAAAATCTCACAAAATATTCAGAAATGAATAACTCAGCAAAAATAATATTTCACAAATTTAACACCTTGCATTAATATCAAAATTTTAAATGTAAAATACTTCATTTTAATAATATTTAAATTAAAAAATCCAACCTTCAAATAATGCACAAAACAAAAGAAACAGAGTTTCAACTAAACAGGTAAAACACATAGCAGGAACAGGTCAGGAAAATCTAAAATACGAAAATATATTAATGATAATGAATATAACAGAATAAAATAATTTAATTAATATGCAACAGTGATCTACCCAATTTAAAGATATAATCTTCCACATTTAGCCCGTGTACATACTCGTCACCTCGTGTACACGACTTTCAACACATCAAAATTTTCATATCAATACCAATCCTCAGGGGAATTTCCCCCACACAAGGTTAGACAAGTCATTTACCTCGAACCACGCTCAATCAGTCAATAAGAATGTCTTTCCCTCGATTTTCTGACTCCGATCGGTTCAAATCTAGTTATAATTAATTCAATTCAGTCAATACAAATTATAGGAAAAAATTTCATATGAAAATACAAATTTTCTAACAAAATCCGAAATTTAACCCAAAAATCGTCTATGGGGCCCACGTCTCGGAACCAGACAAAAGTTACAAAATACAAATGCTCATTCAACCACTAGTCCAACCATACCATTTTTACTAAAATCCGACATCAACTCGAACCTCAAATCTTCAAATTAAACCAAGAGAGTTTTCTAAATCTTCCAACTTAAATCACCAATTAAATGTTAAAAACAACCATGGATTCGGGTAATTTGACCAATATTGACTTAGGAACACTTACCCCGTTGATTTCCTTGAAAATATCCCGAAAATCGCCTCTTCTCGAGCTCCAATTTGTCAAAAATGGAAAATGGGACGAAGTCCAATTTTCAAAACTTAAAGTTTCTACCTAGTCAGTTCTTCAATGCGATCGCGGACCAAGTCTCGCGATCGCGAAGCACAATTTTCCAATGCCCAAAAATTACCCTAAGAGATCGCGAACTCCATCACGTGATCGCGAAACACTGCTTTCTCAACCCTACACCATCCCGGACAACCACACGCGATCGCGTAGCACAACGCGTGAAACATTCCAGCTCCCTTCTTTACTCTATGCGAACGCAGCTTAATCCATGCGTTCACGTAGCACTGCTGACCAACTACTTAGCGATCGCAGAAATCCCTACGCGATCGCATAGCACAAAAATATCCGCTGCCCAATTAAACCTACGCGATCTCGGACCTTCTCACTCGATCGCGTAGAAGGAAACCAGATAGTGCACCAGAAAAACTTCAGCAAAACACTAAGTCCAAAATTGGTCCGTTAACCATCCAAAACTCACCCGAGGCCTCCGAGACCTCAACCAAATACACCAACAAGTCTTAAAATATCAAATAAACTTAGTTGAAGCCTCAAATCGCATCAGATAATGCTAAAACACGAATCATACCCCAATTCAAGCCTAATGAAACTTAAGAATTTTCAACTTCCACATTTGATGCCGAAACCTATCAAATCAAGTCCGATTGACCTCAAATTTTGCACACAAGTCATAAATGACATAACAAACCTATTCAAATTTTCAAAATCATATTCCCACCCCGATATCAAAAAGTCAACTCCCCGGTCAAACTTCCAAACTCAAATTTCTATTTTAGCCATTTCAAGCCTAATTTAACTACGGACCTCCAAATAATTTTCCGGACACTCTCCGAAAGCAAAATTCATCATACGGAGCTATTGGAATCATCAAAATTCTATTATGGGGTCATTTTCACATAAGTCAACATCCGGTCAACCTTTTCAACCTAAGCTTTCAACCTTGAGACTAAGTGTCCCAATTAATTTCGAAATCTCCCTGGACCCAAACCGACTACCCCGGCAAGTCACATAACAGTTATAAAGTACAGAATAAGCAGTAAATGGGGAACGGGGCTACAACTCTCAAAACAACTGGTCAGATCGTTACATCCTCCTTTTCTTAAATAAACGTCCGTCATCGAACGGGTTTAGAATTATAATTGGAGTGGTGAAAAAATGAGGATAATAGCTATGCATATCATGCTCGGTCTCCCAAGTCGCCTCCTCAATCGGATGACCCCTCCACTAGACTTTTACTGAAACAATGCTCTTCGATCTCAACTTTCTAACTTGTTTGTCCAAAATAGCCATTGGTTCCTCAACATAAGATAGATCCTTGTCCATCTGGACTGAGCTGAAGTCTAACACATGAGATGGATCGCTGTGATACTTCCGGAGCATGGAAACATGGAACACTGGATGAACTGCAGTGAGATTAGGTGGTAGTGCAAGTCTCTAAGCCACCTCTCCAATCCTTTCACGTATCTCAAAAGGCCCAATATACCTAGGGCTCGACTTGCCCTTCTTCCCAAACCTTATAACACCTTTCATGGGCGAAACCCGGAGCAAGACCCGCTCACCAACCATGAATGCAACATAACGAACCTTTCGATCCGCATAACTCTTTTGTCTAGATTGGGTTGTACAAAGTCGATCCTGAATCAATTTAACCTTTTCCAACACATCTTGAACCAAGTCCATACCCAATAGTCTAGCTTCACCCGGCTCGAACCAACCCACTGGAGTCTGATACCGCCTCCCATATAAGGCCTCATACAGAGCTGTCTGAATGCTCAACTGGTAGTTGTTGTTGTAAGAAAACTCTGCAAGTGGCAAGAACTAATCCCAAGCACCCCCAAAATCTATCACATACGCACGAAGCATATCCTCTAATATCTGAAAAGTGCGCTCGGACTGTCCGTCCGTCTGAGGGTACAATGATGTACTCAACTCTACCTGAGTACTCTACTCACGCTATATGGCCCTCCAAAACCATGATGTAAACTGCGTACCCCGGTCAGAGATTATATATACCGATACGCCATGAAGCCTGACAATCTCACGAATATAAACCTGAGCCAGTTGCTCCGAAGAGTAAGTAGTAACCACATGAATGAAATGAGCTGACTAGGTCAATCTATCCACAATCACCCAAACTGCATCGAACTTCCTCTGAGTTCGTGGGAGTCCAACAACAAAATCCATAGTGATCCGCTCCCATTTCCATTCTGGAATCTCTAACTTTTGACGCAATCCACCCCGGTTGCTGATGCTCATACTTCACCTGCTGGCAATTTAGGTACCGAGCTACATATTCCACTATGTCTTTCTTTATCTGCCTCCACCAATAGTGTTGTCTCAAGTCTTGATACATCTTTGCAGCACTCAGATGAATGGAGTACCGCGAACTGTGAGCCTCCTAGAGAATCAACTCACGCAAACCATCTACATTGGGCACACATAGCCTGCCTTGCATCTGTAATACACCGTCATCTCCAATAGTGTCTTCCTTTGCATCATACTGACGCTCTCTGATACGATCATAAAGAGAAGACTGAGAAACCACATAACTCGGCTCGACTCGAAAATATCCAGTCTAACAAACTGGTTGGCCAAGGCTTGAACATCCAAGTCTAATGGCCTCTCAGCTATCGGTAAATATGGTAAGCTGCCCAAACTCTCCGCCTTACAACTCAAGGCATCAGCCACCACATTGGCCTTTCCGGGATGATAGAGAATGGCAATATCATAATCCTTAAGCAACTCCAACCACCTCCGTTGCAACAAATTAATATCCTTCTATTTAAACAGATGTTTTAGACTCCGGTGATCGGTATAAACCTCACAATGGATACCGTACAAATAATGGCGCCAAATCTTCAAGGCATGAACAATAGCTGCTAACTCAAGGTCGTGGACAAGATAATTCTTCTCATGTACCTTTAACTGTCTGGACGCATAGGCAATCACCCTACCATATTGCATCAACACTGCGTTGAGACCAATACGCGACTCATCACAATACACAGTATAAGACCCTGAACCTGTAGGTAATACAAATACTGGGCCTCTAGTCAAAGTTGTCTTAGGCTTTTGAAAGCTCTCCTCACATTCCTCGGTCCACCTGAACGGAGCACCCTTTTGGGTCAATTTGGTCATAGATGCAGCAATAGAAGAGAAACCCTTTACAAATCGGCGATAATACCCAGCCAAACCAAGGAAACTCCGGATTTCCGTAACTGAGGACGGTCTGGACCAACTCTGCACTGCTTCAATCTTCTTTGGATCTACCTTGATCCCCTCGCACGAAACTATATGACCCAAAAATCCCACTGAATCAAGCCAAAATTCACACTTTGAAAATTTTGCATATAACTTCTTTTCTCTCAAGGTCTGAAGCACAGTCCTCAAGTGCTGCTCATGATCCTCCCGACTCCGGGAATACACCTGAATGTCGTCAATAAACACAATGACGAAAGAACCAAGATAGTCTAAAATACATTTTTCATTAAGTGCATAAATGATGTTGGGGCGTTACTCAGCCTAAAAGACATCACAAGGAATTCATAATGACTATACCGAGTCCTGAAAGCAGTCTTCGGGATATCTAGCTCCCGAATCTTTAACTGGTGATAGCCTGAATGCAAGTCAATCTTAAAGAACACCCTGACACCTAGTAGCTGATCAAATAGGTCATTAATACGAGGCAATGGGTACTTGTTCTTCATTATAACCTTGTTCAACTGGCGGTAATCAATACACATCTGCATAGAACCATCCATCCTTTTCACAAATAAGACAGGAGCACTATAAGGCGATACACTGGGCTGAAGCCTTTATCAAGCAGCTCCTGTTACTGCTCTTTTAATTCCTTTATTTCTGTTGGGGCCATACGATATGGAGGAATAAAAATGGGCTGAGTGTCCGGTAACAAATCAATGCCAAAATCAATATCCCTGTCGGGTGGCATACCCGAAAGATCCGCTGGAAATACATCAGGAAAATCCCTTACTATAGGAACTGACTACATGGTAAGGGTATCAACATTAACATCTCTCGCATAGGCCAGATACGCATCACACCCCTTCTCAATCATTCATTGAGCCTTAAAAAATAAAATAACCCTTGTAGGAACATAATCCAAGGTACCTCTCTACTTTAGTCATGGTAGACCTGGCATAGCCAACATCACCGTCTTGGCATGACAATCAAGGATAGCATGATAGGGCGACAACTAGTCCATGCCCAAAATAATATCAAAATCCACCATACTAAGCAATAATAAATCAGTTCTGGTCTCAAAACCACTGCTAACAATCAAACACGACTGATACATGTGGTCAACAATAATAGAATCACCCACGGGTGTAGATATATAAATAGAAGAGCTCAAAGAATCACGGGATACGCCCAAATACAGGGTAAAATAAGATGACAAATAAGAATAAGTGGAGCCTAGATCAAATAAGACTGATGCATCTCTATAACAGACCGGAATAATACCTGTGATAACAGAATCGGATGCAACTACCTCCGTCCTAATATGAAGTGCATAATATTTGGCCTGGCCTCCCCCTCTAGGGCGACCTCTACCTGTCCGACCTCCACCTCTAGATGGCTGTGCAGGTGGAGTGGCAACTAGTGCAGTAATCATGGCCTGAGAAGCCTGAGGGCCCTATGGAATGGGTGGGGCATGAGAAATCTGTGGAGGTGCACCCCTCCTAAATCTGGGGCAATCATTCAATATATGACGAGTTTCACCACACTCAAAACAAGCCCTCGGAGGATGTGGCTACTAGGACTAGCTAGGGCCTGATCGACTGGACTGCCCACTGAAAGCACCCCGTACAGGAGGTACAGTAGACACTGGCGATGTATAATATGGATACTGAGGTTTGGGAGTAGCTGAAATACCATTGGAAGCTGGAAGTGCTGAATGAATAGGACAGCTCACATAGCCTCTACCATGACGGGCTACAGCTGGGGCATTAGAACTGTTATATGTGCCAGAATCTTGAGGTCTATTAGCTTCCTTCTCTTCTCTCTCCCGAGTCCGCATCCCCTCCAATCTCCTAGCAATTGACACCACATGTTGGTATGTGATGTCCATCTCCAGTTCTCGGGCCATACTGAATCTGATACTATGGTGGAGCCCCTTAATAAATCAATGAACCTGCTCTCGAACAGTAGCAACCAAGGCTGGTGCAAGCCTAGCCAAATCACTGAATCGGACTGCATACTCTGACACAGTCATAGAACCCTGGCGCAATTGCTCAAACTCTGCGTGTCATGCATCTCTGAGACTCTTAGGAACATACTCCCTCAAAAACATATCTGAAAATTGAGTTCAAGTGAGTGAAGTTGCCTCAGCCGGACTATCCAACTCATATGCACACCACCACTGGTAAGCTGCTCCTCTAAGCTGGTATGCCATGAAAGAAACCCCACTAGAATCCACAATACCCATAGTACGGAGGATACGATGATATTTCTCAAGAAAACCCTGAGCATCCTCTGAAGCCAAACAGCTGAAAGTGGGAGGGTGGTACTTCTTGTACCTCTTGAGCCTGAGCTGCTCCCTCTCCGAAACTGCTGCCCTAGCCTCTGTCCGAACTGGGACAACTGGCTGCACTGGTATAACCTCTGGGGTATGGTCAACCTGGGCCCGTGGCTATGGGGTAGGGGCGGCGGGAGTCTGTGATCCTCCCCCGGCCTGAGATGTGGCAAGAGCCTGCCTGAGCTAGAGTGCCAAACATGCTCAAAAACTGGGCAAGAGTCTCCTAAAGTGCAGGGGTAGTATCAGGCCTGTCAGGTGCCTGCTCTCAAACTGGAGTTACTGGTGGTTCTGCTGCAGCAGCTCGTTCAGGTGTTTTGGATGCACCATGTGATCTTCCTCGGCCTCTGCCCCAGCCCCGACCTCATGTGGCTCTAACAGGAGGCGTGGGTATTTGATCATCGGATCCAATTGTGCGTGTCCTCACCATTGCGAGAGGATAGAAATACAAGGGTTTAGAATTTTGAAGTCAACAAATGTGCATGATAAGGAATCAAAGAAGTGAACATTTTCCTAACAGTTCCATAGCCTCCCGAAGATAAGTACAGATGTCTTTGTGCCGATCCGTGAGACTCTACTAAGCTTGTTTGTGACTCATAACACCTATGAACCTAGAGTTTTAATACCAACTTGTCACGACCCCAAATTCCCTCAGTAGGATGTCGTGATGGAACCTAGTATTTAAGCCTAGGTAAGCTTGTCAATGCAGAATAACATAATAGAAATCCAAAATAAATGAAACTAAAAATCAAATAATTACAACTCCCAAAACCCGGTAGAAATAAGTCACAAGCTTCTAAGAGAAATACTAAATGTCTCTATACATCTGTAATGACTCGGTCAGTCATTTTGAGTGTATTAACCCCGATCCCCTATTTACGATTTTTCCCGTATCTGTTTCTGCTTATGTGACTTATCAGGAGGTCTTGTTTTTTAGTTTCGGAGTGATTTGGGACACTTAGTCCCTAAAACTGAACTTTAAGTTTTAGGATTTTGACTGTAGTCAAAATTGTGTGAAGACGACTCCGGAATGGAGTTTCGTCAGTTCCGTTAGCTCCGTTGGGTGATTTTGGACTTAGGAGCGTGTCCGTACTGTGAATTTGAGGTATGTAGCTAATTTAGGCTTGAAATGGCGAAAGTCGAATTTTTTGGGAGTTTGGCCAGGGGTGACTTTTTGATATCGGGGTCAAATTCCGATTTCGGAAGTTGGAGTAGGTTTGTAATGTTGAATATGACTTTTGTGAAAATTTTGAGGTCAATCGGACGTGGTTTGGTATGATTCGGCATCGTTTGTAGAATTTGGAACTTTTGAAGTTCATTAAGTTTGGTTTGGAGAGTGATTCGTGTATTTGATGTTATTTGAGGTGGTTTGAGGATTCGACTAAGTTTGTATAGTGTTTTGGGACTTGATGGTATGTTTGGTTGAGGTCCCGGGGGCTTCGGGTGAGTTTCGGGTGGTTAACAGATCATTTTTGGACTTTGGTTAATGGCTGATATCGCTGGTGTATATTTTCTGGATTCCTCTTACGCGTCCGCGAGAGGAGCCTCTCGTTCGTGAAGGGTTAATGTGAGCTGGGAAAGTTACTAGAAAGCCTCTAAATACAACTGTTTTGAAGTAGAGATAAAACAGTGCGAGAACAATATCAGAAGGTGACTCTGAAGCCTACGAACGCAGCAACAGGTTTACCTTAAGTCTCCACAACAAGATCCGTACAACTAGCTAGCGATCAATTGACTCCAATTTACCTGGCTCTACACAAAAATGTGCAGAAGTGTAGTATAAGTACATCACAGTCGGTACCCAGTAAGTATCAAGACTAACCTCGGTGGAGTAGTGATGAGGTACAGTCAAGATACTCACTAGTCAAATAACATGTGCAATATAGCATACAAAAATAATAGGGAACAAATAGCAGTGATAGCAACAATAACCAACTAGTGATATAAATAACAAGGCAACAAGAACACCATAATTATTACTCAGACGAATAAGAAACACAAGTACAACCAATTAAACAAGTCCTTCAAATATAAATCTTTCACATATAATTCATTCGAATAAATACCCTCCGAATATATTTCTTCAAATAAATAATCCTTATATAAAAATTATAAAATACGGGTCTCAGCCCCCTTTCATATTCTCACGGCACCTCGTGCCCATATCTCTTTCACAACCGCACTGACAACTCTCGTGTCAAATATATCAATACATCAAATCTACACGATTAATTTATTTTCAATAAAGTAAGGTTACAATTTTTAAACCAAGTAAGAATTCAACAAAGAAATGAGTTTATTTTTGAAATAGTTTGAGTGAAGAAAATGATATTTCAATTAAAATAAAGCATCAGATAAGCTACTGATTTGGATATAAAACTTATTAAATTAAAACATAATAGTAATTTCTTTTATTTAAAACAACTCAATCATTAAGAACAAGTACAAACCAAAAATACAAATCCTCAGAGTCTCGTACAAAAGCCAAAGCCAACATACATATTAAGTCAAATAATACATCACGGAGAACACAGAAACTTACATATTATAGAAAAACAAAATAACCAAAGGCAAGCGCAACCATAGAGAAATATCAACAAAAGGGCACTCCTGTAACGACCCAACCGGTTGTTTTGAGCTCTAGCGTATCATTCAGTAGTTTGAGACCTTGAGCAGCTTCACTTCAGGTATTATGACTTGTACGCATGGTCGGAATTTAATATCGGGAAGTTCGGAGTTGATTTGGAAAGAAAATTCTAATTTCGGAAGCCTTAGGTGGAGGAATTGACTAAAGAGTGATTTTTGAGTAGAAAACCTCGGAATTGGGATTTGAAGATTCCAACAGGTTTGTATGATGATTTTGGACTTAGGCGTATGCCCGGAGCGGGTTTTGGATGACCCGGAAGCATTTCAGCACCTATTATGGAAGTTGAAATTTTGGAAGAATTTCCTAAATTTGGGTAGAAGTGCATTTCAATGTTGTTGATGTCCGTTTAGGATTCTGAGTTTGGGAATAGTTCTGTAATGTCATTTAAGACTTGCACACAAAATTTGATGTCAATCCGAGTAGTCTAAGTATGTTTCGGCACATTTTGAGTGAATAGAAGAACTTGAAGTTCATAAGTTTGATTCAATTGGTTTTGGGGTGCGATTCTTAGTTTTAATGTTTTTTTGGGCGTTCCGAGAGTTCGAGCGAGTCCGCTACATGATTCTAAACTTGTTGGTATATTTGGGAGGGGCCCCGAGTGTCAATCGAACGAGGCTCGGACCAGGCCGGAAGCTTGGAGTAACAGCTGAAGCTCCCAGATCTGTCATAATCGCACCTGCGCTTGGCCAGCTGCAAGTGCGGACTCGCAAGTGCGAGCCACGAGCCGTAGAATCAAGAAATGGAAGGCAGCCCAGAATCTGCAGATGCGGAAGATTGGGCACACCTGCGTGAATCGCAGGTGCGGCTAGGCTCGCAGAAGCGGCCCTCCTTGTTCGCAGATGTGGAGCTCGACCAGGTAAGGGAAAGGCGCACCTGCGAGGCATTTGTCGCAGGTGCGGGACCGCAGATGTGGCCCAATACACCGCAGGTGCAAAAGTCGTTGGGCGGTGAGGGTTCATTTAATACGGGAATTAGGCCATTTTTATCACATTTTCATTCACTCTTGGGCGATTTGAGAGATTTCAAGGAGGGAATTTGGATCTAGCTTTGTGAGGTAAGTAATTTCTACTTAATGTGAGTTTAATACATAGATTATGGGTAGATTTAACATGCAAATTGATAGCAATTGTGGGATTTTTATAAAAAAAACCTAGAAATTAGTATTTTTGGATTTTGACCACGAATTTAGACATGGAATTGGAAATAAATTATATATTTGAGTTCGTGAGGTTATGGGTAATAGTTATCTTCAAAAAATTTCGAAATCCGGGCACGAGGGCCTAAGGGTTGATTTATTAATTTTTCGAGCGGAGTTGGAAATTGTTATAAATTTATTAATTATGAGTATTAGAGTACATTTTGATTGGGTTGCATCATAATTGACTAGTTTGGAGCGACGGGCACCGGTTTGAGGTGTTAGAGAGGCTTTGGAACCGATTATGGAATTTCGGAGCGAAGTAAGTCTCGTGTCTAACCCTGTGAGGGGAAAATTACCCCTAGGTATTGTATATGGATGTGTGCTACTTGTTGTGGGGGCTACATACGCGCGAGGTGACGAGAGCCCGTACGTAGCTACATTCATATTATTATCCGGGTAGGCTTAGGTTCACATCATGCTATAGCTGTACTATTTGAGTAGTCTCTCGCTTATTGATTCCCCTGCTTTACATTCTATTTGAGACTATACTTGCTACTATAGAGATTTCACGGGTTCAATATTCCTCCTCTTATGGCATGGCTCCGGTATATATATATATATATATATATATATATATATATATATATATATATATATATATATATATATATATGTTCCATCGAAAGGTTTTCATTAAAGAAATTACAACTCATACGTTTATTTGTGAGTGGGGTCAAGGACCCATCAAAGCTTCTTATTCTAATGGGATCGGGCCGTTCGCCTCAGCAGGAATTTCATTAAAGAAATTACAACTCATACGTTTATTTGTGAGTGGGGTCAAGGACCCATCAAAGCTTCTTATTCTAATGGGATCGGGCCGTTCGCCTCAGCAGGAATTTGTATTTCACTTCTTATGGGATCAGGTCATTCGCCTCAGAAGGATTTATGTACCACACTCTCATGGGAGCAGGTCATTCACCTCGGCAGGTTAATTGATTTATCATATGGTTCGGGTCGTTCGACCCTCGGCAGTGCACAATTTTATTATTATGTTGGATTGGGCCATAAGCCTTGGCATTTCCTAAATCACATTCCCATGAAATCGTGCGTAAAATTTGGCAAGAAGCCAGTGTATCTGTAAATTCCAGATTCGAATTATGGTAGCCACTTCATGAGTTTCACTATACCTATGTATATGCTCCGGTTAAGGAGGGAATTTCTAATGAAGAACTCAGTTCCTCGTAAAGAGAGGGGATTTGTACCACGTGATCTATATTTGTCTATTTCACTTACTTACTATGCCTCATATTTGCTACCTCTTTGATGTACCTTATGTTGTTGGACCACTAGTAAGTCTCGGGTTAGGCTAGATACTTACTGGGTACATGTTGCTTACGTACTCATACTACACTTGTTGCACATTTC
This sequence comes from Nicotiana tabacum, assembly GCF_000715075.1. Classification (NCBI taxonomy): domain Eukaryota; kingdom Viridiplantae; phylum Streptophyta; class Magnoliopsida; order Solanales; family Solanaceae; genus Nicotiana; species Nicotiana tabacum. The sequence goes on along the minus strand of NC_134101.1, from coordinate 11,907,236 downwards.
TTGTGCAGGTATATATATATGTGTAGAGGCCATGTGAGAGCAGAGGCGTGTATACATGAGGGGACCTAGGTGAGCTGCATTCCATTCCTCGATCCGTAGCCAGCAGAGTCTCTTTCAGAGTATTTTACATTTTTCCTGTCCAATTTGTATTCCGGACAGCTGTTGTATTTTATTTTATATTCCCAGTTAATGCTCATGCACTTGTGACACCGGGTTTTGGGATGATTATGGGTTGTTCTGTATTGAATTTGTTAAAAGTATTATTATTTACTCTGTAAATCCCCATTTTTTACTATTTAAATTAAAGGAAAATATGATTTCAAAAGTAACAAAATGAGAACCCAATTAAGTATTTATTGTTGGCTTGCCTGACAGTGGTGTCCGGGGCCATCACGACCCTTATGGATTTTGGGTCGTGACAACATGGTATCAGAGCACTAGGTTCAGTTAGGTCTCACGAGTCATGAGCGAGTCTAGTAGAGTCTTGCGGATCGGTATGGAGACGTCTGTACTTATCTTCGAGTGGCTACAGGACTGTTAGGAGCACTCCCCTTCTTGATTCCTCATCGTGCGATTTGATTCCTTTGAGGCTTATGCCTTCATTTCCTTCCTATTCAATCTTATGCGATGAGAAGCGCTTGTTATAAATTTGGAATCGAGGAATTGTAATGGTACTACAGATGTGGCGCATGATGTTTCTGCCTGCGTATTTGATTGGGCTATTACCGTCGCTTTGCGGAAGGTCGTCCTGTCATTTCAGCTCAGTATCAGTATTTCCTATGGTTTTGAGATTTGGCATTTATTGTTATGACGATTCGTGCGTTGTTATCGCACCGTATTTGTGTAATGGTAGGATGCCTTTCTATGCGTCGAGGCAGTGAATGACTTGAAAGGAGGATTTATTCAGTGCATTATTCAGAGGTTCAGCATTTAGTTCCGACGGAGGAGAGGAAATCGGACTAAGAATGTTCAGGTTGGATTGATGGAGTAAAGAGACTTGGTATTTTCGAGTGTGGTGGAATCTTCATCCGAGATGTGGTGTCGCCGTCCTTGATTGAATGTGTTAAGTTCGCTGGTGTTATGGCCTTCTTCAAATCGCCTTTAGGGCGGAGTATCGTGAATTGTGCCAGGGAAGCGGCTGTCAGATGTCGTAGTGTGTTGTGGTTCAGAATCGAATTGGTAATCCTAATGTTGATGGCTCGAGAAGGATAATCTTCGGAGAGGCCGTTTAGAGTGGTAGCGATCTATTGGTTCAAAGTGCTACAGAGATGGATTTAATTTACGGCCACAACTGGGCATTTATGAGGAAGGACATGTGGGAGGTGTCTTGCGGTGGTTAAATTTTAGGAGGCCAAGTATGTGAAGCAGAAGTCGGGTAGTTGCTTAAAGGAGAGGGTTTGACCAAAGTGGGAGAGTGGCAGAGTAGCATATGGGTTCTGTGGTAGGATAGCCACACTCCTTGAGGGAAGCTTAGAGCAATTTGGGAATCGTGATGGGCAGTGACTAGTACCATGGATTTTATTTGGATGCAACATGACTTCGAGTTTGGAATGCGTTGTTGGACTTTTAGCTGATGTCAATGGGGAAGGAGGAACCTTGGCGGGTCCCAAGGTTATGTAATTGTAGCTTCAAGCTAAATGGGAGAGCCCAACCGTCTATGATTGTATTGTGTAGTTGTCAACTTGTGCGGTTTCTGGTTATCGGTGTATTGATGGGTTATTATGACTAAGGAAAGAAAACATCAGTGGTAACTTGAGCAAAGGATTTGAGGAATGTGTGTTATCTTTGGCCTTATCGGTTCATGCTCAGGTCTTGGGTAGACTCATAGTCTATGCTTCGTGTGGATGTGATGTATAAGGAAAAGAATTCAACTGGTTGCTTCTTTGAGAGGGTGTTTATGTGCTAGCAGAGCCTTGGAGTTTGATTATATTCGGGGACAAGTCAGAGTGGGTGACTCTCAACAATGGTCCTAGTAGGTTCAAAATTAAAGTGCGGTGCCTAAGGATTTCGAGCCAGTAGTATGGTTAATTATTTGAGCTTTTGCAGTGGCTTATGAAAGGTGGTTTGGAGTGTTCTACATTATTGTCAGTCTGCGGTATGGCATTCGAGGAATGGGAGAAAATAACTTCAGATTCATAGAGGAGTTTTCAGAATAAATGTACCAGTTGAAGATGCAAATATACGTATAAGGAGGGTATGAGATAGTTCGTGAGTTTTGGAGACAACGTGGTCTCGCGAAATAAGGTCACTTAGGATGAGTGCGTATTTGGGCTCATGATGTTTTGAATGGGGCTATTATTATTCCTAAGGCAAGTCTAGAGTAAATTAGAAGAAGTCAGATTCGGTTAGCTATGGTTGAATTGGCATGATGGTGGCAATGATCAGTTCCTTCAGCGTGTTGAGTTATACATGTGATTTGTGGTGGTACGTGCGAGGTTTATAGGCCGCCGTAATTGATTTTATTTGGAGGCATTCGAGTATTATGGCCTGTTATATGTAGATGGATCCCGGAAGAATTATGGTGGTTTAGACCACCACTCGAGGTTTGTATTTTCTATGGTTATGGGAATTCAATCACGTGTGGCAATGGTTCTCCTTAAATGAGTTAAGTAAAAGGTTTATATATGATGAAGTGTTTATCCTATTAGTAGGTTAGGGGTTATTATGGAATTCTGGTACTCTCACGCATTGGCATGTTAGGTGCAGTGAGCGGCACGGGAAATTAGAAGATGAGGATTAAGGTCGCGGTTCGGTGTTGACAAGAATTTCACGAGCTCGGATGATCAGGGAAGAATTCGTATGTTTAGAGTAAGCTGGTATTGCCTTTAGCATCACCTGAGATTGGTGTCCTATGTAAGAGGCTTTATGTACTGATTTGCAGCTTCTTGATTTGCTTTACAACATTAGTGTGACCGGTGGTATGGATGTGCAGACTTGTTACCTGGTGCGAAGGGTCGTGGGAGTGCATCCCACGAAAAGATTGTATAAATGTGACATGTAGTCACTTGATTGATTAAAGATTTAAAACAAAGTATGGAGATTGTGGTACTATCGCTAATGTGAGAATTTATGCCTGAAGGGCGCTCAGTTCATTTGGTTGTGGAATGTGGAAGTTTGTTCCGGATTTGACGGTTTTTCTTATGTGTCGTGAATAGGTCATTGTGAGTCCTTGAGATGCTATTTAGCCAAGCATGGTATGATCTGAATCGGTTGAGGTCCATGGATGGATCTAAATGTAAATATAGGCTCTATATCAGGCCAGATGTGCTCATCTCAGCATAGCGTTGTTTTCGGAAGGGTCTTCAGGCCTTGGATGTTATTCCTGTCATCAGCTATTTCGTGTAATCTATATTATACCAAGTTGGTTGTGAGGTGGTTTGATTATTCTCACTCGTATTGAGATCCAATATGGTTTGTGGTATTATGTGAGCAGGATGGCTCTCGAGATACAGGTCATATATCGCACCTTAGTGGTGCTTGAGTTTTGTAGCGCGTGACGCTACCCGTCTCCCCATGATTCGTATTATGCACTTGGCGTGCTTATGGTTGATATTCGGGCATTTTGTGTGTATTAGCGTTAAGGATCGTTCTGTGCTTTCATTAGATTATTATTTGTGGATCGGGTGGCACGCCACCACGGGTATATGGTTGGATCGGGTGGCACGCCTCTACTTATATGTTGTTTGGATCGGATGGCATGCCACTACGGGTATCATGGTTAGATCAGGTTGCACGCCGTAACGGTATCATGTGTGGATCAGGTTGCACGCCGCAACAGTGCGTTATTGAGTACAGTTTCCCATATCTATTATTGCGTGTTTTGCTTCTCATTTCCTGAGGAAGGTTCATAACATCTTTTTAGTTGTTTAATTAGTTATGTGGGTTGAGTAGTTCTTTCCAGAGTTCGTTTTTCCTTATGTATCTCGTTCGAGTTTGTAGCTTGTTGGCACATTGTGGCACCATACGGGATTTTTGGCATTATCTAAGGTGGCTTATTGCTTGAGCAGCTTGTACTGGGTGAGAAGAGATTATTGGACCTGGGATCAGTGCGATCAGATTTATATAAAGAATATTAAAGAGTAACTATTGTTATTCAGTCCAGGATGAGGTAATGGTTCTTGTCGGGAGGAGAGACTCCATAAATTGTAAATCGGCAGGTGGTTATGAGTTCTACGCATCTTCTCTGTCGTGGCAGTATTGCAAGAGTTGGAACAGGACTTATATGAGTCATGATGTGTGTTGTGACCATCGGATTCGTAGGTTTTCGGCTGTTGTTATCAAGGGATGTTATTATGGTCATGTGAATTATGCGGTGCATGGTGTGGATTCCACGAAGGTATGCGAACATGTATTGGTGCATCGTGTAGTGATTAATACGGTGTTCGTATGTTTGAAACAGACCTGGTAGAGGATTTCAAATGTTGGAATTTGGCTCTAAGGCTTATTTGACTGGATAAAAGGTATGATTTTCAGGTTTGCTCGGGCAAATGTGCTTAACTGGGTTGTGGTAGCATGGGTAGGGGCACTAGGTGTTAAACAACGATTTCAGACAACTCCAGAGCAGTTCTTAGCACGTTCGAGGACGAATGTATGTTTAAGTGGGAGAGAATGTAACAACCCAACAGGTCATTTTGAGCTCTAGCACATCATTCAGCGGTTTGAGACCCTGAGCAGCTTCACTTCAGGTATTATGACTTGTACGCGTGGTCGAAATTTAATTTCGGGAAGTTCGGAGTTAATTTGGAAAGAAAATTCTAATTTCAAAAGCCTTAAGTTGGAGGAATTGACTAATGTGTTATTTTTTAGTAGACGACCTCGGAATAGGTATTTGGAGGTTCCAACATGTTCGTATGATGATTTTGGACTTAGGCGTATGCCCGGAGCGGGTTTTGGATGACCCGGGAGCGTTTCGGCACATATTATGGAAGTTGGCATTTTGGAAGAATTTCCTAAATTTGGGTAGAAGTGCATTTCAATGTTATTGATGTTCGTTTGCGATTCCGAATAAGGGAATAGTTCTGTAATGTCATTTAAGACTTACACGCAAAGTTTGGTGTCAATCCGAGTAGTCTAAGTATGTTTCAGCACATTTTGAGTGAATAGAAGAACTTGAAGTTCATAAGTTTGATTCAATTGGTTTTGGGGTGCGATTCTTAATTTTAATGTTGTTTCGGGCATTTCGAGAGTTCGAGTGAGTCCGCTATATGATTCTAAACTTGTTGGTATGTTCGGGAGGGGCCCCGAGTGTCAATCGGACGAGGCTCGGACCAGGTTGGAAGCTTAGAGTAACAGCTGAAGCTCCCAGATCTGTCATAATCACACCTATGCTTGGCCAGCCACAGGTGCGAGCCACGAGCCACGAGCCGCAAAAGCGAGAAATGGAGCGCAGCCCCGAATCCGCAGATGCAGAAGATTGGGCGCACCTGTGTGTACGTAGGTGCGAGAGCCATGTTCGCAGGTGCGACTAGGCTCGCAGAAGCGGCCCTCCTTGTCCGCAGATGCAGATCCCGGCCAGGTGAGGGAAAGGCGCACCTGCGAGGCATTTGCCGCAGATGCGGCCCAAAGCACCGCAAGTACGAAAGTCGCTGGGCAGTGAGAGTTCATTTAATATGGGACTTAGGCCATTTTTATCACATTTTCATTCACTCTTGGGCGATTTGAGAGCTTTCAAGGAGGGGATTTCGACCTAGCTTTGTGAGGTAAGTAATTTCTACTTAATGTGAGTTTAATACATAGATTATGGGTAGATTTTAACATTAAAATTGGTAGAAATTGTGGGAGTTTTATAGAAAACCTAAAAATTGGTAGTTTTGGATTTTGACCAGAAATTTGGACATGGAATTGGAAATAAATTATATATTTGAGTTCGTAAGGTTATGGGTAATAGTTATCTTTGAATATTTTCGGAATCCGGGCACATGGGCCTAAGGGTTGATTTATTGATTTTTCGAGCGGAGTTGGAAATTATTATAAATTGATTAACTATGAGTATTAGAGTACATTTTGATTGGGTTGCATCTTAATTGACAAGTTTGGAACGACATGCACTCGTTTGAGGTGTTAGAGAGGCTTTGGAGCCGGTTATGGAATTTCGAAGCGAGGTAAGTCTTCTGTCTAACTCTGTGAGCGGGAAATTACCCATAGGTGTTGTATATGGATATGTGCTACTTGTTGTGAGGGCTACGTACGCGCGAGGTGACGAGAGCCCGTACGTAGCTACATTCATGTTATTGTACGGGTAGACTTAGGTTCACATCATGCTATAGTTGTACTATTTGAGTAGTCTCTCACTTATTAATTCCCCTCCCCTACTTTACATTCTATTTGAGACTAGACTTGCTATTGTAGAGACTTCACGGGTTCACGATTAGCCATCAGATAATATTCCTCCTCTTACGGCATGGCTCCGGTATATATATATATATATATATATATATATATATATATATATATATATATATATATATATATATATATAAACGTGTGAAATATATATATATGTATGTTTCATCAAAAGGTTTTCATTAAAGAAATTACAACTCACACGTTTATTCGTGAGTGGGGTCATGGACCCGTCAAAGCTTCTTATTCTAATGGGATCGGGCCGTTCGCCTCGGCAGGAATTTGTATTTCACTTCTTATGGGATCGGGTCATTCACCTCGGCAAGATTTATGTACCACACTCTCATGGGAGCGGGTCGTTTGCCTCGGCAGGTTAATTGATTTATCATATGGTTCGGGCCGTTCGACCCTCGGCAGTGCACAGTTTTATTATTATGTTGGATCGGGTCGTACGCCTCAGCATTTCCTATATCACATTTCCATGAAATTGTGAGTAAAATTTGGCAAGAAGCCAGTGTATATGTAAATTCCGTATTCAAATTATGGTAGCCACTTGATGAGTTTCACTATACCTATGTATATGCTCCGGTTAAGGAGGGAATTTCTAATGAAGAGCTTGAGTTCCTCGTAAAGAGAGGGGATTTGTACCACGTGATCTATATTTGTCTATTTCACTTACTTACTCTGCCTCATATTTGCTACCTCTTTACTGTACCTTATGTTGTTGGACCACTAGTGAGTGTCGATGTCGACCCCTCGTCACTACTTCTCTCGGGTTAGGCTAGATACTTACTGGGTACATGTTGCTTACGTACTCATACTACACTTGTTGCACATTTCTTGTGCAGGTATATATATATGTGTAGAGGCCATGTGAGAGCAGAGGCGTGTATACATGAGGGGACCTAGGTGAGCTGCATTCCATTCCTCGATCCGTAGCCAGCAGAGTCTCTTTCAGAGTATTTTACATTTTTCCTGTCCAATTTGTATTCCGGACAGCTGCTGTATTTTATTTTATATTCCTAGTTAATGCTCATGCACTTGTGACACCGAGTTTTGGGGTGATTATGGGTTGTTCTGTATTGAATTTGTTAAAAGTATTATTATTTACTCTGTAAATCCCCATTCTTTACTATTTAAATTGAAAGAAAATATGATTTCAAAAGTAACAAAATGAGAACTCAATTAAGTATTTATTGTTGGCTTGCTTGACAGTGGTGTCCGGCGCCATCACGACCTTTATGGATTTTGGGTCCTGACAACTCCCGAGGTACCACCTCGTAGTCCCAAATCATAAATAAATTTCAACAACAATGCCTCCAGGCCATCACAAGTCATCACATCAATCCCCGACATAGCCCACCTTGTCTCGCCATGTGCACAATAATAAAGTAAATGCCCGCCTTGTCTCGCCGCACGTGCATTATAATATTCACACCTTGTCTCGCCACATGCGCAAATCCATATATGTAGCCCGACTTATCTTACCGCATGTGCATATATCAATAGTTACAATAGCACGACAGAAACCTCGTGCAAACACCCGAACAAACCTCTCAACAATATCACGTGCCAATATCATAAATTGCACATCACGTGCTCAAATATTACAACTTTCCACAGAAATTAGCAATACATTGATTTCCTCAATAAGGAGCCCATGGCTCGACCATAATGTGCACAAAATCTTAACAAAAATATTCGGGAGTGAACAACTCAACGGAATAATATTTCACAATTTAACACTTTGCCTCAATATGATTTACGACCTTTACAACTCAATACCAATTTCAACAACATGAACTGGAAATTAATTCATCAAGAAACAATGCCTTCTTAAATCCAAATTTTTAGATAAATATATTAACGCCTCAATTTAAACTTATTTAATAATTATTTGTAAATATGGAATCCATAATGAATTTTAATTCCAAGAAAATATCAAATCAACAAACACACGGAATTCACATAAAAATCCAAGTGACAATCACACCAAATTATCATATAAAATACAGACTCGACAGACAAGGAATGAGGCATGACAATTCAAGGATTTACTAAAGGCCAACAATTATCCAATTTAATACATGAAAATGCCTAAGACTTTAAACCAATAAAATTTGCACATATAAGTCCGAGTACGTACTCGCCACCTCTCATACACGACTTCCAATCACACGATATCCACATAAGACTCAATGCCTAAGGGGTAATTCTCCCACTCAAGATTAGGCAAGATACTTACCTTTTTGAAGTTAGGCCGATATTCCAAAATCGCCTTCTTGCTTGAATTGACCTCCGGATAGCTCAAATCTATCCAAATTAATTGTATAACTTCATTAAAATTCATCGAAAATAATTCCGAATACTAAAACGTCGACTTAGAATTTCACATTTAAAAAGCCAACCAAAAGTCAATGCGGGGCCCGCATCTCGGAACCCTGCAAAATTTTCACGAAATCCAAACACCTATTCCGATACAAGTTCAACCATACCAATTTTATCAAATTCCGATAACAACCCAACCTCCAAATCTAAATTTTCCGTTTTTGAAAGAGTTTGCAAAAATCGTATTTTCTTCCATTTAAATCCGAAACTCAATTCGAAGCTCATTTTCTCAATGCGATACTAATTTCGCTTGTTAAATAATTAACTCATATTTCGCGCTAAAACCCCAATCGCGACTTGATGAAATTAGACCAAACATTCCATATCATTCCTATAACTCATTAGCAAACTCCCGGAGGTCTCGAAATCGAATTTCGATCTCTAGAACTAAAAACGGACCTTTGGATCATTACATGGTTATGCTCAAAACACCAAACTCTTCCAAAACTCAACTGAGTCCCATGGGACCCCTACCAAGTATACTAACAAGTCCCATAACATGACACGAACTTAGTCGATGCCTCAAATTACATTAAACAACACTAAAACATGAATCGCACCCCAATTCAAGCTTAATGAAACTAACGAATTCCAAATTCTACATTCGATGCCGAAACCTATCAAATCAATCCGGAATGACCCCAACTTTTGTACATGAGTCCTAAATGACATAATGTAGCTGTTCTAATTTCCAGAATCGAATTTCAACCCAGATATCAATAAAGTCAACTCCCGATCAAACTTTCCAAAAATCTTTCATTTTCCAACTTTCGCCAAAATGCGTCGAATTGACCTACGGATTTCCAAATCCAATTCTGGACATACACCTAAGTCCAAAATCACCATACGAAGCTATTGGAATCATCAAAATTCTATTCCAAAGTTGTTTGCTCAAAAGTCAAACTCCGATAAACTCTTTTTATTTAAGCTTCAAAAATGAGAATTGTTCTTTCAATTAAATTCCAAATTTTCCGAAAATCAAACTCGATCACCCACGCAAGTCATAATACACATTACAATTGCTCGGGACCTTAAGTCGATGAACGGGACATTAATTCTTAAAACAACAAGTCGATTCGTTACAACAATAATTCTCGATTATTAAATTCAACCCAAAACTTCAAAGACCAATAGACACATTTTGCCTTCTTTACCAATCAAGCTCAATAATTGTTTTCTTAAAATTCCTTCAAACAAACCATTCAAAACCAACTACAAATTGTGATAACCCAAAATGTCATTTTTAATTTTAAATATTTAATTTCTGTGTTCTGTGACCTCGAATAGCACTATTCATTACTACTCGACTTGCGTGCTCAGTCCGTATAATATTTCGGAAAGGTTTTATGTGAAAAATTGATTAAAATGTGGAATAGAGCTTTAAAACTCTATTGAGTTGACTTTGGTCAACGTTTTCAGCAAACGGATCCGGATCAGTATTTTGACAGTTCCAATAGGTCTATATCATGATTTGAGACCTGGGTGTATGCCCAAAATTGAATTCGGAGGTCCCTAACTCAAATTATTGCCATTTAACGGAAATTAAAAATCTAAAGGCTAAAGGTTTCCAAAGTTTGACCGCGAATTTGACTTTATTGATATCGGGGTTGGAACCTGATTCTGGAACTTGGAATAGCTCTGTTATGTCATTTATGTCTTGTGTGCCAAATTTGAGGTCAATCGGAATTGATTTGATAGCTTTCAGCATCGAATGTAGAAGTTGGATTTTTTTAGTTTCATTGGCTTGAATTGGGGTGTGATTCATGTTTATAGCATTGTTTGATGTGATTTGAGGACTCTACTAAGTCCGTGATTTGTTTTGAGACTTGTTGGTATGTTCGGATGGGGTCCCAAGAGGTTCGGGTGAGTTTCGGGGTGGTTTCGGACCATTTCTAGGCCATTTTTAGCTGCTGATTTTTGGCTACAGCAGTGTGCTATGCGATCGCGATTCGCGGGTAATTGGCCGTGATCGCAATGAGTAAAATGGGAAAAATTGACCAGTGATTCGCGATCGTGGATGACCTTTTGCGATCGCATAGAGGAAACTTTTTTCTGCACTGACCCGACTTTGGAAGCTTATATCTCGCAATCTATAAGGAATTTGGAGATGATCCCAAAATAAAAGTTGTAGCCCTTTCTGTCTAGTTTTCAGCAAATTGAACAATTTGGAATTTGGAGTTATGTATTAAAAGTTATGGTTGGTATACATAGGCTGTCCGGGAAGATGTTTGGAAATCGCGAAGAAGAAATTTGTATTCCAAAGGGCTGAATTTGGCAGCTTATATCTCGAAATCTATAAGAAAATGGGAGATAACCAAAACAGGAAAGTTGTAGATCTTGGTTCTAGTTTTCAGAAAGTTAAACCATTTGTAATTCGGAGTTTTGTATGAAAGGTTATGACCATTATACTAGAGGCTGTCCGGAAGAGTTGGAGAAGGCTGTTGGAAAAAATTGTTCTTCTCCATCGCGGGAGAATGGCCGCGATTGCATAGAGTAAGAAAATGCTGGAAAATTTTTATTCTTCGCGATCGCGGGAGTTTCGCCGTGATCGCATAGGGTAAATGATTGGGCAGCAGATTTAAGTTCTGAAAATGGGACTCCGTCCCATTTTCCATTTTTAACGATTTGGAGCTCGGGAAAGGGCGATTTTTAAGAGATTTTCAAAGGAAAACATTGAGGTAAGTGTTCCTTATTCTATATTGATTATAATTTTTTTTGTTGATTCCATACTTAGTTACATCATGAATCCGTGAATTAAAGGAAGAAAAATCAGATTTTTATAAAATCTTCCAAAAATGTAAAATGAAGAATTGAAAGGCAAACCGATATCGGAATTTGATAATTTTTGTATGGTTGGAATCGTCTCAGAATGAGTGTTCCAATTTCGTGAGTTTTTTCGAGATCAATACGTGGGTCCCACTATTGAATTTTGGATTTTTATTCGGAAGATTAGTAATTTCATATGGAATTAATTCCTACGATTCGTGTTGAGTATATTGAATTGTTTGTGACTAGATTTGAAGCTTTCAGACACCAATTTGTGAGGCTAAGGTTTATTGGAATCTTGAATTTGGTTGCGAAGTGAGATAAGTATCGTGGTTAACCTTGACTTGAGGGAATATAACCCTTGAATTATCTGTTACGTGAATTTCATGTGTAACGATGTATAGGCAAGGTGACGAGTACCTATACATTGTCAAATTGATTGTTTGCATAATTATCTGGAAATCATAAACTATTTTCTTTATCATGAGTTAATTATTATATTAATTATTTCTCTCATATTCCTTGCCAAATATTAATTCTTGAATTCATGTTATAATTGCTACATGCTTATTTGATTTATGTGTCCTAATTGCTACTTGACATTTAGCATATTAAATATTAAATTGCTTATTTTCTCCCTGATTTTCCACAATTACTTGCTACTTGTCATTACTTGTTTCCTTAATAAATTATAATCATTGTATGCTTTGTTGCCTAATAATTTCTTATTGAATGTGGTATTTATTGGAGTATTTTTTTTTATTACATTTAAGAGTTGTTAATTTATATTGTTGGAGCAGGTTGCACGCCGCAACGGAAATAAAAATGAATATATTGGGGGATCGGGTTGCACGCTGCAACGGATTATATTTTAAGTTTATATTGTTGGAGCGGGTTGCACACTGCAACAGAAATTTATTGAAGAAGTTTATTGTTGGAACGGGTTGCACGCCGCAACAGAATGAGAAAGAAATAATTGATTGTGACTGCTGAAATGATTTCAATTATTGATGTGATTTACCTGTCTTACCTCTATAGCTCTTCATTACTGTTATTTGTATATACATTGTTAAATTGTACATGTTGATTTGTAGGTGCCTTGCCTTAGCCTCGCCATTACTTCGTCGAGGTTAGGCTCGATACTTACCAATACATGGGGTCGGTTGTACTGATACTGCACTCTGCACTTTTTGTGCAGATTTTGGTACCGGCTCGGGTTGATCGAATTACTTGGATTCAGCTATTAGAGGAGACTTGAGGTATAGCTGCACAATGTTTGTATCTCTGAAGTCCCCTTCTACTTTATCTTAGCTGCGTGCTTTCTTTCAGACAACTTTATTTTTATTCAGACCTGTAACGACCCGACTTGTCGTTTTAAGAATTAGCGCCCCGTTCAAGGACTTAAGGTCTTGAGCAACTTTGTATTATGTGTATTGACTTGTGTGCGTGGTTGAATTCAATTACCGGATAATTTGGGGTGATTTGGGACACTCGGTCCCTAAAATAGAAGCTTAAGTCTTAGGATTTTGACATAGTCGGGAATGTATGAAGACGACTCCGAAATGGAGTTCTGTTATCTCCGTTGGATGATTTTGGACTTAGGAGCGTGTCCGGAAAATTATTTGGAGGTCTGTAGTGGAATTAAGCTTGAAATGGTGAAAGTCGAATTTTTGGAAAGTTTGACCGGGGGATTGACTTTTTGATATCGGGATCGGAATCCGATTCTGGAAATTTGAATAGCTTCGTTGTGTCAATTATGACTTGTGTGCAAAATTTGAAGTCATTCCGGATTGATTTGATGTGTTTCAGCATAAGACATAGAATTTGAAAGTTCAAAGTTCATAGATTTTGATTTGAGATGTGATTCGTCGTTTTGATGTTGTTCGATGTGATTTGAGGCCTCGAGCAAGTCCGTGTTATGTTATGGGACTAGATGGTGTGATTGGACGGGGTCCCGAGGGGCTTGGGTGAGTTTCGGGGTGGTATCGGACCATTTCTAGGCCATTTATAACTACTGGTTTTTGGCTACAGCAGTGTGCTATGCGATCGCGTGGAATTGGACGCGATCGCGAAGCACAAAATGGTGGAAAATGTCCAGTGAATCGCGATCGCGGAAGGACTTTCGCGATCGCGTAGAGGAAATTTTCTACTGCACTAACCCGACTTTGGAAGCTTATATCTCGCAATCCATAAAGACTTTGAGTTGATCCAAAAATGAAAGTTGTAGCTCTTTGTGTCTAGTTTTCAGAAAATTAAACCATTTGTCATTTGAAGTTGTATACAAAATGTTATGGTAGATATACTACAAGCTATCCGCGAAGAGTTTGAAAATCTCTGTTGCATATGGCTGACTTTGGAAGCTTATATCTCGAAATATATAAGGAATTGGGAGATGAGCAACAAATGAAAGTTATAGCTCTTGGAATCTAGTTTTCAGAAAGCTAAACCATGCATTATGTGGAGTTTTGTACAAAAAGTTATGACCATTATACTAGAGGATGTCTGGAAGAGTTGGGGAGTTTGTTCTTCGCGATCGCGAAGAGCAATTTTGGAGCTGAAAAATTTTGTGATTCGCAATCGCGAAGAGTAAATACCTGGGCAGTAGTTATATTTCGAGGTTTCAGCCATTTTTAACATATTTGGAGCTATGGAGCTCGGATTAAAATGATTTTTGAGGCGATTCTCATCATATGGATTGGGGTAAGTGTTCTATATCCTAAAGTGATTATACTTCATGGTTCTATGGTTATATTCATTATTTATTTTGGATTTAAATAGAAGAAATCAAGATTTTTGCAAAATTTTCCAAAAACGAAAATTTAAGATTTGGAGGTCGAGTTGTTATCAGAATTTGATAAAATTGGTATGGTTGAACTCGTATCAGAATGGGTGTTCGAATTTCATGAAAATTATGTCGGGTTCCGAGGGGTGGCCCCGCATTGACTTTTGTTGACTTTTTGGAATAAATTTTTAAGTCAACATATTATTATCCGAAATTATTTTCGACTAATTTTAATGAAGTTATGCAATTAATTTGGATAGATTTGAGCGGTCCGGAGGTCTATTAGAGCAAGAAGGCGATTTTGGAATATCGGCCTAACTTCAAAAAGGTAAGTGTCTTGCTTAACCTCTAGTGAGGGAATTACCCCTTAGGCATCGAGTCTTATGTGCCATTTGTGAAATGTGAAAAGCCGTGTACGCGAGGTGACGAGTATATACTCGGACTTATATGTGTAAATTTTATTGAGTTAAAGTCTTGAGCATATTGTGTGGTAAATTGAATAATTGTTGGTATATATTTAATCATCTATTTGTCGTGCCTAAATCCTTGTTGTTGTTGAATCTGTTGTTATATGACAATTTGATGTGATTGTTACTTGATTATTTATGTAATTCCGTGAATTTGTTGGTTTGATAATTATTGGAATTTAATTTCATTATGGATTTTTCCTCTGCAAATAATTAATTAAATGAGCTTAAGAAGAAGTGTTTATATAATTATTGAAAATTTGAATTTAATGAAGACTTTGCTTTATGTTGAGTAATTTCTATCTCTATTGATTATTTTTGGGTGTTGTGCACATTATGGTCGAGCCATGGTCTCCTTATTGTGGAAAATAAAGTATTGTTGATTTCTGTGGCAAGTTATAATATTTGGGCACTTGATGTGCAATTTATGATATGTTGTAAGATTTGAGCACTTGATGTGCAATTTGTGATATGTTGTAAGATTTGAGCACTTGATGTGCAATTTGTGATTTGAGCACCTAATGTGCAAATTGTGATATGTTGTAAGATTTGAGCACTTGATGTGCAATCTGCGATATGTTGTAAGATTTGACCACTTGATGTGCAATTTGTGAAATGCTGTAATATTTGGGCACTTGAGGTGCAAGTTATATTATGCTGTGATATTTAGGCACTTGAGGTGCGATTTGTGAAATATTGTGATATTGATACGCATGCGGACAGATAAGGGTGGCTTGAAACGTGTGGCTAGTAGGGGAACTAGTAGAAATCATGCGGTGATATAAGATCAGGGTGTTGAAACGCATACGGTGAGATAAGGGTGGCTTGAAACGCGTGGCTAGTAGGGGAACTACTAGAAGTCATGCAGTGTGATAAGGATGGCTAAAAACGCGGGATGCTATTTCGGGAAAAATGATTGTTTTTAAAATTAAATGTGAAGGCTCCCGCGGTGATATAAGGAAATGAGATATTGTGAATTTATTTATGATTTGGGACTACGAGGCGGTACCTCGAGAGTACCATGTTGATATTTCTTTATTTATGTTCTTGCCTTGGGTGATTTTGTTTTATTTAATATATAAATTCTTGTCTTCTTCCGAGATGTACTAGTTGACTTCATTATTATGTGTTTTGTTCTTCTAGTTGTATTGTGTTGGCTTTGGCTTTTTAGCACGAGACTCTGAAGAAGTATATTTCTAGTTTTCTTACTGATTTTCGATGATTGAATTGATTTAAATAAAAGGAATTATTATTATGTTTTAAATTAAATAGTTATACAACCAAACCAGTAGTTTATCTGATGCTTTAATTTAAGTGCAATGTTATTTTCTTCACCCAAATGATTTAAAAGAAAAAAATATAAATTCAATTCTTTGTTGATTTCTTACTTGATTTAAAAATTCTAAACTCACTTTAGTGGAAATAAATCGATCATGTGGATCTTATATACATTGAGGATATTGGCATGTGAATTGTCCGTGCAGTTGTGATATGAAATATGGGCACGAGGTGCCGAAAAAATATGATGATTTAATTATGGGCACGAAGTGCCGTGGAGATATGAAAAATGGGCCGAGACCCGTGTTTATGAAAAATATGAAAATGGGTTGAGAGTCGTATTTTTATGATTATGAAATGAGGTGTCACATGGTGACTTTTTAATTGAAGAAATTATATTCAAAATATTTATTTGGAAGGATTTTTATTTAGAAAGTATTATATGAAAGAATTATATTTGAAAGATATTTATTTGATGAATATTATATTTCAAAGAGAGTTATTTGGTAGATTTATATGTGAAGGACACTTATTTGAAGAATTTGATTTAATTGGGTGTACTTGTATTTATTATTTGTTAAGTGATATTAAATGGTGTTTTGTTGTCTTGCTGTGCATATCACTGGTTGTTTTATGATGTCCTTATTGTTATCTGTGTTTCCTACTATCTTGTATATTATATTGCACAGGCTATTAGACTAGTGAGTGTCTTGACTGTACCTCGTCTCTACTCCACTGAGGTTAGTCTTGATACTTACTGGGTACCGACCGTGGTGTACTCATACTACACTTCTGCACATTTTTGTGCAGAGCCAGGTATTGGAGATATCGGACTTGAGCAGAGTTAAAGCGGGATCGTAATGATTCACGGTAGAGCTGCTTGGTCGTCGCAGTCCCTTGGAGTCTTTTCATTTCATTGTACTGTTAATTGTTAATCAACAGTATTGTATATTCGGTCCTCGTGATCATTCCATATATTCAGTTAGAGTTCATGACTCAGTACTACCAGTCTTGGGAGGTTCTATATTCATATTTATTCTGCTGTTAGTTTTGGTTACTTATTTAATTCAAAAAAAAATGGCTTCAAAATATAATAGAAATCGGCTTACCTAGTCTTAGAGACTAGGTGCCATCACAACGCCTGTGGTGGGATTTTGGATCGCGACAAGTTGGTATCGGAGCTCTAGGTTCATAGGTTCTACGAGTCACGAACGAGTTTAGTAGAGTCTTGCTGATCGGTACGGAGACGTCTGTACTTATCTTCGAGAGGTTACAAAGTTAGTAGGAAAAATTCACTTCTTTTATTCCTTATCGTGCTGCATTTATTCAACTTGAAGCATATATCTTATGTTCTTTTGCATCCACTCGTGTATGAAATTGCCTACTCGGTATCAACTATGCGCCAACGGTTTGTGATACTACAGAGGGGTTATAAGGGCGCCAGGGTTGTTCAACCATTGTGACAACGTGTCATCCAGATCGAGGATGCAGAAATATTTATAGATCATTCAGTTGTGCACATAGGGGTATAGTAGGTTCTGACATCCGGTTAATAAGTATGATCTTAAGAAGGTTTAATTAATTGCCTAATCATCACAATTGTGGTAGGGTCACGAGGTGGATGTAGATCTGAAATAGTTGGTGGTATTAGAGACTATGTAGTTCGTATGGGATTTCTATTTAGCGAAGGGTACATACGCAGCCAAGGCACTGGAGGAAGCGAGTTTAACTGTCACGAGGATGACATGCGCCAAATAAATGGCTTGAGGTGTCTTATGACCGGTGTCCTACGAGCGATGAAGGATAGTATCGTGGATCATCAGAATGTATCCTGTGGCTTCGCGCCAAATGAGGGGAGTCCACTATCAACGATCAGATTGTGGGGTCATATGCTATATCAGTTGGGACCTGAGATGTATTTATGTGGTATTGAAAGGTTCTCCGAAAGTTGTATATGATTAAGAGGTGAGATTGTATGGGATGATGCTGGGGCTTGCGGTATTTCTGCGTCCTTAAATAATTCTACATGCTAGTACCAACAGGGTCACAAAAATAATTTCAGAATATTAGGGGTACTACAGTAAGTTCTTACAATGCACCACCGGCACGGGATTCCTGTAATGGTTATTCCAGTTATCCGGCACATACTCAGTGTGAGCAGCCAAACCCGCAGAGGGGTTATTATGAGTGTGATGACACTAGGCACATTATGAGAGATTGTCCCAGACTTGGGAGGGGTGGATTTCATCAGAGCACTCCAGCTACAAGCTTTATTCCAGTTAATACTCCACATGCACCGTCAACTAGAGGTGGAGGACAGGCGGGTAGTGGGTGCCTAAGAGGTGGAGGCCCGACCCGTTGATATAATCACTATGATTTGGCTGAGGCCGATACACCAGATGGTGTCGTTACAGGTACGATCCTGATTTTATTATAAAAGGATATTTTCATTTAATTTGATTCGGTTCTAAATATTGAGGTGAGTCCTCCTATTATGCTCCGCTTATGGGTAAGCTTTGTAAATTTGTGACCCACTTATATGTTTATCCCTGTTGGGAGATTTGAAGATATGAGCCCGTGTCTGTCATTTTATTTTTGTACACCATTGAGGGCTCTAAGTCCAAAAGTAATTAATATTTTTCATTACAGTGGGTTTAATGTGTTTCAGAATGATTGATTCCAATTATTATGAATTATATGCCCTACCTGTATGAGGGTTCATTATGTGTTGTGAAAACTATTTACGAAATTTATTGAAAAGAATAAAGAAAGGAAATTGAAAATTTCAGTTGGCACAATGTGCAAAATACTTGTGATACGGAGTTGAGGACCAGATCCTCGCATTTTTATATGATGTGAAATATTTAAACCGGGCTACAAGCCGCGGTAGGGGTATATAAGGACGAGGTCCTTGTGGTGAAATATTTATGAGTTCAAATTCTCCCTTTTGTGAAGTTTAAATTGTACTATAGTATTAATAAGGAGTCGTGCCTGATAGGCTTATGTGATAATTCTTTTATGTGTTTCTGTGTCATAATTGTGCTGTAATTATTGGGTTTTAGCCTACGAGGTGAGTGCTCAGGTGGCATTAAATGTAACTCGTTAATTCGGGTAAATAATTATGAAGTACTCATGCCTCACATTCTGTTGACAGTGTTGTGAAACTTCGAAACGAGGTTTTGGTTAATATGAGGTTAATTGGCGATGTTGTAATCGATTATGAACAATTATTAAGACCAGCGATGTGATGATGGGCATACATATGATGAACTTCATGTCCTGATATCATAATAATAATGCAATCCTGAGATTAGTGTTATTGATATATACCTTGTGGTGTTTTGTTGGGTTGTGGATGTGTTGTTAGGAGTTGTTTTGGTGTTACTCTGGCAGGTGGATAGGCCCAATTACAGGGGAGACTCTGCCGAAATTTCTGAAAAATAAAATAATAAAAATTTTGAGAGTTAGAAAAATTTGAGAGATTGTTATGTGCGAAAAAGAAAATCGTGTTATGTGTTTAAGGGCACATGATCATAAGCGGGGGAGAATGTAACACCCCGAAGTACTTCAACACTATCAAGAAAGTTTATGTATGAGTAGGCATGAGTTGCTATAGCCAGTTGAGACTAATATCATGCGTCGAAGTGAAAATCAGGCATTTTGGAAATGATTGGAGAGTTAGGGATTTTGCTTTAAAGCTTATAAGAAAGAGAAAAGAAATAATCTCAATTGAGATGGTGTTGTCGAACCCATGTTAAATTGCGGGAACGTAGAATTACCCACAAGTATGTGTGTAAGAATACACTCAGTAATTCGAAGTCCTCAGAAAGATTCTTAGCACGTTCGAGGACTAACGTTTGTTTAAGAGGTGGAGAATGTAACGACCCGACTTGTCGTTTTAAGAATTAACGCCTCGTTCAAGGACTTAAGGTCTTGAGCAGCTTTGTATTATGTGTATTGAGTTGCGTGCGTGGTTGAATTCAGTTACCGGATGATTCGGGTGATTTGGGACACTCGGTCCCTAAAATGGAAGCTTAAGTCTTAGGATTTTGACCATAGTCGGGAATGTGTGAAGACGACTCCGGAATGGAGTTCCGTCGGTTCCGTTAGCTCCGTTGGGTGATTTTGGACTTAGGAGAGTGCCCGGAAAATTATTTGGAGATCCGTAGTGGAATTAAGCTTGAAATGGCGAAAGTCAAATTTTTGAAAAGTTTGACCGAGGGATTGACTTTTTGATATCAGGAACGGAATCCGATTCTGGAAATTTGAATAGCTTCGTCATGTCAATTATGACTTGTGTGCAAAATTTGAAGTCATTCCGGATTGATTTGATGTGTTCGGCACAAGACATAGAATTTGAAAGTTCAAAGTTCATAGATTTTGATTTGAGGTGTGATTAGTCATTTTAATGTTGTTCGATGTGATTTGAGGCCTCGATCAGGTCCGTGTTATATTAAAACTCATTTGGAGTTTTGTACAAAAGGTTATGACCATTACACTAGAAGCTGTCTAGAAGAGTTGGGGAGTTTATTCTTCGCGATCGCGAATGGTTTTCCGCGATCGAGAAGAGCAATTTTGGAGCTGAAAAATTTTGTGCTTCGCGATCGCGAAGAGTAAATACCTGGGCAGTAGCTAAATTTCGAGGTTTCAACTATTTTTAACATATTCGGAGCTATAGAGCTCGGATTGAAGCGATTGTTGAGGCGATTTTCACCATATGGATTGGGGTAAGTGTTCTATATCCTAAAGTGATTATACTTCATGGTTCTATGGTTATATTCATCATATATTTTGGATTTAAATATAAGAAATCAAGATTTTTGTAAAATCTTCCAAAAACAAAAATTTAAGATTTGGAGGTCGAGTTGTTATCGGAATTTGATAAAATTGGTATGGTTGAACTCGTATCAGAATGGGTGTTCGGATTTCATGAAAATTATGTTGGGTTCCGAGGGGTGGCCCCGCATTGACATTTGTTGACTTTTTGGAATAAATTTTTAAGTCGACATATTATTATCCGGAATTGTTTCCGACGAATTTTAATGAAGTTATACAATTAATTTGGATAGATTTGAGCGATCCGGAGGTCTATTCGAGCAAGAAGACGATTTTGGAATATCAGCCTAACTTCAGAAAGGTATGTGTCTTGCTTAACCTCGAGTGAGGGAATTACCCCTTAGGCATCGAGTCTTATGTGCCATTTGTGAAATGTGAAAAGCCGTGTACGCGAGGTGACGAGTACGTACTCGGGCATATATGTGTAAATTTTATTGAGTTAAAGTCTTGAGCGTATTGTGTGGTAAATTGGATAATTGTGGGTATATATTTAATCATCTATTTGTCGTGCCTAAATCCTTGTTATTGTTGAATCTGTTGTTACATGATAATTTGATGTGATTGTTACTTGATTATTTATGTAATTCCGTGAATTTGTTGGTTTGATAATTATTAGAATTTAATTTCATTATGGATTTTTTCTCTGCAAATAATTAATTAAATGAGCTTAAGAAGAAGTGTTTATATAATTATTGAAAATTTGAATTTAATGAAGACTTTGCTTTATGTTGAGTAATTTCTATCTCTATTGATTATTTTTGGGTGTTGTGCACATTATGGTCGAGCCATAGGCTCCTTCTTGTGGAAAATAATGTATTGTTGATTTCTGTGGCAAGTTGTAATATTGGAGCACTTGATGTGCAATTTATGATATGTTGTAAGATTTGAGCACTTGATGTGCAATTTGTGATATGTTGTAAGATTTGAGCACTTGATGTGCAATTTGTGATTTGAGCACCTGATGTGCAAATTGTAATATGTTATAAGATTTGAGCACTTGATGTGCAATCTGTGATATGTTGTAAGATTTGACCACTTGATGTGCAATTTGTTAAATGCTGTAATATTTGGGCACTTGAGGTGCAAGTTATATTATGCTGTGATATTTGGGCACTTGAGGTGCGATTTGTGAAATATTGTGATATTGATACGCATGCGGTGAGATAAGGGTGGCTTGAAACGTGTGGCTAGTAGGGGAACTACTAGAAGTCATGCGGTGATATAAGATCAGGGTGTTGAAACGCGTACAGTGAGATAAGGGTGGCTTGAAACGCGTGGCTAGTAGGGGAATTACTAGAAGTCATGCGGTGTGATAAGGATGGCTAAAAACTCGGGATGCTATTTCGGAAAAAATGATTGTTTTAAAATTAAATGTGAAGGCTCCCGCGGTGATATAAGAAAATGAGATATTGTGAATTTATTTATGATTTGGGACTACAATGCGGTACCTCGGGAGTGCCCTGTTGATATTTCTTTATTTATGTTCTTGCCTTGGGTGATTTTGTTTCATTTAATATGTAAATTCTTGTCTTCTTCCGTGATGTACTAGTTGACTTCATTATTATGTGTTTTGTGCTCCTAGTTGTATTGTGTTGGCTTTGGCTTTTTAGCACGAGACTCTGAAGAAGTATATTTCTAGTTTTCTTACTGATTTTCGATTATTGAATTGATTTAAATAAAAGGAATTATTATTATGTTTTAAATTAAATAGTTTTACATCCAAACCAGTAGTTTATCTGATGCTTTAATTTAAGTGCAATGTTATTTTCTTCACCCAAATGATTTAAAAGAAAAAAATATAAATTCAATTCTTTGTTGATTTCTTACTTGATTTAAAAATTCTAAACTCACTTTAGTGGAAATAAATTGATCATGTGGATCTTATATACATTGAGGATATTGACATGTGAATTGTCCATGCAGTTGTGATATGAAATGTGGGCACGAGGTGCCGGAAAAATATGATGATTTAATTATGGGCACGAAGTGCCGTGGAGATATGAAAAATGGGCTGAGACCCATGTTTATGAAAAATATGAAAATGGGTTGAGAGTCGTATTTTTATGATTATGAAATGTGGTGTCACATGGTGACTTTTTAATTGAAGAAATTATATTCAAAATATTTATTTGGAAGGATTTTTATTTAGAAAGTATTATATGAAAGAATTATATTTGAAAGATATTTATTTGATGAATATTATATTTCAAAGAGAGTTATTTGGTAGATTTATATGTGAAGGACACTTATTTGAAGAATTTGATTTAATTGGGTGTACTTGTATTTATTATTTGTTAAGAGATATTAAATGGTGTTTTGTTGTCTTGTTGTGCATATCACTGGTTATTTTATGATGTCCTTATTGTTATCTGTTTTCTACTATCTTGTATATTATATTACACAGGCTATTAGACTAGTGAGTGTCTTAACTGTACCTCATCTCTACTCCACTGAGGTTAGTCTTGATACTTTCTGGGTACCGACCGTGGTGTACTCATACTACACTTCAGCACATTTTTGTGCAGAGCCAGGTATTGGAGATATCGGACTTGAGCAGAGTTAAAGCGGGATCGTAATGATTCACGGTAGAGATGCTTGGTCGTCGCAGTCCCTTGGAGTCTTTTCATTTCATTGTACAGTTAATTGTTAATCAACAATATTGTATATTCGGTCCTCGTGATCATTCCATATATTCAGTTAGAGTTCATGACTCAGTACTACCAGTCTTGGGAGGTTGTATATTCATATTTATTCCGCTGTTAGTTTTGGTTACTTATTTAATTAAAAAAATGGCTTCAAAATGTAATAGAAATCGGCTTACCTAGTCTTAGAGACTAGGTGCCATCACGACGTCTGTGGTGGGATTTTGGGTCGTGACAAGACCCTTGTTTGTATTATTCTACAAGCTCGTACACTTATGACTCAAGTTCTGGGATGGTATTTAGATATCGTTATTTTTTTGGTTTGTTCACTTTAATTTAGATATTTTTTCCAATTTTTTGGTTTCTTTACTAATTAATTAAAATGGATTGTAAAAAATAGTTTAAATTATTCTAACGTTGGCTTGCCTAGCAAGTGAAATGTTAGGCGCCATCACGGCCCCGAAGGTGGGAGTTTTGGGTCGTGACAAGTTGGTATCAGAGCACTAGGTTACTTAGGTCTCACGAGTCACGAGCAAGCTTAGTAGAGTCTGAAGGATCGGTACGGAGACGTCTGTACTTATCTTCCAGAGGCTATGAAGTTTAGGAACAATATCACTTCTTTCTTATTTTGTCATACGATTTTATTCTATCATCGATGATTGAACCATTCTATTCTTATTCTCTCGCAGATGGCGAGAACACGTAATACATATACCGACGGACAGGGACCAGAGTCCCCGGTGGCAACTATGGCCAGGGGTAGAGGCTGAGGCCATGGTCGTGCCAGAGGTCGAGGTAGAGGAAGAGGTAGAGCTCAGAGCAGCAACACCTGTTGTAGAACCTCGGGTGGATTTGGAAGTGGAGGTTCCCACTCAGACTGTACCTGTTGGACCAATTCAGGTCCCGGAAGGATTCATAACTACTCCAGTACTTCAGGATGCTCTAGTCCGTTTAGTGAGCCTTATGAAGGGTGTGGCCTAGAATGGTACATTTTCAGTGGCACCAGCCATCTCACAGGTTGGGAGAGGAGCACAGACTTCCACTACTCACGCTCTGGAGCAGATGGCTCCCCAGAATCAGGCTCCAGCAGCCCTGCCAGTTGGGGTAGTTTATCCCGTTGTTGCGGCACAGGCCGGTGATAGGCCCGGCATGTCTTCTGAGGCCTTAGTGAGATTGGACAAGTTTACTAAGCTCTTTCCAGTTCACTTCAGTGGTACACCTTTCGAGGACCCACATGATTATCTTGACCGCTGCCATGAGGTGCTGCGGAACATAGGAATAGTTGAAAGCAACGGAGTCGATATTGTTGTGTTTCAGATGACTGGTTCCGCCAAGAGGTGGTGGAGGGATTACGTACTTTCTAGACCAGCGAATTCGACTGCACTTACCTGGGAGTAGTTCTCACAGCTATTTCTAGAGAAGTTTGTTCCTATTACATTGAGAGAGGAATACCGTAGGAGGTTTGAGCATTTCCAGCAGGGAAGTATGACTGTTACCCAGTATGAGACCCGATTTGTGGACTTAGCGCGGCATGCCATCGTCTTGCTTCCTACTGAAAAGGATAGAGTGAGGAGATTCATTGATGGACTCACTTATACTATCAGGCTTCAGATGGCCAAGGAGACAGGGAGTGATATTTCCTTCTAGACAACCATTAATATTGCTAGGCGGATCGAGTTAGTTTGTACTTAGGATAGAGGGTTAGTGTCAGATAAGAGGCCCCGTTATTCCGGTAATTTCAAAGACGCCTCATCACGAGGTAGAGGTACTTATGGTAGGGGTTATCCTCCCATATCATTTTATTCAACACTTCAGGCATCTCACGGTGCTTTAGGGAGTCATGATTCTACTATGCCTTACTCTGGGCAGCCAACATTTAGTGCACATTTAGCTCCTATCAGTGCACCACCACTCCGGAGTCACTACAGCGGTTATCCATCCAGTTCGGGTCAGTTTCAGCTTCAATAGCCACGACAGCAGGATGGGTGTTATGAGTGTGGGAACATTGGTCACATCAGGAGATATTGCCCTAGGTTGTCGAGTAATATATCTCGGTAGGATTCTCTTGCCATCATACCGGCATTGGTTGCTTCACCGCCTGCTCAGCCAACTACAGGCAGGGGTCATACATCTAGACGTGGAGGTCAGATCGTTAGAGGTGGAGGCCAGCCATTTATAGGCCGTCCCAAAGATGTAGCTCCGAGTGATGGGGCTCAGCACCGATTTTATGCCTTTCCAACTAGGCCTGAGGCCGAGTCATCTGATGCAGTAATCATAAGTATTGTTCCAGTTTGCCACAGAGATGCTTCAGTTCTATTTGATCCAGGATCTACTTATTCTTGTGTGTCCTCCTATTTTGCTTCATATCTGGTTATGCCTTGTGATTCTCTTAGTGCTTCTGTGTGTGTATCTACACCGGTGGGAGATTATGTTGTGGTAGATCATGTCTATCGTTCGTGTGTGGTTACTATTGGGAAGATATTCTACTTCTTGATATGGTAGATTTTGATGTAATCTTGGGTATGGATTGGCTGTCACCCTATCATGCTATATTGGATTGTCACGCCAAACCGATGACCTTAGCTATGCCAGGGTTGCCTCGAATATAGTGGAAAGGGACTCTTGGCCATTCTATCAGCAAGGTTATCTCTTATGTGAAAGCTTGGTGTATGGTCTAGAAGGGGTGTCTAGCTTATTTGGCTTATTTTCGCAATCCCAGCGCGGAAGTTCCTTATATAGATTCAGTTTCAGTTGTCCGTGCGTTTCCAGATGTATTTCCTGCAGATTTGCTGGGGATGCTACCCGATAGAGATATTGACTTCTGTATTGATTTGGCTCCGGGCACCCATCCCATTTCTATTCTACCATACCGCATGGCTCCGCCGGAACTAAAGGAGTTGAAGGAGCAGTTACAAGACTTGCTTGATCAGGGATTCATAAGACCTAGCGTCTCGCCCTGGGGTGCACCAGTGTTATTTGTAAAGAAGAAAGATGGTTCAATGCGGATGTGTATAGATTATTGGTAGTTGAACAAAGCCACTATCAAAAACAAATATATGTTTCCAAGAATTGGTGACTTATTTGATTAACTTCAGGGTGCCAAGGTTTTTCAAATATCGATTTGAGGTCTAGTTACCATCAGTTGAAGATTAGGGCATTCGATGTCCCTAAGACAGCATTTCGAACTCGGTATGGGGATTAAGAATTCCTAGTGATGTCATTTGGGCTAACAAATGCCCCAGCAGCATTTATGGATTTGATGAACTGGGTATTCAAACCTTATTTGGATTCTTTTGTGGAGCTATTCATTGATGATATCTTGATTTACTCCAGCAGTCGAGAGGAGCATGAGCAACATCTTCGAATTGTGCTTCCAACTTTGAAGAATAATCAGTTATATGCCAAATTTTCAAAATGCGAATTTTGGTTAGACTCAATTGCCTATTTGGGGCATGTTGTATCGGCAGAAGGCATAAAAGTGGATCCTAAGAAGATTGAGGCAGTTCAGAATTGGCCTAGATCTACTTCAGCTACAGAGATACGGGGTTTCCTAGGTCTGGCAGGTTATTATCGCCGGTTTGTGGAGGGATTTTCATCTATAGCATCTCCATTGACCAAATTGACCCAGAAGGGTGCCCCATTCAGATGGTTAGACGAATGTGAGTTGAGCTTTCACAAGCTCAAGACTGCTTGGACTACGGCGGCAGTGTTTGTATTACCCACAGGTCCAAGATCTTATACGGTATATTGTGATGCATCTCGCATTTGGCTTGGTGCAGTATTGAAGCAATATGGCAGGGTGATTGCATATGCGTCGCGGCAGTTGAAAGTTCACGAGAAGAATTATCTTGTTCATGACTTAGAATTGTGATGGTAAGCTATAACTATGTATTTTGGCCACTATTTTCACTCTAATTCACTGCACTTTACTTATGTGTGAGCGTTAAATGGTAGTAAATTTCTCTGACTGAGTACTTTATGCTTTGCATGAGCAATTCCGGGCTACAATGAGGTTAGGGAGCATGTTTGAGCTAATATGGAGCGTTGAAGGCCAAGTAAAAGCTTATGGAATAAATTGGGAGTTCGTTCGAGGATCAGAGGATAGCACAATTAAAAAGAAGAACGAAGAAGAGTGCATAAAATTGCCCAGGTGCGCGGCCGCGCATGGACCGTGCACTGGCTCATGCAAGTCAAGCAAAAACTAGCCAAAGTGCGCGGCCAGATACGCGGTCACCTACCCAGGTGCGCGGCCGCACACGTCCTTCCGAGAAAAAATTTCCCATGGCTAAAATTATAATTTTGGGGGCGACTTTCCTTGACCTATATGAAGCCCAGCTCGTCTAAAAAAGGGTATCTTAGATTTTAGGAGAACTTTGGATGGGGAAGAAGCACGGAAGCAACGGGAAAGCGAGATATTTGATCCAATTCACTCAATACGAAAGTATGGTTGAATTTGGGAATTGTAACGTTTTCTTGTTCTTCTAATACTCTTGTTTTGAATACTTTCTTCGTTATGGAGTAATTCTCCTCAGGGTTGTTGACAGATGTTGTGAATTGATTATTGTTTTGGGTTTTACTCTATGTTAATTGCTCCACCTTACTGAATGAGTTATTAATTGAATTGCAAGGTTTATCGTAGTTTTACTTTAATTGGAAGAGAAGTTTGCTGCTATTTGCTTTGTACCATCTTAATTAGGTTGATTTTATGCCTCTTTTAGGTAATCGAAAGAGCTTAAGCAGGTATCGATTTACCCAGTTCAGGAGAATAACCGAGAGGTGTTCTTCGAAAGATCATTCATTGACTAATTTAGTGCATATATTCATAGGAATTGTCAGTAGGTTAGCTAAAGAAATCAAATTCATTCGGAAGAAAAATTGGAATCCCTGAAGTAGCCTCGAAAGAATCAATAGAAGTTAAGATTGAATTTAGCACAGAGTACCTAGAACAATAGTTGATCACATATCTTGTCATCGCCCTTGCCTCTCTTATTGATATTCCTTTGTTATTACTAATCATTCGGGTATCACTAGTTTCTTACAGCTGATAATCTTAATTTATTGGTACTCAATAATAACATAAATCAAAAGGTTTATTATCTTGGATAGTGTTAAGCTGAAGAATTAATAGAACATTATTGAAACCAATCCCTGTGGAGACGATTTAATACTATACTATCTTTGACTAGCGAGCCTATGTTTTGTACACCAGTTTTGTTCTCGTCAAATTTTGGCGCTGCCCAGGGATTGGCGATTAGTCGTGTTTAAATTAGTTTTCAGTGCTAATTTAAGAATTATTTTATTTTATTTTCCTTTTTTACGCTCTTTTCATCTGTGTGCAAGCAACAAGTTAAGTTTAGCAGTGTATAACTCGATCCTCTTCAAAGGACTTAGTGCCATACGACCCAGAGTTAGACAAACACCTTAGGCAGTTGAAGAGAGAGAAAGGATCGAGTGGATTGTTGTTGGATCAGCCTTCAACTCAGGATAAAATGGTGAACAACGAAGAGATAGTAGACCTAGCTGCCAGAGAGGCGGCTCAACAACAGGAAGCATGATTAGCGGCTAAAGCGGCCCGCAGAATTGCTGATGAAACAATTGATGGGGATCGAAGACTCCATCCCAACCGAATTATCGAGGATGCATTTGAAAATGCAGGTCCTAGGCCTAAGAGATCACTGGGAGATTACGCTAGACCGGTGTATAACCAATAACAGTCTAGTGTGAGGCCCCCACCCATTGATGCAAACAATTTTGAACTCAAACAGGGAGACATCCAAACCATTCAGAATAATTGAATTTTCAGAGGCAAACCCAATGAATATCCCAACAACCATCTAATGGACTTTGATGAAATTATTAACACATTCCGCTACAATGGAGCATCACATAATTCTATATACCTCAGAGCATTTCCGTTCTCGCTGAAGGATGATGCAAAGCAGTGGCTGAGAAGTTTACCTACAGGGTCAATCCATACGTGGGAGGAGATGACCACCAAGTTTCTGGAAAAATATTTCTCGGTTGCTAAGACTGGAAGGATGAGGAAGGAGATTCATAATTTCAGCCAAGGCGAAGGAGAGACAATGTTCGAAGCATGGGAAAGATTTAAGGAGCTACTGCGGAGGTTCCCTCACAACGGAATGGAGCAATGGATGCAACTTCAGGACTTTTGGGACGGTTTAAACCCGTCATCAAGGAGATTGCTAAATAGTGCAGTTGTAAGCCCTATGATGAAGAAAACTCCGGAAGAGATTGTTACTCTCTTGAATGAACTATCTGAATATGTAGATCAATGGTCCACAGACCAAGGGGATCAGAGAAAATCAGCAGGGGTGCACCAAGTAGAATCATTTGTAGAAATGCAGGCCCAAATTGCAGCAATGGCTAAGGACATCAAGCAATTGACTATGGCTCAGGTACAAACTCAACAACAGGTGGGTTGTGACATCTGTGGGATGGGACACCCTATACACGAGTGTCAAGCTACAGTTGAGGAGGTCAACGCTGTGGGAAAATTTAATAGAGGAAACTACCAAGGTGGAACTTTAATGCTATGGGTCAAAGACATCCAGGTTTTTCGTAGAGTTCACCTAATGGGAGCTTGAACTCATGGCAGCAAAATAATCTCAGACCCAGGGTCAGGGACCATTAGGTTTTCAGAACCAGCAGAGGCAACAATACCAGCCACCACAACCAAATTAGTCAAATATGGAAGATCTCATGAAGGCATTCATTAACAAAACAGATGAAAAATTCGAGACTCAGGGCACGGCTATCCGAAACTTAGAAAGGCAAATGGGACAGATTGCAAATTTGTTGTCTGAGAGGGCTCCTAGGACTCTCCCATCCGACACTGAAAAGAACCCGAAGGAAACAATCAAAGTTGTATCTCTGAGAAGCAGAAAAGTATTGAATGACCTAATATTGACTGCAGTGGAAAAATCAGAAGTGGTAAACAAGCAGACTGAGACACCAGTAGAGGAAAAGAATGAAGAGCAAAAGAGCCAGAATAACGGGGTACAAAAAGAAAATGAAGAAAGTAGACATATGCCAGCTCTACCGTTCCTTCAAAAGAAGAAGCGGTAGAAACTTGACAAATGTTTTGGGAGATTCTTAGAGATGCTCAAACAACTTTATATGAACATCCCTTTCACAGAGGTACTCACTCAGATGCCCGCTTATGCAAAGTTCCTGAAGGAAATCCTGTCTAGCAAGAGAAAATTAGAGGAGACAACAATGGTCAAGCTGAATGCCAACTGCAGTGCCATATTGCAAAATAAAATTTCCTAAAAGTGTAGGGACCCAGGAAGCTCCACCATACCATACTCGTTGGGGAGTGAAAATTTTGAGAAGGCCCTCTATGATTTAGATGTGTCTATAAATCTAATGCCTCTGTCTGTATTCAGGAAACTGGAAAGTGAACTTGGAGTGATCAAATCAATACCAGTGTCCCTACAACTGGCCGACTAGACCACCATTCTACCTGAGGGAATCATTGAAGATATTCTAGTACGGGTTGACAAGTTTGTGTTCCCTATAGACTTTAGTATGGTGGATATGGAGGTGAACAAGGAGGTGCCTTTAATTCTAGGGAGGTCATATCTGTGTACAGGTAGAGCCATCCTTGATATTTATGAGGGGCAGCTTATTTTTAGAGTGGGTACTGAGAAAGTGGTGTTCCAGATGAAGAGAATGATGAAATACCCCAGTGATGAGGTGTCTTCCTACTCGTGTTTCAAGCTAGATGTCATTGGGGAGTTGGCTGAGAAGTACAAGTTTGACAAGCTTGTGGGGGATACTCTAGAGAGGTGTATTACTCAGTCTAGCACAGTAGACGATGAAGATCCGAAAATAAAAAAAGAGGTTGAAGCTCTTGAAACTGAGGATCAAGTGGTTGATGAGGAGGAACTAAAAGAGGAGGCTTCTAAGCCCAATGTGGAATTGAAAGTCCTCCCCACTCACTTGAAATATGCTTTTCTCGAAACTAACAATTTTTCTATGATTATTTCTGCTTATTTGACAGGTACACAGGAACAAAAATTGGTGGAGTTGTTGTCAAAGCACAAGAATGCCATTGGTTGGAGCATAGCTGATATTCAAGAAATCAGCCCAGCCATATGCATGCACACAATTCTGTTGGAAGAAAATAGCAAGCCAGTGGTGCAGCCTCAACGCAAGCTGAACAAAACTCTGGAGGAGGTACTGCATAAAGAGATCATCAAATTGCTAGATGCGGGAGTGATTTTTCCCATCTCTGATAGCCAGTGGACTAGTCCAGTGCAAGTTGAACCTAAATAGGGGGGCATGAGAGTGGTGAAAAATGAAGATAATGAATTGATCCCCACAAGAACAGTCACCGAGTGGAGAATGTACATTGATTATAGAAGGCTGAATGGTGCAACAAGGAAAGACCACTTTCCACTCCCTTTTATTGATCAAATGCTCGAGAATGTGGTTGGACACGGATGCTACTGCTTCCTTGATGGGTATTCAGGCTACAATCAGATACCTATTGCCCTAGAAGATGTTGAGAAGACCACATTCACTTGCCCGTCAGGTATTTTTGCTTACAGGAGGATGTCGTTTGGGCTATGTAATGCACCTGTCACTTTTTAGAGGTGCATGATGTCTATATTCTCTAATTTAAATGGGAAGTGTGTAGAGGTGTTCATGGATGATTTCACCATTTTTGGTGATGACTTTGAGGATTGTTTGATGAATTTGAAGCTCGTGCTTGAACGTTGTGAAGCCACTCACTTGGTTCTTAACTGGGAGAAGTGTCACTTCATGGTAAAGGAGGGAATTGTCCTGGGACACAAGGTAACTGCGTATGGAATTGAAGTTGAAAAGGCTAAGGTGGATGTTATTGCTAGGCTCCCTCCCCCGACTTCGGTGAAGAGAATAAAAAGCTTCTTGGGATATGTTGGGTTCTATAGGAGGTTTATAAAAAAAACTTTCATCATTACCAAGCCGTTGACACAATTGCTAGCGAAGGATGCCAAGTTTATTTTCAATGTGGGGTGCTTAAGAGCATTCGAATTGATAAAGGAAAAGCTTGTGAGTGCTCCTATTATGGTGACACCTGATTGGAGCCAGCCATTTGAGGTAATGTATGATGCGATTGATGTAGCTGTGGGAGCGGTTCTGGGGCAACGAAGAGATAAAATGTTTAGGCCCATCTACTATGCAAGAAGGACATTGAATGATGCTCAAGTCAATTATGCCACTACTGAGAAGGAGTTTTTTGCTGTGGTCTTTGATTTTGACAAGTTTAGATCATACATGGTGGGAAGCAAGGTGATTGTACACATTGATCACTCAGAGTTGAAATACCTATTGAGTAAAAAGGAATCCAAGCCGCGTCTGATGCGGTGGGTGTTGTTTCTCCAAGAGTTTGACTTGGAAATAAAAGATATGAAGGGCATAGAAAATCAAGTCGCAGATCATCTATCTCGGCTTGAGAGACCTCCAGTTGAAACAGTCAAAATAAGGGAAGAGTTCCCTGATGAGCAAATATTTCCATAGCAGCGGTCTTCGAAAGGCCGCCTTGGTATGCGGATGTAGCCAACTTTTTGGCTAGTGGATGGTTACCCAGTGACCTCACTCGTGATCAAAGAAGGAAGCTTCAAGGTGAGGTAAAAAGTTACGTTTGGGATGACCCTTTCTTGTTTAAACTGTATGCAGATGGTGTGATTCAAAAATGTGTGCCTGAAGGAGAAATGGCAAGCATTCTGTCGCATTGCCATGATGGAGCAGCTGGAGGTCACTATGGTGGAAATCGCACTGCAGCAAAGGTCATGGAAGCCGATTTCTTTTGGCCTACTCTGTACAAAGATGCAAGGGCGTATGTAGCTGCATATGACAAGTGTCAAAGAGAAGGTAATATTAGCAAGATGCCGCTCAACTACATTCTAGTATGTGAAATTTTTGACGTTTGGGGCATCGACTTCATGGGTCCTTTCCCAATGTTACATTCTCATGAGTATATCCTAGTGGCCATTGACTACGTCTCTAAATGGGTCGAAGCAATCCCTACCAGGACCAATAATGCTCGTGTGGTATGTGAGTTTTTGCGGAAAAATCTTATTTACCCATTTTGGGACACCTTGAGTGATTATCAGTGACAATGGGTCACACTTTGTGAATAAGCAGTTTGCTACACTGCTGTCCAAGTATGGGGTCACACACAAAACAGGAACCCCGTACCATGCCCAAAATAGTGGGCAAGTCGAAGTGGCTAACTGGGAACTAAAACAAATTCTTGAAAAGACGGTTAGTGCTTCTCGTAAAGATTGGTCTGTCAATTTAGATGAAGCACTATGGGCGTATAGAACTGTGTTCAAAATGACCATAGGGACTTCGCCATTCAAATTAGTGTATGGTAAGTCTTGTCACCTACCTGTTGAGATAGAACATAATCTTATTGGGCAATTAACATGCTTAATCTTGATCTTAGTCTTGCAGGTGATCACAGGTTGGAGCAGATGAATGAATTGGAAGAGTTCGGACTGGACGCATATGAAAGTGCGCGGATCTTCAATGAAAAGACTAAAATGTGGCAAGATCGTATGATTAAGCCAAAGGAGTTTCATGAAGGGGACAGAGTCTTACTGTACAACAGTAGACTCACATTATTTCCCGGAAAATTCAAGTCTAGATGGACGGGACCATATGTGGTGAAACATGTATCACCATACGGGGCAATTGAGATCCAGAACAAAGATGGAATAGAAAGTTTCAAAGTAAATGGGCACAGACTAAAACCGTATCTTGTTGGAGGATTTGCGCAGCAATCCTCGAGCATCAAAATCAACTGAGGATGCCCGTTAAGTCAAGCTGACAACTATAACTCAGAACTACCTCTAACCCTTCTGCTAGTTAGATTTTCTTTTCTTTCTACTTCATATTTTTTCGCAGCATAGAATAGATAGAAATTAGTGTATACTATATTGTAGTTTTACCTTTAAAAGAAAATGTGCGGGCCCACACATGGACCGTGCACCTGACCATGCATTTTTAGACCTTCACCGCCAAACGTGTGCGGCCATGCATCGACCACACATCTGGCCACACATTTTTGGCCCCTCAATGCCACACGTGCGCGGTCGCGCACCAACCACGCACTGGTAACTCGTTTTGTGTGTGTGTGTTTTTTTCTTTCTTCTTTTTTCTCTTTAGAAATCCCGACCCCCCTCCCCCCCCCCCTCTTCTTAACCTAAATTCGAACCCCCCCCCCCCCAAACACCCCCAATTTTAAAAATCCCACCCTTTCCCCTTCTTCTCAACAATCTCAACCCTACCCCCTTTTCTCATCTCTTCTCTTCCATAAATCCCCACCATCAATTGACAGTGCTTTCCTTCCTCTTCTCCCCAAACCAAATCCTTACAAGTTCTCATCAGGTAAGTGACATGTTTTTTCCTCTCTTAATTTAGTTTATTTTCTTTTCTTTTCTTTTCTTAAATTGTAGTAGATTTTTGTTAGTTCTTTCTTTTTAGTTATAATTGTTCTTGTGTTGGGGTGATAGTTGAATTTTATCATGATGGGTTAGGTGTGACATTGGTGTATATTTCGTCAAATTGGGGTTATAACATTGTTGTTTGGGGGTTCGGCAGGACTGTGCATATCAGGTGTTTGTGTAAATGCCCCAAAGAGTTTGAGAATGTAATTTTGTGACCAAGTTTGCTGGTGAAGTCTGAGCAACCGCTCTTGTTCCACCCATCATGCTTTTAGCTGATATTGGTGTTTATTACAGGTATTATGACACCATCCAAGAAATGAAGAACCACGGGTGCTTCCTCCAGTAGTCACGCTGGCTCATCCTGACCGCGCGTTTCTGCCATTACTCGCCTGTTTGATAATAACAAATATGTATCCAGTGCCGCCCAGGAACGCTTTTGTAAAAAGGCACCCAAGAAACCCATACCGGAGAGGGGAATTGATATGGGGCCCCTCCAAAATGACTGTCCCAATACGTATCGTTAATTGGTCCGGCGATGGCTAGAGATATTTTTTGAAGAACCTGACGAAGCCAACTTACTGGTTGCTCGGGAGTTTTATGCGAACGGCCCGGAACATGTTAACCATGTCTGCATGGTTCGAAAAAAGAGTGCAGATGCATCCATAGAGGCCATTCGGAGGGCCTACCGTTTGCCAGTGTTTGGGGAAAATCCTGAAGCAGATGACTACTATGACACATATAGCAGAGAACCACCCCTGTGGCAATTGTTATTCAGAACAATTTGTGTGCCCAACAAGGAGGTAGTGTGGGTTACGCCGGGGTGGAAGTTTCATTCGGCATCGCTTACCTTTGAAGGGAAGTGTTGGCTCTACATTATAATAGCCGCCTGCTGCCTTCCTCAAATACCACTGAGGTGAATGGTCCTCGGGTTGCACTGATCTGGTGTTTTATCAATGGCTATGATTTTGATGTGGCTTAGGTTATTCACGGCGAGATGTTCATTCGATGTCCAGTGCAAAGGTATGGGTTTTTCTTTCCATCCTTAATCACTCGGTTATGACATGAGGCACGTGTATCAGAATACAGGAACTTGGATGGGAAAGTAAAAAGGGAACAAAAGTTCCAGGCTGATAAAATAGTAATTGGGAAGGACCATGTTGGACCTGTTGAGGCAAATAGCGATGAGTCTGATGCACCAGAAGAGGGTAATGAAGTGCAAGCTGAGGATGTGGCTGCTTCACCGCCACACGAGCAGGTTGTTGAGGGAACCTCAGTTGTCAGATGGGATACAATAATGAGCGCCTTAGAGAAGGAAATGACGGGGATGTGTACTTCTGTCACAGACTTGGGAGCTCGAGTGGATGCCCTTGCTACACAAAATGCCAAGTATGAAAGGAAGGTCATGGCATGGCTGCGTGCACTTGGCCGGGCTTGCCATCTAGAACCCGGCACTGTCTCCAACACGGACTGACTCTATCAGGGAAGTTTCTTTACCTTACATTTTTCTTTGTGTGACATGGGGACATGCCACCATTTAAAGTGTGGGGTGGGGGATATGTTGTATATATGTAGTAATGTATATTAGTTTTAGTTTCTTTTGTTAGTTTGAGTAGTAGAGATTTAAAAACAAACATAAAAGCTTAAAAATTTCGACTT
Source organism: Nicotiana tabacum (assembly GCF_000715075.1). Taxonomy (NCBI): domain Eukaryota; kingdom Viridiplantae; phylum Streptophyta; class Magnoliopsida; order Solanales; family Solanaceae; genus Nicotiana; species Nicotiana tabacum. Next base: position 11,870,620 of record NC_134101.1, on the reverse strand, counting down.
TTCCCGATGATGGATATCATCCAGCGGGTTTCTTGAGGGATTAAAATCGAAAGAAAAATGCAAAATTATTTTCTTGTGTAGTTAGTGTAATAATTTCCCCTTGGCTTTTCTTTGTGCCACGGTTCTTTTCCAAGGGTTTCGTTTGAATCAGGTGTAGTTAGCTTTATTTTTTTTAGAAGTAGGAACCCTTGTGCTGTGGTTTGAAATAAAAATAAGGTCTCTTGACTTCATTATGCCTTGAGAATAGTGAGTGCTTTAGTGTGATGCTTAGGCTCAGGTTTTTGCTCTTGTATAAGTGCCTTAAGTTGTATGTTCTTAACTTTGCTTAACTGCTTTGACTAGAGTGTCTTGATGATCCAATCTTGAGTGAGTCATGTGCCATGTGCGTGTGAGGTTTGTTGTATTCTGTGTATTGCATTTGATGTCTAGAACTTGCCCCGTGTGTTTGCAAAGCGAAATAGTAGTTTTGTTCAGTCTAGGAAGTGATATAGGCATTTCTTTGTTGAGCCAGTGATATGCTTTTACCACCTAATTGTTATGTATCTTAGTTAACCCCTTTGAGCCTGTAATCCTGTTTTGTTGGCAACTATATTACAAGCCTTACCCTTTTTTGTTTGAATTGACCATCTATTTGAACTACTTACCTCCCATGAGCACTTAAAATTGTTAGGAACTTTGTAAAAATTGGAGTGTGGGGTGGAACTAGTGAAATAAGGAGAAAGGTGCAATGTTCTGAAAAGAAGTAAGAGACACTTGTATGAAAAAAAAAGTTGTATTGTTGTGAAAATAGTGGTGACTCTTGATGCAAATGAGCTTAAATAGTTAGGAGTTAATGTATATTGATGTGAAGGTGGAGTTATGGTTTGATATAAGTGTGGGGTTTCAACTATTTAATTGTATGTATTAAAGTGCTGAGGGAGGTGTAGTCACTCTTATATCTATAAATGTATTCTACCCAGCCCGCAGCCTACATTACAACCAGTTAAAAGTCCTATTTGATCCTTGACCGAATGAGCTCAATTAGTATAGTAGTACACTACGGGCAAGCCTATGGTGCATCTTTTATGGCACATGAATGTCGTTTCTGAGAGTGAGTGAATTCTTTCTATCTTGAGTTCCCAATTGTTCTTGAATGTTATTGATTATGGAACTATTCTCTTTTGTTAAGGGAGGTCACTTGATTCATGAAGGAAAGGTAATTCTTGACTTCTGTGTTAGAGTAAGTGAGTAAGTTGTGAATAGTACGCGGTGCTTGTGAGTCAATTCTTGAGGTGAAGATATTACACTATTGTGCTTAGTCTATTTTAAATATTCTTGGTGGGATGAGTTAGGAAATTCGCTTAGTGAGGTTGCGTCTATGTAAAGTGTGGTTTGATTGCTCAAGGATGAGCAATGGTTAAGTGTGGGGTGTTGATGGTAAGCTATAACTATGTATTTTGGCCACTATTTGCACTCTAATTCGCTGCACTTTATTGATGTTTGAGCGTTAAATGGTAGTAAATTGCTGACTAAGTACTTTATGTTTTGCAGGATCAATTTCATGGCTACAATGAGGTTAGGGAGCATTTTTGAGCTAATATGGAGTGTTGAAGGTCAAGTAAAATCTTATGGAGTAAATTGGAAGTTCGTTTGAGGATCAAAGGAGGATAGCACACTTAAAAAGAAGAACGAAGAAGAGTGCAGAAAATTGCCCAGGTGTGCGGCCGTGCATGGACCGCGCACTGGGCCGCGCAAGTCAAGCAGAGACTGGCCAAAGTGCGTAGCCAGATGCGCGGTCAGCTGCCCAGGTGCGTGGCTGTGCACGTCCTTCCGAGAAAAACTTTTTTAGGGCTAAAATTATAATTCTGGGGGCGACTTTCCTTGACTTATATGAAGCCCAGGGTTGTTGAGTAATTCTCCTCAGGGTTGTTGACGGATGTTGTGAATTGATTATTGTTTTGGGTTTTACTCTATGTTAATTGCTCAACGTTACTGAATGAGTTATTAATTGAATTGCAAGGTTTATTGTAGTTTTACTTTAATCGAAAGAGAAGTTTGCTGCTATTTTCTTTGTTCCATCTTAATTTGGTTGATTTTACGCCTCTTCTAGGTAATCGAAAGAGCTTAAGCAGGTATCGATTTACCCAGTTCAGGAGAATAACCGAGAGGTGTTCTTTGAAAGATCATTCATTCACTAATTTAGTGCATATATTCATAGGAATTTTCATTAGGTTAGCTAAAGGATTCGAATTTATTCGGAAGAAGAATTGGAATCCCTGAAGTAGCTTGATCATTTATTGAACTCGAAAGAATCAATAGAAGTTAAGATTGAATTTAGCACAGAGTATCCAGAACAATAGTTGATCACATATCTTGTCATCTCCCTTGACTCTCTCATTGATATTCCTTTTTTATTACTAATCATTCAGGTATCACCAGTTTCTTACAGCTGATAATCTTAGTTTATTTATAGTCAATAATAACATAAATCAAAATGTTTATTATCCTGAATAGTGTTAAGCTAAAGAATTAATAGAACATTATTGAAATCAATCCTTGTGGAGACGATTTAATTCTATACTATCTTTGGCTAGCGAGCCTACATTTTGTACACCAGTTTTGCGCTCGTCAAATTGGCAGGCATTGTTCATGCGCTGAAGATTTGGAGGCATTACCTTTACGGTGTCTCGTGTGAGGTATTTACTGATCATCGTAGCCTACAATATCTGTTCAAACAAAAAGATCTCAATTAGAGGCATAGAAGATGGTTGGAGTTGTTGAAAGACTATGATATCACCATTTTGTATCACCCCGGAAAGGCCAATGTGGTGACCGATGATTTGAGTAGAAAGGTTGTGAGTATGGGCAGCCTTGCATATATTCTGGTTGGTGAGAGGCTGTTAGCTGCAGATGTTCAAACTTTGGCCAATCAGTTCATGAGGTTAGATGTTTCAGAGCCCAATCAGGTTCTAGCTTGTGCAGTAGCTTGGTCTTCTTTATATGAGTGTATCAGATAGCGACAGTATGATGATCCTCATTTGCTTGTCCTTAAGGACATGGTACGACACGGTGGTGCCAAACAGGTTGTTGTGGGGGAAGATGGAGTTATGCGGATGTAGGGTCGTATTTGTGTGCCTAATGTGGATGGGCTTCGTAAATTAATTCTCGAAGAGGCCCACAGTTCCCGATATTCTATTCATCCAGGTGCCGTAAAAATGTATCAAGATTTGCGGCAACATTATTGGTGGAGGAGAATGAAGAAGGATATAGTTGCATATGTAGCTCGGTGTTTAAATTGTCAGCAAGTCAAGTATGAGCATCAGAGACCTGATGGTTTGCTTCAGAAGGTAGAAATTCCTTAGTGGAAGTGGGAGCGTATCACTGTGGATTTTGTTGTTGGGCTCCCATGGACTCAGAGAAAGTTTGACGCAGTATGGGTCATTGTGGACAGGTTGACCAAGTCAGCACATTTCATTCCAGTAGCAGTTACCTATTCTTCAGAGCGGTTAGTAGAGATTTACATCTGCGAGATTAACCGCCTTCACGGTGTGCCCGTGTCTATCATTTTTGATCGAGGTACGCAGTTTACCTCACACTTCTTGAGGGCTGTACAGCATGAGTTAGGCACACGGGTTGAGTTGAGTATAGCATTCCATCCTCAGACAGACGGACAGTCAGAGCGCATTATTCATATATTGGAAGTTATGCTTTGCGCTTATGTTATAGATTTTGGAGGTTCTTCGGATCAATTCTTGCCACTTGCAGAGTTTACCTATAATAATAGCTACCAGTCGAGCATATATATGTGTAATGACCCAGCCGGTCATTTTGAGTATTATAACCTCGTTTCCCTATTTACTGCTCAATTTGTGCTTTACAACTGTTATGTGACTTTTCGGGGTAATAGGTTTGGGTCCGGTGAGGTTTCGAAAAGAATTGATACACTTAGTCTCAATGATGAAAGCTTAAGTTGAAAAGGTTGACCGGATGTTGACTTTTGTGTCAACGAACCCGGAATAGAGTTTTGATGATTCCAATATCTTCGTATGGCGATTTTGGTCTTAAGAGTGTGTCCGAAAATTTATTTGGAAGACTGTAGTTATAAGTTAAAAATTTGACCATGGAGTTGACTTTTTGATATCGGGGTCGTAATCCAGTTCTGAAAATATTTATAGGTATGTTATGTCATTTATGACTTCTGTGCAAAATTGGAGGTCAATCGGACTTGATTTGAAAGGTTTCGGCATCGAATGTAGAAGTTGGAATTTCTTAGTTTCGTTAAGCTTGAATTGGGGTATGATTCCTGGTTTTAACGTTATTTGATGTGATTTGAGGTTTCGACTAATTTCGTATGATATTTTGGGACTTGTTGTATGTTTGGTTAAGGTCCCGAGCCTCGGGTGTGATTCGGAGTGGTTTCAGACCATTTTTCCTTGTTTTGCAACTGCTGGAGCTTGTGTCTGGTGTTGTTCTTCGCGAACGCGAAGGGTCTCACGTGTTCGCGAAGAAGGATTTTGGGGTGCTGAGAATTTGCCCATTGCAAATGCGATGCAGTAGATGCAAATGTAGAGCAGAGGATAGGCAAGCCTACGCGAACGCGAGTGGGCTATTGCGAACGCGAAGAGGAAGGGGAGCTGGAGGCCTGCCTAGCGTTAAGCCTTCGCGAACGCGGCTCGTGGCTCGCAAACGCGTAGGGCAGAGATTAGAAGGCTTCGCGAATGCTACAAGGAGGTCGCGAACGCGAAGCAGGAAATTATGGCAGCATATTTTTGTGCTTTGCGAACGCGAGGCAAGGGCCATGTTCGCGAAAAAGAAAAGCCTGGGCAAAAACTTTAAGTTCTGAAAATGGGACTTTGTCCCATTTTCCATTTTTGACGAATTGGAGCTCAGGAAGAGGCGATTTCCGAGAGATTTTCAAGGAAAACAATGGGGTAAGTGTTCTTAACTCAATTTTGGTCAAATTACCCGAATCCATGGTTAATTTTAACATTTAATTGGTGAATTAAGTTGGAAAATTTAGAAAACCCTCTTGGTTTAAATTTAAGATTTGAGGGTCGAGTTGATGTCGGATTTGAGTAAAATTTATATGGTTGGACTCGTGGTTGAATGTGCGTTCATATTTTATAACTTTTGTCGGGTTCTAAGACGTGGGCCACACGGGCGATTTTTGAGTGTAATTTCGGATTTTGTGGGGAAATTAGTATTTTGATATGGAATTAATTCCTATAATTTGTGTTGGCTGATTTTGTAAAGTTGTATAGTCAATTAACTTGAATTTTCCCATGTATTTTTATGTGTTAGAGAAACTGAGCTATGACCCATGTTAGAAATCATGCTTAGGCAAATGTTGGTATTATTGGGATCCACTGAGGTCATTTCTGATGTCGAATTATATGTTTAAATTGTAATTTCATACTCAGTCATATACATTCATTGCATATCATATCTCAGTCTCTGTTGTTATTTATTGATACATCATATCATCATTTTGGACTAGTTCATGACATTGTGAGCCCGAGAGACTGGAGAGATTGATGACCGAGTGAGGCCAAGGGCCTGTTTTTAAGATACTGATACTATAGCACGTGAGTTGTCCGTACAGCATGTGAGTTGTCCGTGCGGATCAAGATCTTGATACTATAGCATGCGAGTTGTCCGTGCAGCACGTGAGTTGTCTGTGCGGATCCAGATCTTGATACTATAGCACGTGAGTTGTCTGTGCGGATCCAGATATTGATACTATAGCATGTGAGTTGTCCATACGGATTATAGAGCCCCTCCGGAGTCTGTACAGACCCCCAGTGAGTGCAGGTACCTACTGAGTGCGAGTGCCGAGTGATTGGGAGGACTGAGTGAATTGATACTCTGAGAGTATGTATATGGTTTTATCACTGAGTTGCATCGCATGTGACATGCACACTTGACATACAAGCATATAGATGCATTTTTCCTCATGTTGTACGGTATCACATCATTCATGACTTTTCATACATATTTACACGTAGGCATAGAAATGTATTTTCCTCATGCCATTTGAAAATGAAACATTTACATGTTCAAAGCTTTGAGAAAAATCACAAATCTCAGACTTACTCATATTTCGGTGACTTTCGGCAAAAGATTTGAGTTTTACTATCATACTTGAAAAGAAAATGTTTATTTTTCCAGAATTGTGAACGAGCTGAGCATTTTATCTCTGAGCTAGTTTTTTATTACTTCTATTATATTGTTATGAACTGTTGTTGGCTATTGGTGTTGGACCCTGAACTTTGTTCTAGCTCGCCACTACTTTCAACCTAAGGTTAGGTTTGTCACTTATTGAGTACATGGGGTCGGTTGTACTCATACTACACTTCTGTACCTTGCGTGCAGATATTAGATGTTGATGTCACTGTGATTGATGGGAGCCGGATTTGAAGACGCATCTGCGCTCCGGTCGTAACTGACTCTTGTTAATGATAGCCTTAGATTTATAAAAATTTGTTTATGTACATTTCGAAAAGATGATGTATTTATTTCATGCCAGCTTTAAAATTTCTAATCTTAGAAGCTCATGATTTTTACTATTGGTTCTTGGGGAATGTATTAGAGTCAGTTAAATATTAATTGAATCGGATATTTGTGAATTGGCTTACCTAACGGGTTGGGTTAGGTGCGTTGAATTTTGAGTCGTGACAAGTTGGTATCAGAGCTCTAGGTTCATAGGTTCTATAAGTCATGAATAAGTGTCTAGTAGAGTCTTGCGGATCAGTATGATGACGTCCATTCTTATCTTTGAGAGGCTACATGGCATTTAGGATAATTTCCCATCTTTCTTTCCTCATAGTGCGGAATTGATTCAGCTTGAAACATAACTCTTTGAATTCCTTCAACGCATTTGTGTGTGCATGTGAGCACTCGGTATCAGCCGTGCATCGCTGGCTTGTGATTTCAAGAACGAGGTTCGAGATGTGTATTTTGTGTTTTGGTGATCGGCCAGTCTAAAGGACTTGAGGCCAGGTTTAGACCGCAGCTTAGGCTCGGTAGCTTCAGTTGTGTGAACTTGTATATTTGGACTTATGCGTCCGGTAGTGTCCCTATGGGTGGAATTTGTGGCTCGATGGGCGGTGGAATGACTAAATGATAATTTTGATGCGATTACGGAATGTGTTCAGATGGTTTGAATGTGACGAGAAGAGTTTCTCGATATGTAAAAAAGGGCCATTGGGTGCTTGATTTCCGTCTTGATTTGATGTATAGTCTCGAGTTATGAGTGTATTGAAAGATCTTTCACGTCATTAAATTGTGGGGACAAATTAAATTCCCATGTCTTGTTAATGAGTTTGGACTCAGAAAGATTAAGTGATTGCGTAGTAATTTTGGCTGCGAAAGGGTATAGCAAGATACCAATTTGATACTAAGCATATGGGTTATCTCATGCGGAGTAATCTATGTTGGCGTGTTCCCTATAATGTGGTGGGGGGAGTTTCTTTTCTACCAGCGGGGTGTATGTGTTGAGATTTGAATTTGAATATGGTTGAGAAAGTTGACTTAACTGTCAAGAGAATGAATGTGAGCCTAGCATATGATTTGAGGTATTTTATGGTTTGTGTTACGTGAACTTATGAAGAATTTTCATTGAATTGACTGCGGGATTATGACAATAGTAGAGTATGGGTATGGTGAGTTATCAGATGTTTTGTTATATGTCTTTGAGCCAAGTGGGGGAGTCTGCTATCTATGATTTGATTGCACGATTATGTGTTGTATTGGTTTTGGTCCGAGGCATACTTGTGGATCAGTTATGACTGTAGAAGTTGAGATCGGGGATGACTCGAGCAAGAAAATTCTTGAACACGGGTTACATTGCAATTTATGAAAATCTGAATATCACGGGATGAGTGAGTTGTTATTTCTAAAGGATGTAGTGCGCATGGAGTATGAATTTGATCGGTGGTATTATAGCAGGGTTACTTCTTTGAGTATCATTGTACTAATGGGACATGTGTCTTTCGGCCCATTCGGGCAGTGCAATTTGGATTTGAGCAAAGTGGGTGACTCTCGAGAAAGTTCTAATGGATTCGAGATTTATGTATAGTAATTGAGAATTTCTCCAGACTTATGTATAGATAAAATCTGAGATTTGCATTTGATGGTGCATGGACTTGCGGTAATTCTGTACGACTATGGATTCTACATTCCAGTATAAGAAAGGTAAAAGAACAATTTTAAATTCACATAAGGTATTTTCAGAGTGGGCGTTTCGGTTGTGGTACTTATGGGGTGCTTAAGAAGAATACTATGATTTATGGGCCTTAGGGCGGTGTCGTTTTATGTTAGGATGTGTTGTAGTGAGCTTTGGGTAAGGATCGTAGTGTTCTGACAAGGAGAAGTGTCAATTTGAGGGTAATTCAAAAGTAACTCGGAGAAAATAGGACAACTGGGTAGTGGGCTAGACCAGTATGGCAATGGTATGCTCGGTTCTTTTGGGTAATTATGATGTGGTGAGGCCCTACAGATGTTTTAGTGGCAATATTCTTGGGTTTGGTGACCTACGTGGTTTGGTCGAGTTAGAGGAATTTAGTTCTAATAGCTTGATTATGTGCAAATGGATTTCAAAGTGTTCTTGATGGTTTCTACCATGGTTTGAACCGGATATTTTCTACCGGTGTGGGGAACATATTGTGCATTGTGACTTCCTCCTGGAAGAAAGCAAATAGAAGGTTTTTAACTGACCGGGTATGTAATTTGTTGGTGACTCAGAGTTGATAGTGGGATTCTCGTGCTTGTCACATGATGGCATAATAGATAAGGTGTGTTGTGTGGGATTAAGATTTACATGTACAAGGTGGCAGTTCAGTCTTGAAGGGAAGGTTACAAATTTTGGACAAAATGGTCAGTTTCAAATATTTAGAGGAATGTTATAACTGCTCGGTAATCCCTGAGAAGGGTGCATATTTCAGAAAGCGCATTGTATTTTGACTTACGGATGTTTATCGGTATTGTGGTACTCACCTGGTTGATAGACTACTGATATGCAAAATATTATTATGTGGCACGGAAGAATTATGAAAGTATTCCTCGTGGGATGATCGTGCATGAAAGATGTGTTAGTCATTCGAGTGCTGGAGTCGGGATAAGTTACGGTGATTCATGTGTTCTATGAATTTGGAAACTGGGAGTTCTCAGAAGCATATTGTTTCAGGGTTGCGACCTGTTTAAGGTGAGTATTTTATTTAAACTCAGTGGAGGCAATAGTTGCGTTAATTATTTGTGATAGCTACGCTCTATGAATGTGCATATATGTGAGGTTTGAGCACATGTACGGGCATCGGGGCAAGTATTCATACTTGGAAGAATGCCTTGGTTTATGATATGCCTAGAGTTGACTGTTAAGCATAAAGTTACAGCATTTCTCATATCCGTACCTTTATTGAGAACTACCTGGGCTATACCTGAGGTTACAAAGAGGCTAATTCCCTGAATAAACTTGATAGTTGCTATTTCTACGTTAACTTGCCAAATTGAGTTGTGATAGCACACTTTGCACATGCCTACTCTATGGCGTGTTATTTATACCAGTCCATGAGCATAAGAGTCTTATTTCATTTATCACATACATGTATACTTATTTGACTGCTCATGTATGATATGCTTGGACCGGAGGCCTGTGACCATGTCGTGCGGTTGATGTTAATGTGAGCTCTAGAAGAGCTGGTTATCGTTATTAGATTCGTGTGTCTTAGTTCTACTATATATGATGAGCTTATAGCATTGCAGTTGTGGTGATGCTTGTTGAACTTGCAATACGGTTCTCTTCTTTGAGACATTTTTTTTATTTTTGGGTACACGGATTGCGCAGTTGTGGCTTGGGTTATATTGGTGTGGCATGTCTGTGGGATAGTTGTGTTTAATAATATATGGTCATTGGATCTAGAATGGGTACTATCAGGTTTGATAACGGTATATTTGGGAGGATGACATTGAAAGTCGGCTTAGACAGTGATTATATCTAGGGTTATGGCTATGGCTTGATACATCTTGTTCAGACTTATACAGGGTGTAGATGTGAGATTCGGGTCTTGAAAAGAATTCTGGATGTTAGAAATTGGGCTCCAAGTTTTTGGACTAAAGTTATAATAATGATCTTCAATTATGTTGTATTGTCAGGCCTATATGGAATAGGGTGGCGTGTGATCACCCCCGGGTACGTGCGTGGTAAGATGGAATAGTGATTTGATGGCTTGGAAACAATTGTTGGCACGTTCGAGGACGAACGTATGTTTAAGTGGGGGAGAATGTAATGACCCGGCCGGTCACTTTGAGTATTACAGCCCCGTTCCACCATTTACTACTTAATTTGTGCTTTACAACTGTTATGTGACTTGCCGGGGTAATTGGTTCGGGTCCTGTGAGGTTTCGGAATAAATTGATACACTTAGTCTCAAGGATGAAAGCTTAAGTTGAAAAGGTTAACCGGATGTTGACTTATGTGTAAACGACCCCGGAATATAGTTTTGATAATTCCAATAGTTTCGTATGGTGATTTTGGACTTAGAAGTGCGTCCGGTAAATTATTTGGAAGCCTGTAGTTAAATTAGGCTTGAACTGGCGAAAATAGGAAGTTTAAGTTGGAAGTTTAACTGGGGAGTTGAATTTTTGATATCGAGGTCGGAATCCAGTTCTGAAAATTTTCATAATTTTGTATGTCATTTATGACTTGTGTGCAAAATTAGAGGTCAATCTGACTTGATTAGATAGGTTTCGACATCGAATGTAGAAGTTGGAATTTCTTAGTTTTGTTAAGCTTGAATTGGGGTATGATTCATGGTTTTAGCATTGTTTGATGTGATTTGAGATTTCGACTAAATTCGTATGATATTTTGAGACTTGTTGGTATGTTTGGTTGAGGTCCCGAGGACCTCGGGTGTGATTCGGAGTGGTTTCAGACCCTTTTTCCTTATTTTGCAACTGTTGGAGCTGGTGTCTGTTGTTGTTCTTCGCGAACGCGAAGGGTCTCACGCGTTCGCGAAGAAGGATTTTGTGGTGCTGGGAATTTTCCCATCCCGAACGCGATGCTGTAGATGCGAACGAGGAGCAGAAGTTGGGCAAGCCTACGTGAATGCGAGTGGGCTGTTGGGAACGCGAAAAGGAAAGGGAGTTGGGGGACTGCCTGGCAAACACCTAGGTCAGAGATCGGAAGGATTCGCGAATGCGTGGCAAGGGCCGCGTTCGCGAAGAAGAAAAGCCTGGGCAGAAACTTTAAGTTCTGAAAATGGGACTTTGTCCCATTTTCCATTTTTGACGAATTGGAGCTCGGGATGAGGCGATTTCCGGGAGATTTTCAAGAAAAACAAGGGGGTAAGTGTTCTTAACTCAATTTTGGTCAAATTACCCAAATCCATGGTTGTTTTTAACATTTAATCGGTGAATTAAGTTGGAAAATTTAGAAAACCCTCTTGGTTTAATTTGAAGATTTGAGGGTCGAGTTGATGTCAGATTTGAGTAAAATTTGTATGGTTAGACTCGTGGTTGAATGTGAGTTCATATTTTATAACTTTTATCGGGTTCCGAGACGTGGGCCCCATGGGCGATTTTTGAGTGTAATTTCGGATTTTGTGGGAAAATTAGTATTTTGATATGGAATTAATACCTATAATTTGTGATGACTGAATCAAAATAATTGTGACTAGATTCGAGCCGTTTGGAAGTTGATACGATTAGAATGGAATTTTCGGAGTATTGTTTAGCTTTCTTGACATTAGATTCGGCTTGTTCGAGGTAAGTAACACTTCTAAACTTGGAGCTGAGGGTATGAACCCAGATTATACATGTTATGTGATTTGTTTGGAGGTGATTCACATGCTAGGTGACGGGCGTGTGGGCGTGCACCGTAGAAATTAAGACTCGGTTGATTCCGTAGAGCTGTATAATCAATTAACTTGTATTTTTCCATGTATTTTTATGCGTTAGAGAAACTGAGCTGTGACCCATGTTAGAAATCATGCTTAGGAAAATGTTGGTATTATTGGGACCCACTGAGGTCATTTCTAATGTTGAATTATATATTTAAATTGTAATTTCATACTCAGTCACATACATTCATTGCATATCATATCTCAGTCTCTGTTGTTATCTATTGATACATCATATCATAAATTTGGGCTAGTTCATGACATTGTGAGCCCGAGAGACTGGAGAGATTGATGACTGAGTGAGGCCGAGGGCCTAATTTTAAGATATTGATACTATAGCACGTGAGTTGTCCGTGCAGCACGTGAGTTGTCCGTGCGGATCCAGATCTTGATACTATAGCACGTGAGTTGTCCGTGCGGATCCAGATCTTGATACTATAGCATGTGAGTTGTCCGTGAAGCACGTGAGTTGTCCGTGCAGATCCAGATCTTGATACTATAGCATGTAAGTTGTCCGTGAAGCACGTGAGTTTTCCGTGCAGATCCAGATATTGATATTATAGCACGTGAGTTGTCCGTGCGACATGTGAGTTGTCCGTGCGGATTATAGCGCTTGGGCAGAAGGAGCCCCTCCAGAGTCTGTACACAGCCCCAGTGAGCGCAGGTACCTACTGAGTGCGAGTGCCGAGTGCCGAGTGATTGGGAGGATTGAGTGAATTGATACTCCGAGAGTATGCATATGGTTTTATCACTGAGTTGCATCGCATGCGACATGCATACTTGACATACATGCATAGAGATGCATTTTTCCTCATGTTGTACGGTATCACGTCATTCATGACTTTTAATACATATTTACATGTAGGCATAGAGATGTATTTTCCTCATGCCATTTGAAAATGAAACATTTACCTATTGAAAGCTTTGAGAAAAATCACAGATCTCAAACTTACTCATATTTCGGTGACTTTCGGCAAAATATTTGAGTTTTACTGTCATACTTGAAAAGAAAATGTGTATTTTTCCAGAATTTTGAACGAGCTGAGCACTTTATCTCTAAGCTACTTCTTTTATTACTTCTATTATGTTGTTATGAACTGTTGTTGGCTATTGGTGTTGGACCCTAACCTTTGTTCCACCTCGTCACTACTTTCAACCTAAGGTTAGGTTTGTTACTTATTGAGTACATGGGGTCGGTTGTACTCATACTACACTTCTGCACCTTGCGTGCAGATATTGGATGATGATGTCGATGTGATCGACGGGAGCCGGATTTGAAGACACACCTGCATTCCAGTCGTAGCTGCCTCTTGTTCATGGCAGCCTTTGATTTATAAAAATCTTTTTATGTACATTTCAAACAGATGATGTATTTATTTCATACCAGCTTTGAAATTTCTAATCTTAGAAGCTCATGATTTGTACTATCAGTTCTTAGAGAGTGTATTAGATTCAGTTAAATATTAATTGAATCGAATATTTGTGAATTGGCTTACCTAACGGGTTGGGTTAGGTGCCATCACGGCTAGTTGAATTTTGTGTCGTGATAAGATCGCTCTATATGAATTATTATACGGAAGGCGATGTCATTCGCCAGTTGGCTGGTTTGAACCGGGAGAGACTCGGTTGTTGGGTACTAATTTGGTACATAATGCCTTGGATAAGGACAAGATTATTTAGGATCGATTTCGCACAGCTTAATCTAGGCAAAAGAGTTATGCTGACCGTAAGGTTTGTGATATTGCATTCATGGCAGGGGAAAGAGTATTGCAACGGGTTTCACCTATGAAGGGTGTAATGAGATTCGAAAAGAAGAGCAAGTTGAGTCCTAGGTATATCAGACCCTTTAAAATTCTTGAAAGGGTGGGTGAGGTAGCCTACAGGCTTGCACTACCACCTAGTTTATCAGCAGTTCATCTGGTGTTCCATGTATCCATGTTCTGGAAATACCATGGTGATTCGTCCCATGTATTAGACTTCAACTCAGTCCAATTGGACAAAGATTTGACTTATGAGGAGGAGCCGGTAGCTATTCTAGACCGGCAGGCCCGACAGTTGAGGTCTAAGAGTTATCCTTCAGTTCGGGTGCAATGGAGAAGTCACCCGATTGAGGCAGCTACCTGGGAGTCCGAGCCAGACATGCAGAGTAGATATCCACACCTTTTCACCAGCTCAGGTACTTTTCTAATTCCGTTCGAGGACGAACGTTTGTTTTAGAGGTGGAGAATGTGATGATCCAAAATGTCATCTTTAATTTTAAATATTCAATTTCTGTGTTTTAAGACCTCAAATAGCACTATTCATTACTACTCGACTTGCGTGCTCAATCCGTATAATTTTCCAGAAAGTTTTTATGTAAAAAATTGATTAAAATGTAAAATAAAGCTTTAACACTCAACTGAGTTGACTTTGGTCAATGTTTTGAGAAAACGGATCCGGATCAGTGTTTTGACAGTTCCAGTAGGTCTGTATCGTGATTTGAGACCTGGGCATATGCCCGAAATCGAATTCGGAGGTCCCTAACTCAAATTATCGCCATTTAAAGGAAACTACAAATCTAAAGGCTAAAGGTTTCCAAAGTTTGACCGCGAATTTGACTTTATTGATATAGGAGTAGGGACCCGATTCTAGAAATTGAAATAGCTCCATTATGTCATTTATGACTTGTGTGCCAAATTTGAGGTCAATCAGAATTGATTTGATAGGTTTCGGCATTGAATGTAGAAGTTGGAATTTTTTAATTTCATTAGACTTGAACTGGGGTATGATTCGTGTTTTTAGCATTGTTTGATGTGATTTGAGTCCTCGACTAAGTCCCTGATATGTTTTGAGACTTGTTGTTATGTTCGGACGGGGTCCCGAGGGGCTCGGGTGAGTTTCGAGGTAGTTTCGGACCATTTCTAGGCCATTTTTAGTTGTTGGTTTCTGGCTACAGTAATGTGCTATGCGATCGCGGGTAATTGGCAGCGATCGCGATGAGTAAAATGGGAGAAATTGGCCAGTGATTCGCGATCGCGGATGACCTTTCGCGATCGCGTAGAGGAAACTTTCTGTTGCACTAACCCGAATTTGGAAGCTTATATCTCGCAACCTATAAGGAATTTGGAGATGATCCAAAAATAAAAGTTGTATCCCTTTGTGTCTAGTTTTTAGAAAATTAAACCATTTGGCATTTTGAATTGTGTACAAAAAGTTATGGTTAGTATACTACAGGCTATCCGGGAAGATGTTTGGAAATTGCGAAGAAAATATTTATGTTGCACAGGGCTGACTTTGACAGCTTATATCTCAAAATCTATAAGGAATTGGGAGATGACCGAAACATAAAAGTTGTAGATCTTGATGTCTAGTTTTCAAAATGTTAAACCATTTATTATTCGAAGTTTTATACAAAATGTTATGACTATTATACTAGAGGCTATCTGGAAGAGTTGGAGAAGGCTGTTAGAAAAATTTGTTCTTCGCGACCGCGGGAGAATGGCCGCGATCACATAGAGTAAAAAAATGATGAAAATTTTTTTTGCTTCGCAATCGCGGGAGTTTGGCCGCGATCGCATAGGGTAAATGAATAGGCAGCACATTTGAGTTCTGAAAATGGATCCCATTTTCCATTTTTAACGATTTGGAGCTCGGGAAAGGACAATGTTTGAGAGATTTTTAAGGGAAAATATTAGGGTAAGTGTTCATTATCCTATATTGATTATATTTCATGATCCCATACTTAAATACATTATGAATCCGTGAATTAATGGAAGAAAAATCAGATTTTTATAAAATCTTCCAAAAATGTAAAATGAAGATTTGAAAGGCAATCTGATGTCGGAATTTGATAATTTTTGTATGGTTGGACTCGTCTCGGAATGGGTGTTCGGATTTCGTGAGTTTTTTCGAGATTCAAGATGTGGGTCACACTCTTGAATTTTGAGATGAATTTTGGATTTTTATTCGGAAGATTAGTAATTTCATATGGAATTAATTCCTACGATTCGTGTTGAGTATATTGAATTGTTTGTGAAAAGATTTAAAACTTTTGGACACCAATTTGCGAGGCAAAGGTTTATTGGAATCTTGAATTTGATTGCGAAGCAAGATATGTGTCGTGGTTAACCTTGACTTGAGGGAATAGAACCCTTGAATTATTTGTTACGTGAATTTCATGTGTAACGATGTACAGGCAAGGTGACGAGTACCTATACATTGTCAAATTGATTGTTTGCATAATTATCTGGAAATCATAAACTATTTTCTTTATCATGAGTTAATTATTATATTAATTATTTCTCTCATATTCCTTGCCAAATATTAATTCTTGAATTCATGTTATAATTGCTACATGCTTATTTGATTTATGTGTCCTAATTGCTACTTGACATTTAGCATATTAAATATTAAATTGTCTATTTTCTCCCTAATTTTTCATAATTAATTGCTAATTGTCATTACTTGTTTCCTGAATAAATTATAATCATTGTATGCTTTGTTGCCTAATAATTTCTTATTGAATGTGGCAATTATTGGAGTATTTTTTTATAATATTTAAGAGTTGTTAATTTATATTGTTGGAGCGGGTTGCACGCCGCAAAGGAAATAAAAATGAATATATTAGGGGATCAGTTTGTACGTCGCAACGGATTATATTTTAAGTTTATATTGTTGGAGCGGGTTGTACGCTGCAACGGAAATTTATTAAAGAATTTTATTGTTGGAACGGGTTGCACGCCGCAACAGAATGAGAAAGAAATAACTGATTGTGACTGCTGAAATGATTTCAATTATTGATATGATTTACATGTCTTACCTCTATTCCTGTTATTATTATTATTATTTCGTACAGGTTAAATGTAAGCGACTTGCCTTAGCCTCGTCACTACTTCGTCGAGGTTAGACTCGGCACTTACAGAGTACATGGGGTCGGTTGCACTCATACTACACTCTGTAATTCTCATGCAGATACCGGAGTTGGTCCCAATGGCGTACTGTAGAATTGCTCGGATTCAGCTATCAGAGGAGACTTGAGGTATAGCTGCACAGCGTTCGTAGCTCTGAAGTCCCCTTCTACTTTATCTTAGTTGTATGCTTTCTTTCAGACAACTTTATTTTTATTTAAACCCTTATTTGTATTATTCTATAAGCTCGTACACTTGTAACTCTAGTTCTGGAATGGTATTTAGATATCGTTATTATTTTGGTTTGTTCACTTTAATTTAGACATTTTTTTTCCAGTTATTTGGTTTCTTTACTAATTAATAAAAATGAATTATTAAAAATGGTTTAAATTATTCTAACATTGGCTTGCCTAGCAAGTGAAATGTTAGGCGTCATCACGGTCCCGAAGGTGGGAATTTCGGGTCGTGACACAAATATACAACAAATATTTTGTTTTTTTTACAACTCAAATGAAAAATAAAAAATGAGAAGTAAATTCTAGCATATGATGTATATTTATTTAACTTCTAAAATAAGGTACTCATATAATCGGTGTCAATCTGAGTAACAACAAATAAAATATTTTGACATTCTCTTGAGGTTAGGCCCGTGCACTACCTTATTAGTAGTTTCTAATAAGAGGGAAAGCAAGGATCTCTTCGTCAACATGCCTGTCTGGCAGAAGGGTATTTTTGAAATTACGGATTTTTTCAGGCTGAATTCATGTCGTAATGCTACATCCACCCCTTATTGGAGATTTTATTTAAATTAGAAAATTTTACCTCTTATAGCAAAGGTTTACACCCTATTTATTATAAATCAAAACCCTTTTAAAATATTATTTTCTATAGCTATCTTTTATTTTTTATAGCAAAATAGGTATTTATGGTATACACTACCATTAAGGCATTAAATACGCTATGTACCATTTTTCTCTCTCATTCTTTCAGTTATTCTCTCCCAAAATCACACCAAAATATTTCTTCTTTCTCTCTCCACGATCTCTCTCTCACAACAAGATTGTATTCGCGATTTTTGAAGCACGATTCTCTCACAATACGATTCTCTCACAATACTATTCTCTCTCTCACTTTCAACGTTTTTGCTCCAAAAATTCATGGTAAATATTAAAGTTTTTGGGTTTTTGGTCGGTTCAAGCTTCTTCTTTTTCACTTCACTTTTTTTTTAAATCTTCACCATTCTTAGATTTTCAGCAGAAAACTTCAAATTTCCTCTTCAATGGCTGATTCAACAACTTTGAAAAAAGAGGGCCACTGCGGCTTTCTTCTACGCCGGATATTGCAATGGATTTCTCTACACGGATACTGCAATATTTTTTACGTGTGAGAAGATTCGAGGGCCAGGGTTTTTGTTCATCTCCATTTTTAGTTTTATCACAATGTATACAATATTTTTCTTGGCCGGAAAACGCAATCTCCACCGAACTTTCTTATCTTTTTTGCTATTTAGTCACATACAATGATACAAATACATTGCATTCTGTACAAATTCACTCAAATACATTGTATTTTTGCATAACTACATTTATTTTTGCTTGTATTTATGTATTTCGAAGGTTTGTATTTTTTCAGTACAGCTGAATACATTTGTATTCATGCATGAATACATGATATAAATATTGAAATAAACTGAATACAAACATTAAAATAGAACAAAATATAAACAGTGAATATATTTAATTTTAAAATACAGTGAAATACAGTAAAATATACTAAATACAAATAGAAATACAGTGAATACAACCAATGAAAGTTACTGAATACATCAGTAATAACATGTATTAAGAATAACTAAAATATTATTAATATAAATATATTTGAATATACTATATATAAAATAGCATATACCGTAAATACAAACATTGAATCTAATGAATGCAATAGTAAAAAAAAATTAAAACACACTAAATACAAAAGTTATATAGAACTGAAAAATCATTCTAATTAATGGGTTGATAATGAGGTATATTAGAATTGATTTTGTTGAGCTATATTAGGAGTGTATCACGCTAATTGATATTATTCTCGTTATTAGACAGCTGAACATACCTATTTTTAAGGTGATTGACGTTACTGTATTCATGAATACATGGCGTGAATACATGTGAATACATGCGCGTACAGCTGGATTGCCCTGATTTTAGGCCCTTTTTTTGCTGTTGTATTCATGAATACAGCAGCGCGAATACATGTGAATACATGCGCATATACTTAGATTGCACTGATTTTAGGCGATTTTTGTTGTTGTATTCATGAATACATAGTGCGAATGCATGTGAATACATGCACGTACAGCCGGACTGCCCTGATTTTAGGCACTTTTTGGTGTTGTATTCATGAATACAACAGCACGAGTACAGCGAATACACTACCTTAACAACTTAATAGTAGCTATAGGAAATAATTATGTATATGGTAGCTATAGAAAGTTAATAGCCACTAAACAATAGTGGTTTCTGAAGATTTTTCATAAGGGGAATTTTACCTCTTATAGCAAAGGTTTACACCCTATTTATTATAAATCAAAACCCGTTTAAAAAATTATTTTCTATAGCTATTTTTTATTTTTTATAGCAAAATAGGTATTTATGGTATACACTACCATTAAGGCATTAAATACGCTATGTACCATTTTTCTCTCTCATTCTTTCAGTTATTCTCTCCCAAAATTAATGGGTTGATAATGAGGCATGTTAGAGTTGATTTTGTTGAGCTATATTAGGAGTGTATCATGCTAATTGATATTATTCCCGTTATTAGACAGCTGAACATACTTATTTTTAAGGTAATTGATGTTACTGTATTCATGAATACATGGCTCGAATACATGCGCGTACAGCTGGACTGCCCTGATTTTAGGCCTTTTTTGCTGTTGTATTCATGAGTACAGCAGTGCAAATACATGTGAATACATGCACGTATAGCTAGACTGCTCTAATTTTAGGCATACATGGCGCGAATGCATGTGAATACATGCACGTACAGCCGGACTGCCCTGATTGTTAGACACTTTTTAATGTTCTATTCATGAATACAGCAGCGCGAATACAGCGAATACACTACCTTAACAACTTAATAGTAGCTATAGGAAGTAATTATGTATATGGTAGGTATAGGAAGTTAATAGCCACTAAACAATAGTGGTTTCTGAAGATTTCTCATAAGGGAAATTTTACCTCTTATAGCAAAGGTTTACACCCTGTTTATTATAAATCAAAACCCTTTAAAATATTATTTTTTATAGTTATCTTTTATTTTTTATAGCAAAATATGTATTTATGGTATACACTACCATTAAAGCATTAAATACGCTATGTACCATTTTTCTCTCTCATTCTTTCAGTTATTCTCTCCCAAAATTAATGGGTTGATAATGAGTCATGTTAGAATTGATTTTATTGAGCTATATTATGAGTGTATCATGCTAATTGATATTATTTCCGTTATTAGACAGCTGAACATACCTATTTTTAAGGTAATTGGTGTTACTGTATTCATGAATACATGGCTCGAATACATGCGCGTACAACTGGACTGCCCTGATTTTAGGCCGTTTCTTGCTGCTGTATTCATGAATACAACAACGCGAATATATGCGCGTACACCTAGACTGCCCTGATTTTAAGGGATTTTTGTTGTTGTATTCATGAATACATGGCGCGAATGCATGTGAATACATGCACGTACAGCCGGACTGTCTTGATGTTTAGCTACTTTTTGATGTTGTATTCATGAATACAGCAGCGCGAATACACTACCTTAACAACTTAATAGTAGCTATAGGAAGTAATTATGTATATGGTAGCTATAGGAAGTTAATAGCCACTAAACAATAGTGGTTTCTGAAAATTTCTCTAAGGGAGAATGCAGATAACACAAATTCATACCAATTGGGTTGGAGTTGCAAGCAATTTAACAAGTACAAAGTCATAGAGTTTGTGAGTTATCCAACAGAATAGCTAAATTGGATATAGCATGAAGTTCTACTAATTTATTATGAGTCATGACTTACAAACAGTTCTTAAAACTATTTTTATTTCTTTTCTTTGTTTTTCCATTTCTTAAACAATTAATTAACTATATAATTTTGCATATTTTTCCCTTTTTCGTACTCATGGACTGGATTAGGAACTTCACTTCAGGTGGGGTGATACTAGATTCCTTTCTTTCTAATTTCTATTGATTGTTTTGTTAAGCCCCCTGTAGTATATTAACGATATTAATTGCTCAAGATACTCTTGGGAAAGTTAAAGCATCCTTTATACGAATAAGAAGGGAGGCCTTCAATTCCAACGGTACCGAATTGATAAGCTTCACCGAGCAATTCATTAAACTTAAAGGCCATTTTGGTACAAATATCAAAATTGGGACAATATTTAAATACTTTTATAAATGAAAACACCAAATATTATTTTCAACTTAATTATATTACAAATATAATATCAGATTTTTTATGTCCAAACGATTAAAAAAATACTAAGTAGCTAAAAACATAAGTTGTAGCGGTTTTCATCTTTTTTGTGTTTTTCAAGTTCTTTGTTTTGTGTATCAAGTTAATATGTTTTTTGAAATCACATTTGCAATTGAGAAGTATTGGAATTGATGGGAGATTTTCTGGGAGCTTTTTTGCGGGAGTTTTTCGTTATTTTTGCCCGTCGAAGTGACGTGGCTGATTCAGAATCATGTTTTTTTTTTCTTTGTTCTAGATCATCGGTGTAGTTTTAGTCTCTAACTTCTTGTTAGTGTCAGTTTATGATTTTAGCAACAACAATTTCTCGACACTGAAATACATCCACGCCGAGCAGTCATTGAAGGCCCTCAATCTCAAATATGAGCATAAACCAAGTGTTTAATGGAGTTAGAGTTTCATCTTCCAACAATAATTTCTCGACATTGCTAAACTATACAGATAAATGTTTTACCGCATTTTATTCAAAATTTATTTGAACTAATACAATGGAGTATGCATATATTTTTATTTGAACTAGTTTATAACAATGGTATTCGAACCATGCATCTTACACACTTCTCTACCATTGACAAAGACTTGTGTAATGTTTCAAGAAGTATTCAATATTATGTTTTTTAAAATTCTCATCCTAGTAATCAAAAACTTTTAATAGTAAATAGAATGTTAAAAATGATTTCGTACATTTTGAATAGCATATTGTGAAATAGGAAAATGGCTTGGTTCATGTTTTTTCCAAGCTCTCATCTGGTGATCTACATTTTTAACCACTAAGTAGATTGTCAATAACTTCATACTTTGAATAGTTCAAATTTATCTTATAAAAACAACAACTACTATTACTATTGTGCTCAATCCCAAAAAAATTAGGGTCGGCTCCTAACAAGTGTAATATCACATGTTAAACTACTCTGATATACAGATATATCGATAGTACTATAACATATCACAAAAAGATGGCCGGCATATGACTAACAGTGACTTACTGCTAGTATCACATGTTAATCTTTGGCTTGCATTCATCTCCTTAAATCCAAAGATAATTTGGTTCGCCGGCACCACAAAAGTCCGCCAAATGTTCCACAAATATTGAGTACTTAGGTTTGATTTTGCCGTAGGCTTTAGTCTTCATTAATATAGTAAACTCAGTGTAGCAATAGGTGATGGTGATAATGACATGAGCTATATATATTAAGTAGGATTTAGAGCTTAAGGTCAGGGTTATGTTCCTGCAGAATACAATTTACAAAAGTTAATTCTTTGAATCAGTCATGTTTTAGGAGCGGGGTATGCCGGGAGGTTAAAAAAGACAATGTAAATTTTTCTCTTTTCTTATACTCAGATCTTATTTTTATGTGATGGCGTGTGGTTAGGCAAACACTTAATTTGCTAATTTGACTTAGATATTATATAGTGGTAGTAAACGAACATATGAAAATAATGACTGAACATTAATCTGATAGAGAACTGAAATTTTAAAAGGTGAAGAGCTATTGAAAGTTGTATAGACTAGTGTTATTAGTGTAATTGGTGTCAGAAACTTTGAGACTTTCAAACAAAAAAAGTGTCATGTACAAAGATGGATATGAATTTAGGGGTCGTTTGGTAGGGTGTACAAGAATAGTGTGGAATAAGGTGTATTAGTAATGCATGGATTAGTAATACAAGCATTAGTTATGCAGATATTATTTCTTATCTATTGTTTGGTGTGGTGTATTAAAATTATAATGCATTGCATAATTTTTAATAAAAATAGTTAGTTTACAAAAATGCCCTCCATATTCTCAAGCTTTAAGGGACTTTAAGGATAATTTTATCTTTAACCAACCTAATGCATGCATTAGTAGCCTTGATATTACTAATGCCATGGTTTTCTATGCATTACTTATACATAGGATAATACCAAGTATGATGTATAACTAATACAAGGTTGAAAAAATATACTAAACAAGGTATTAGTAATGAATAGAGCTAATGCTTGCATTATTTTTTCTAATACCTCCTACCAAACCATCCTTAGAGTTAATGAGTTCGGTTTATGGAGTAGGTGTGATCTGTTTTTTATGCGCCATTTGTAAATTTTTTCATAGATATACATGAACAGAGAAAAAGCAATTGGTTCAGTCAAATCCTCGTAAATTAAAGACAAAATCGCTTCTGGTCGTATACATTGTAATGAAATGAGTATTTATTTGATTATTTTAGATACAACAACAACATACCCTTTCCGGAAGAACCTTGGCTCAGGAATATATGATTCTTTCAGATAATTTTTCATTTTCATGAAATGTTCTATCCAATTCTAAATGAATTGTCCTCCTCACTTGGAAACTCCACCTCCACTTACATTGGTTTAAACAGCTTACAATAAAACTTGTAATTTAGCCTTAAAAAGCAAAAACAAAATATAGAAGCCCTAACATTACTTCTTGACTCTCATATATTTCCATTTATGCATTGTAAAAATCGGCAAGTGTGCATTGTAAGCAGTAGAATATTAAAAACCATAAATTCCAACTGATGCAGTATCCTGAAACAGACATTGTAAAATACAATATGATACAATACTATGTTTCAATATATGGCAGTTTACTATTTGAAAAGATAATCAAAATATAACTAAAAAGCATTATGTTACTATGTATTATACGTCAAAGACAAAGCAACAAATAAGCAATGACAAAGAAGTGTTCTCTTAGAATAGCATAATTTTCTTGATCTGATATGTTTTCATTTCATTTCATTTCACTCCAAAACTTATGGCTTCTTGGGGTTACATCCTTATTCTTTATTTCTTGTTTCCTCTGATTTCCCCTAAAATTACAAGAAATTTGGCTTCTGGTGCACCTACACAGTTAACTAATATCTACCCTTTTCCATGCTCGGATCACATCAAGACGTGCAGCGCTTTCCTCTATCAGCATAATGGCCTATCAAAACAGAATATAACCAAACTTTACTCTGTCAATGCATCAGCAATTAAGCCGATTAGCTACGATGACAGACAAGACTACCTAGTAACTGTACCTTGTACTTGTAAAAATGTTAATGAAACTGTTGGATATTTCTATGACACAAGTTACAAACTACAGCTATTGGATACATTTGCAAATGTTTCTAATAACATATATAGTGGCCAGGCTTGGAAAGTTGGAGGAGAAGAAGAAAGTTACAAAGCTGAGGATGTAGTAACTATGCATCTCTTGTGTGGATGTGTAGAAGATGGCCAAAAAACTGTAGTGACATATACTGTTCAGCAGCGCGATACGCTATCAAGTATTGGAGATTCACTTTCTTCTCAAGTTAGTGATATAGAGAAGTTGAATCCTTCCTTGACAAGTCCACAGTTTGTAGATATTGGATGGCTTTTATATGTGCCCATGTATAAAAATGGAGTTCCTCTACCAAATACCGGTTAGTTATACA
This sequence comes from Nicotiana tabacum, assembly GCF_000715075.1. Taxonomy (NCBI): domain Eukaryota; kingdom Viridiplantae; phylum Streptophyta; class Magnoliopsida; order Solanales; family Solanaceae; genus Nicotiana; species Nicotiana tabacum. The sequence goes on along the minus strand of NC_134101.1, from coordinate 11,845,907 downwards.
GTCAAATCTCTCTATAATAGCTTCGTTTGTTCCAGATTTTTTTGGTCGTTATAGCGAAGTGCTATTACAGGGAATATATATTATAACATAGCATGAAAATTGGTTCCAAAAGGAATTGACTTTTATAGTGAAGGGTTGTTATATATCGATGTTGTTATAGAGAAGTCTGTCTATATCTACAATTATTACATAGAAATTTACTTTCCACTGCCTCATTTTCCCCATCATTCAGCAGGAAAGAAGCACGAGGCGCACAAATGGACGATATTAGTTGGAATATTATCAGCTGTGACAGTACTGTCAATGTGTACAGTGATGATATTTATTATCAGGAGAAATAGATTGCAGAAACGCGCCAAGGAAGATCGTGCAGCTATTTCCAAAAGCTTAAGTACTAACAAAACCATGTCTTTGCAGAGGCAGTACATGTATAAAGATCAAACTGAAGGTTTAATTACTGTTTGTCAATTTATTATGATAACAGGAGAAGATTGAATTATAGAAAAATTAACAAAATCAATTGATTCCAACTCTGACAGACATCCCAGTTTTTGAATCAGAAAGGCCAGTAATATACAGTCTTGAAGAAATTGCAGAAGCTACGTGTGATTTTGACGAGTCTAGAATAATTGGACAAGGTGGATATGGGAGTGTATATTATGGGACAATTGGGAAGCAGGTATATATATAGCAATTCCTTTTGTTTTCATTTCTTCATTTTTGCCCATCAGATGCAATTAAAAGGCAATTACCACACTGATATTAGGAAGTTGCAATAAAGAAGATGAGGTCTAACAAGTCCAAGGAGTTTATTGCAGAGCTCAAAGTCTTATGCAAGATCCACCACATAAATGTGGTAAGTAAGTCAAATTGTTAGGTACTTACTTTTAGCATAACTCGTAAAGTTGCTGCCATGTGACTAAGAGGTCACGGGTTCAAGCCGTGGAAATAGCCTCTTGCAGAAATGCAGGATGAGGCTGCGTACAATTGACCCTTGTGGTCCGGCCCTTCCCCGGACCTCGCGCATAGCGGGAGCTTAGTGCACCGGGCTGCCTTTTTTACTTTTGATGAAGATCCAGAATTTATGAAGAGTTTCATCCTGTAGGTGGAGCTGTTGGGTTATGCCAGTGGGGATGATCACCTCTACTTGGTCTATGAGTACATCCCAAATGGTTCTCTCAATGAACATCTTCATCAACCAGTGCTAAAAGGTACTCTTTATAACATGTAAATTCAAACTTTGACCTCATTTTGCTACAGGATTTAATGTGACATGTAGTATAACTGAAGTTCACAAACTGTATAAGTTATAACCCTGCAAAGCACATCGAAAACTAAGATTTCGAAAAGCAAAAAAAGAAAAATTATGCAGAATAATTAGGTAGCTTACATCAACTTGTTGTGAACCAGGTAATAAACCTCTAAGTTGGACTACAAGAACACAGATTGCTTTAGATACTGCAAGGGGTATTGAGTATATCCATGACCATACAAAATCTCGGTATGTTCATCGTGATATAAAAACGAGCAACATTCTACTGGACGAAGCCATGAGAGCAAAGGTGCCTTCTTTCGACTCTTCCTTCAAGTACACCGATATAACATTTAGAACTTGTTGAGGTTTTTGTTAGGAAAAAATAAAAATTTTGAGTAAATTTTAAGTTTTTCCCTCTTGACAATGAGACATTGTCCCATATTGGAAGAGGAAAAGATTTTTGGTGGGTATATATATAATTGTTCTTCTTGTAGCTCTTAAAGAGTTAAGAAGAAAGCAAGCCTCGCGCCGTCGTCGTCGCTCTGCTCCGGCTCCGGCTCGGCTTCGGCTTCGGCTTCGGTCAAATGATTGATTAATTAATTTTTTGGACCAAATTTATTTGTTAATAGTCGTTCATGCATCTTCAAAGTTGACTGCTATAAATATGTGCAGCAGCTGTTGAAGAAAGATACACAAAACTGAAAACTACATTCCACTCCTTCCTCTCAGCATTTCCATACGATTTTCTGAGTTTCTACTCCTTTGTTCTGCATTGTTTTAATTTCAAACAAAGTAACTGTAAGTGTGATTTGCTACCGAACTTTGTGTTCGCTGAAACACTGGGGTTTGAAGTACCGCTACACCAGTGTGTGATTCGTTCTATCCTGGGAGAAAATAATCCATAACCTTGGGTACTAGGAGGGGATTAAATTCCTTAAGGAAACACTGTGAATTTAGTGGGCTCGAATTAATTACTGTTTCATTACGATAACTTATATTTCCCAGAATTATTATTTACAAATACAGCAATATTGGCGGGACTAACAATCTTAAGAAATTTAATATTTATTTTTGTATTTGTGTTATTCTTATTATTCTGCAAACTAAAACCTTTGTGGTTTTGTGTACTCCCGTTTTGGAGAGTAAAGCCTTCGTGGCATTTTGTTGGAGATAAAAATCTACGTGATTTTTACTCCAGTTTGAAAACGTTTGTTTGTGTCATTCTTTTACAGAAAAAAATGACGACTGAAAGCAAAAACCAAGCTGTTCCGACGGTGACTGCCAACGCATCGACAAGCCGAACACCGGCGTTGGCACCGGCAGAAAAACCCGAAAAATTTTCCGGTAGCTTAACTACGTTATGTCTACAGAAGTTCATCAAGAAAGATGTTCCTGATCTGCCAGATAAAACTCCAGAGAATGAACGCTTTGTCGTGATTGAAGCGTGGAAGCATTTTGATTTTTTTATGCAAGAATTATATTCTTAGCGGACTGGATGAAAATCTGTATAATGTATACAGTGGCGTGGAGACGTCAAAAGAATTGTGGAATGCGCTTGAAAAGAAATATAAAACTGAAGATGCTGGGATGAAGAAATTCGTTGCCGCAAAATTTTTGGACTACAAAATGGTAGATAGCAAGTCTGTTATTACCCAAGTTCAGGAATTGCAAGTGATTATTCATGATCTATTTGCTGAAGGTCTTGTCATCAATGAAGCATTCCAAGTAGCAGCAATGATTGAGAAGTTGCCTCCGTTGTGGAAGGACTTCAAAAATTATTTGAAACACAAACGAAAGAAAATGTCCCTTGAAGATCTTATTGTTCGGTTGATAAATCGAAGAGGACAATAAAGCTGTTGAAAGGAGAGGCCGTGGAAATTCAACAATAATGGAAGCAAATATTGTTGAAGATAACAAAAAGAGGAAGAAGGCTTCTGTTCCGAAATACAACCCAAGCAAGAAGCGGTTCAGTAGAAACTGCTATAACTGTGGGAAAATCGGACACAAATCTACGGAGTGTCGTGCTCCGAAGAAAGACAAGAAAAGGGGTCAAGCAAACATGGTAGTAAAACATGATGATGTTGATAACTTGTGTGTCATGCTTTCTGAAATGTAACTTGGTGGGAAATCCTAAATAGTGGTGGTTTGATTCTGGAGCCACTCGCCATGTTTGTGCAGTTAGAGAAGCTTTTGCTACTTATGCTCCTGCTGGACTCGGAAAGACAGTTTATATGGAAAATGCTTCAACAGCAAAAGTTGAAGGATATGGGAAGATATTTCTGAAAATGACTTCTGGCAAGGTCATGACTTTGAACAATGTCCTTCATGTTCCAGAAATGAGAAAGAATTTAGTCTCTACTGGACTTTTTGTTAAGTACGGTTTTAAGTGCGTTTTTGTGTCCGACAATGTTGTCATAAGTAAGAATGAAATATTTGTAGGAAAAGGTTACCTCACCGAGGGCCTTTTCAATCTAAATGTAATGGTTGTGGAAAACAATAATAATATTTTAGCTTCTTCTTACTTACTTGAGTCAAATAATTTATGGCATGTACGTTTGGGTCATGTCAATTACAAAACCTTGCGGAAAATAATTAACTTGGAAGTACTGCCTAAGTTTGAATGCGAAAAATCAAAATGCCAAACATATGTGGAATCTAAGTATATTAAACATTCTTATAAGTTAGTTGAAAGGAATTCAAATCCTTTAGACTTAATTCACACAGAAATTTGTGACATGAAGTCAATACCATCTCGCGGTGGAAAGAAGTATTTCATAACTTTTATTGACGATGGTACTCGATATTGCTATATTTACTTACTGAATAGTAAAGATGAAGTAATAAACGCATTCAGGCAATACAAAAATAAAGTTGAAACGCAACTTAACAAGAAAGTAAAAATGATAAGAAGTGATAGGGTGGTGAATATGAATCTCCTTTTGAAGAAATATGTTTAGAATATGGAATTATTCATCAAACAACAACCCCTTACACGCCCCAATCTAATGGGATTGCGGAAAGAAAGAATCGCACATTAAAGGAGATGATGAACGCGTTGTTGATAAGTTCTGGTTTGCCACAGAACTTGTGGGGGAAGCCATTCTTACGGCTAATCGAATATTAAATCGAGTGCCCCATAGCAAAACACAATCCATTCCATATGAAAAATGGAAAGGAAGGAAGCCCAACTTGAATTATTTTAAAGTGTGGGGGTGTTTGGCAAAAGTGCAAGTTCCTAAACCCAAAAGGGTAAAGATAGGACCGAAAACCGTTGATTGTGTTTTCATAGGATATGCGACAAATAGTAAAGCATATCGATTTTTGGTTCATAAATCAGAAAATCCCGACATTCATAATAATACGGTTATAGAATCAGATAATGCTGAGCTCTTTGAAAATATATATCCGTATAAAAAGGAATGTGAGTCGTTTGGTGAAGGATCTAAACGACCTCGGGAAGAAACAAAAGAAAGTATATGTAATCAGGAGGATCCAAGACGTAGTAAACGTCAAAGAACGTCTACTTCATTTGGACCAGATTTTGTGACTTTCTTATTGGAGAATGAGCCTCAAACATTTAAAGAAGTTATGACTTCTTCCGAATCATTGTTTTGGAAAGAGGCAGTCAACAATGAAATAGAATCCATATTGAACAACCATACATGGGAATTGGTTTATCTTCCTCCTGGAAATAAACCTTTGGGTTTTAAATGAATTTTTAAGAGAAAAATCAAAGATGATGGTACTATTGATAAATTCAAGGCAAGACTCGTAGTCAAAGGGTATAGACAACGAGAAGGTCTAGACTACTTTGATACATACTCTCCAGTTACAAGAATTACGTCCATACGGATGTTAGTAGTATTAGCTGCAGTGTATGGTCTTGAAATTCATCAAATGGATGTTAAGACGGCCTTCTTAAATAGAGAGTTGGAGGAAGAAATTTACATGGAACAACCTAAAGAGTTTGTGGTTCCAGGTAAAGAAAAGAAGGTATGTAGACTTGTTAAGTCTCTTTACGGACTAAAACAAGCACCCAAACAATGGCATGCGAAATTTGACCAAACAATATTGTCAAATGATTTTAAGATAAATGAATATGATAAATGTGTGTACATTAAAAATGTTCCAAATCACATAGTCATTGTTTGCCTATATGTGGATGATATGCTGATAATGAGTAATGACATTGCCAACATAAATGCTACTAAGCGTATGCTCAATAGCAAGTTTGATATGAAAGACTTGGGAGTTGCTGATTTAATTCTGGGAATTAAGATCCATAAGACTCCTCAAGGTCTGGCATTGTCACAATCTCATTATATTAAGACAGTACTTGAAAAATTCAAGCACTTGAGCTTTAAAGTTGCAAAGACTCCAATTGACGTGAATCTTGCATTAGCAAAGAATAAAGGCCAAAGCATATCACAATTGGATTATGCTCGTGTGTTGGGATGCTTAATGTATATCATGAATTGTACACGACCAGATATAGCTTGTGCTATAAGTAAACTGAGTCGATATACGAGCAATCCAGGCCAATCTCATTGGATGGCAATGAAACGAGTTTTGGGATATTTAGAACATACCCAGAACTTTGACTTGCACTACAGTAAATTCCCTGCGGTGATTGAGGGATACTGTGATGCAAATTGAATCACCGGTTCAACTGATTCTAAGTCCACGAGTGGATATGTATTCACTATTGGTGGAGGAGCGGTATCTTGGAAGTCGTCCAAACAAACATGTATTGCCCGCTCTACAATGGAGGCTGAATTCATAGCCTTAGATAAAGCCGGTGAAGAAGTTGAATGGCTCCGGAATTTCTTGGAAGACATTCCATTTTGGCCCAAACCGTTGGCACCAATATGCATACATTGTGATAGTCAAGCGAAAATTGGAAGGGCTGGGAGCGTTATGTATAATGGTAAATCTCGTCATATATGACGAAGACATAAAACCGTTAGGCAATTACTCTCTAGAGGAATTATCACGATTGACTATGTAAAGTCAAGTGATAATATGTCGGATCCACTTACAAAAGGCCTAACTAGAGAGGTAGTTGAGAAATCATCAACGGGAATGGGGCTATGGCCGAGAACAAGTCATTGTGGCGGTAACTCTACCTAGAAGACTGGAGATCCCAAAATCTAGGTTCAAGGAGATCAAACAAAGTCATTAATGACGGTTCAACATTGTCAAATAAAATTTTAGTCCGTTCTCGTGATGAGACAATGTTCAGTACCAAGGATAAAGCATTAAGGCTTTTTAATAATTTCTAAATTTGATACGGGGTATATCAAATAGTGTATCTACAGGATGACACGTTTAGGAATCACCTATGTAAGTGTGAAGTGTTAGCCGCTTCAAGGAGAACTTTGTAAGGTCAGTTCTCTACGCACTTATGAAACCAGGCGGTGTTCATGGCTGAAACGAACACAACAATGAGAACCAAAGACGGTTAAGGGTTGATTGTGTGACTTATGTTTGTCTAGGTATACACCAAAGATCGACGGTTCAAAGATATCAAATCTACCGATTGACCGAGTATATCCGACATAAGTTCACTACGGAAAGTTCAAAGGGGAAACCTACTTATCCAGATACGATTAATCCTTGCTTGCAAATCACACAGTTTTTCCATGCATACTTCCGTGATATAGCCATTCCCCATTCATGTGGGGGATTGTTGAGGTTTTTGTTATTTAAGATGAAATAGTCTTAAAATGAAGGTGAATGAGAAATGGAGGGAAAAATGAAACTTTTGAGTAAAATTTTAAGTTTTCCCCTCTTGAGAATGAGACATTATCCCATATTGGAAGAGGAAAAGATTTTTGGTGGGTATATATATAATTGCTCTTCTTGTAGCTCTTAAAGAGTTAAGAAGAAAGCAAGCCTCGCGCCGTCGTCGTCGTCGCTCGCTCTGCTCGGCTTCGGTCAAATGATTGATTGATTAATTTTTTGGACCAAATTTATTTATATATATGTGCAGCAGCTGTTGAAGAAAGACACACACAATACACAAGACACAAAACTGAAATCGCTCAATAGATTTGGCTATACATTGCACTCCTTCCTCTCAGCATTTCCGTACGATTTTCTGAGTTTCTACTCCTTCGTTCTAGATTATTTTAACTTCAAACAAAGCAACTGTAAGTGTGATTTGCTACCGAACTTTGTGTTCGCTGAAACACTGGGGTTTGAAGTACCGCTACACCAGTGTGTGATTCGTTCTATCCTGGGAGAAAATAATCCATAACCTTGGGTACTAGGAGGGGATTAAATTCCTTAAGGAAACACTGTGAATTTAGTGGGCTCGAATTAATTACTGTTTCATTACGATAACTTATATTTCCCAGAATTATTATTTACAAATACAGCAATATTGGCGGGACTAACAATCTTAAGAAATTTAATATTTATTTCTGTATTTGTGTTATTCTTATTATTCTGCAAACTAAAACCTTTGTGGTTTTGTGTACTCCCGTTTTGGAGAGTAAAGCCTTCGTGGCGTTTTGTTGGAGATTAAAATCTACGTGATTTTTACTCCAGTTTGAAAACGTTTATTAAACGTTTGTTTGTGTCATTCTTTTACAGAAAAAAATGACGACTGAAAGCGAAAACCAAGCTGTTCCGATGGTGACTGCCAACGCATCGACAAGCCGAACACCGGTGTTGGCACCGGCAGAAAAACCCGAAAAAATTTTCGGGATTGATTTCAAGCGCTGGCAGCAGAAGATGCTCTTCTACTTAACTACGTTATGTCTACAGAAGTTCATCAAGGAAGATGTTCTTGATCTGCCAGATAAAACTCCAGAGAATGAACACTTTGTCGTGATTGAAGCGTGAAAGCATTCTGATTTTTTTATGCAAGAATTATATTCTTAGCGGACTGGATGATAATCTGTATAATGTATACAGTGGCGTGGAGACGTCAAAAGAATTATGGAATACGCTTGAAAAGAAATATAAAACTGAAGATGCCGGGATGAAGAAATTCGTTGCCGCAAAATTTTTGGACTGCAAAATGGTAGATAGCAAGTCTGTTATTACCCAATTCCAGGAATTGCAAGTGATTATTCATGATCTACTTGCTGAAGGTCTTGTCATCAATGAAGCATTCCAAGTAGCAGTAATGATTGAGAAGTTGCCTCCGTTGTGGAAGGACTTCAAAAATTATTTGAAACACAAACGAAAGGAAATGTCTCTTGAAGATCTCATTGTTCGGTTGAGAATCGAAGAGGACAATAAAGCTGCTGAAAGGAGAGGCCGTGGAAATTCAACAATAATGGGAGCAAATATTGTTGAAGATAACAAAAAGAGGAAGAAGGCTTTTGTTCCGAAATACAACCCAAGCAAGAAGCGGTTCAGTGGAAACTGCTACAACTATGGGAAAATCGGACACAAATCTACGGAGTGTCGTGCTCCGAAGAAAGACAAGAAAAGGGGTCAAGCAAACATGGTAGTAAAGCATGACGATATTGATAACTTTTGTGCCATGCTTTCTGAATGTAAGTTGGTGGGAAATCCTAAACAGTGGTGGTTTGATTCTGGAGCCACTCGCCATGTTTGTGTAGTTAGAGAAGCTTTTGCTACTTATGCTCCTGCTGGACCCGAAAAGATAGTTTATATGGGAAATGCTTCAACAGCAAAAGTTGAAGGATATGGGAAGATATTTCTGAAAATGACTTCTGGCAAGGTCATGACTTTGAACAATGTCCTTCATGTTCCAGAAATGAGAAAGAATTTAGTCTCTACTGGACTTCTTGTTAAGTACGGTTTTAAGTGCGTTTTTGTATCCGACAATATTGTCATAAGTAAGAATGAAATATTTGTAGGAAAAGGTTACCTCACCGAGGGCCTTTTCAATCTAAATGTAATGGTTGTGGAAAACAATAATAATATTTCAGCTTCTTTTTACTTACTTGAGTCAAATGATTTATGGCATGTACATTTGGGTCATGTCAATTACAAAACCTTGCGGAAAATGATTAACTTGGAAGTACTGCCTAAGTTTGAATGCGAAAAATCAAAATGTCAAACATGTGTGGAATCTAAGTATGTTAAACATCCTTATAAGTCAGTTGAAAGGAATTCAAATCTTTTAGACTTAATTCACACAGATATTTGTGACATGAAGTCAATACCATCTCGCGGTGGAAAGAAGTATTTCATAACTTTTATTGACGATGGTACTCGATATTGCTATGTTTATTTACTGAATAGTAAAGATGATGCAATAGACGCATTTAGGCAATACAAAAATGAAGTTGAAACACAACTTAACAAGAAAGTAAAAATGATAAGAAGTGATAGGGGTGGTGAATATGAATCTCCTTTTGACGAAATATGTTTAGAATATGGAATTATTCATCAAACAACAGCCCCTTACACGCCCCAATCTAATGGGATTGCGGAAAGAAAGAATCGTACATTAAAGGAGACTGGAGATCCCAAGATCTAGGTTCAAGGAGATCAAACAAAGTCATTAATGACGGTTCAACATTGTCAAATAAAATTTTAGTCCGTTCTCATGATGAGACAATGTTCAGTACCAAGGATAAAGCATTAAGGTTTTTTCATGATTTCTAAATTTGATACGGAGTATATCAAATAGTGTATCTACAAGATGACACGTTTAGGAATCACCTATGTAAGTGTGAAGTGTTAGCCGCTTCAAGGAGAACTTTGTAAGGCCAGTTCTTTACGCACTTATAAAACTAGGCGGTGTTCATGGTTGAAACGAACACATCAATGAGAACCAAAGACGGTTAAGGGTTGATTGTGTGACTTATGTTTAAACCAAAGATCGACGGTTCAAAGATATCAAATCTACCGATTGACCGAGTATATCCGACATAAGTTCACTACGGAAAGTTCAAAGGGAAACCTACTTATCCAGATGCGATTAATCCTTGCTTGCAAATCACACAATTTTTCCATGCATACTTCCGTGATATAGCCATTTCCCATTCATGTGGGGGATTGTTGAGGTTTTTGTTATTTAAGATGAAATAGTCTTAAAATGGGGGTGAATAGGAAATGGAGGGAAAAATAAAATTTTTGAGTAAAATTTTAAGTTTTTCCCTCTTGACAATGAGACATTGTCCCATATTGGAAGAGGAAAAGATTTTTGGTGGGTATATATATAATTGCTCTTCTTGTAGCTCTTAAAGCGTTAAGAAGAAAGCAAGCCTCGCGCTGTCGTCGTCGTCGCTCACTCTGCTCGGCTTCGGCTTCGGTTTCGGCTTCGGTTTCGGATGGATTTGGATTTGGATTTGGATTTGGATTTGGTCAAATGATCAATTGATTGATTAATTTTTTGGACCAAATTTATTTGTTAATAGTAAATATTAACGTAAGATTATCCGCATTTGTAACGGATATGTTCCAATCCGTGTATTGACCACCAGCTGCAATAGCAGCCGCCTAATGCTCTTCCCACCATGGCCAAGTGCTTGCTCCACAAACAAGCTAGTGCATGTTCCACCATGGAGGGTGGAGGGTCGTTCATCTTCAAAGCTGACTACTATAAATATGTGCAGCAGCTGTTGAAGAAAGATACACAAAACTGAAAACGCTCAACTTTGGCTATACATTGCACTCCTTCCTCTCAGCATTTCCATACGATTTTCTGAGTTTCTACTCCTTTGTTCTGCATTGTTTTAACTTCAAACAAAGCAACTGTAAGTGTGATTTGCTACCGAACTTTGTGTTCGCTGAAACACTGGAGTTTGAAGTACCGCTACACCAGTGTGTGATTCGTTCTATCCTGGGAGGAAATAATCAATAACCTTGGGTACTAGGAGAGGATTAAATTCCTTAAGGAAACACTGTGAATTCAGTGGGCTCGAATTAATTACTGTTTCATTACGATAACTTATATTTCCCAGAATTATTATTTTCAAATACAGCAATATTGGCGGGACTAACAGAACGTGTATATTTTTTTAATCAGAAGTGGACTAGAACTTCTTATAGTTTTCATTAAACATACATCCAAGAAAGTTGTCTCTAATAGGTTGCAGATTTTGGTCTGGCAAAACTAGTTGGTCGAACCAATGAAGATGAATTCTTAGCGACTCGCCTAGTTGGAACACCAGGATATCTTCCCCCTGAGTAAGCATCTGAATTTACACATCTTGTTAGTCAATCTATTTGTTTTTTATAATGGAATGCCTCATTGTCTAGCAATGTCAAATCCATTTTGATGTCTCATATATGTTACAGATCTGTGAAAGAGCTGCAGATAACTACCAAAACAGATGTTTTTGCATTTGGAGTAGTTCTTGCAGAACTAATAACTGGCAAACGTGCACTCATTCGTGAAAATGGAGATCCTAACAAGATGAAATCACTCATCTCAATTGTAAGTCAACCATTTAGCATAGAGAATGAAACACTATCACATCAACGACTACTTGACTAGCATAGAAAATTGACACTTTTTAGAACATGATGGAATAGCAAAAATTTTATATGAAAAAACAAAAAGAACCTAAAACGAGAATAACTGAGATGTCAGGAGATCACTGTCTTGCTTGTTACAGCTTAAGTTTATATAGGCCAATGTTTATTTCAACATAGTTAGTCTTTCATTAACAAAAGAGTGTGTCCGCTGAATGGTCAGATTCAAGAAATATTCCAAGATGAGGATCCAGAGTCAGCATTGGAATCCTTTATAGATGGAAATATAAAGGGATGCTATCCCTTGGAAGATGTATACAAGGTTGGCCATCTAAATATATCTTGATGTTCAAGTCTCTTACGCCTTTTATAAATCCAGTAAACTATGAATTTAGAGCTGACATTTACTTTCTGATTACTCTCTACAGATGGGAGAAATTGCAGACTGGTGCCTAAGTGAAAATGCAATTAACAGACCAGAAATGCGGGAGGTGGTTGTTGCGTTATCTCAAATCAGGACCTCGTCCACAGAATGGGAGGCATCATTAGGAGGAGACAGTGTGGTTTTTAGTGGACTCTTTAACGGGAGATGAAATGAAGCAAAACTCTTAATTTTTAAAATAGAGTGAAAATCTTACTACTGCAAGCAGTTAATTATGTTCTGCTTATTGATGGAATTTCTTTTTCATTTTCCTGTCTTGTAAAGTTACAAAATGTTTGATAAACAGGCATATAAATTCAGCATTTTGGTTTCTACTTGGCTTCAGAGTAATTCTTCTCAATTTCTGATGTTCATTGAACAAATACTTACAGGCTAAAGAATTAGAATAACAGCAGAAACTCTTTCATTTTGGACTAACAATAACAGGAAAACATGATACAAAGTTTCTTTCCCCCACACACCCCTCTTTGTGGACATATAGAATTCAAGACTAAGAAGCAAATAACGGCATGTGCCCCTCAACAGAGAAATCTGGACTATGATTTTATGCAGAAAAAAATCCAGTACTTGATGTTAAGAGTTAATACGCTAACAAGTGCCTCAGCTACTGAAAGCTTAACATGGGTGAGTTACTCATCCAAGAATGTCTTAAGACTCAACCAAATTGACTGTCCTAAGCACTCATTAACTCGATCAGAAATCAAATTTGAGTGATCAATCCCTATAACTAGCTAAAGTAATATAGTCACAACGACAGTAACAACGTATTAGTATCATACAAATACTGCTTAAATTCCTGCACTTCCCTCGCAGATTCCTTGTGTCAAAAAGAGAAAAGTAAGTTTATGATCTCCCAATTGCTGGAGAGGATTTTGGATGCTGAAGGGAAATTATAGTTTCAAAAGCACCCACCAAAGCCTTGACCTTGCTTCTCCTGGTCTCGGCAAGCTTGCTTGCAGTAACTTCAATCACATTGTTGAACAAACTTGGAGCTTCTTTAATGTCTTCTATAGACTGGGGCCGAAGATTTACTTTCATAACTTGGTCTTTAGCAGTACCTGAATGGTCATCAGCAATAGATCTGCTCAAGCCTTTTCCTCTAAGATCACCATTTTCATTTTCGCGCTCATGATCTTGTATGGAGACTTGCCTATATTTTAGTCTCCTTGGACTACTGTCTTTCTCATACTGGGAATCAGTTGTCTTTCCCCCTTTGAACTTGAGCATCTTAGGACTGCAATCTTCATTTTCTAGGCCAACTTGTCTAGCCCCCCTTTGATGTTTTATGTCTTGTTTCTGGTTTGTAGTTCCAGTTTGTCCGGTGCTAATGCCTGCTGCATCACTGTTAAAAGACTCATTTGCTGAAGTTGATGGTAGCGATACCACTGAAGACGAGGAAATGGAAGATTGGGTGGTACCAATGTTTCTTGAGCTACTGCCACCTGAAGATAGAGGAGAAGATCGGTTGCAAAATGGTGATGAAGCCGTCTTACCTCGTGTTGGACTATCTCGATCCAAAGAAAATTCTTTGGCATTACTATTTTCCTGAGAAAGCCCTGAAGTGTGGCTTTTATTTTCTTTAAGATGCAACGTCTTCTTTGGAACATTTTCATGATTGATTTGTGCAGTCTTGCTTGGTGTAAGACTAGTCCTACTGTTAAGTTGAGATGCCTTTCTTGGGGAGTTGTTAGTGGATGTTGTGCTTGATACCTTCTTCACTGAAGATTTTGGAGACAATGAAACAGTTGAGGTAACAACACTCTTTTTCTTGCTTAGCACGGAGGATCCACCGTCCTTGTCCATTTTACAGCTGTGGTTTTGTCTACTGCTTGATCCTTCCGATAAAGACTCGTGAAGTTTTGAAGACCTACCCGGTATAAAGATGTCGCTGTATCTTCTGTGATGTCTTCTTGATGCATTTTCTTCTAAAGGCTTCAGCTTGGAATCACATTGATGACTTACAAAAGCATCTGATCTTTTGGTGGATGTTGGGATTTCACGTCCATTGACTTGACATGTTTTCTGGCTCTTGATCTCTGAAGATTGTTTAGTTGAGTTTGGTAGTTTCTTCGTTTCTGAGATTTTTCCTAATGTTGCTCCACATCTTGTGGGCCGGGGAATCTTTGCCTTTGTTGGAGAATCATGGTCAAAACCAGACTTGCACATATCGTGACAAGAACCTGTTGGAACGCCAAGATAACGTGACAAGACCTTGGATCCACCCATTTCAAATCCTAGGCTACCGGTTGAGTTCCTTCTCACACGACTGACTACACGCTCAATTTTGTCCAGGTTTTCAGGTATACCACAAGACATATCAGCCATTGTACTAAGAGAAGGAAATGAAATCACAAACCAACACCCCTGCAGATAAGTTCAATATGATATAGAGGGTTCAGAGTAAGCAACAAAAAATCTTCTTGTGGTTGTTTTTCTGTTTACAGAAACAACAACAACGCCTAAATCACAAGCAAGTTGGTGTCCGCTAGATGAATCCTCACTGTCGTCCATGTTGCTTCATTTAAACGCATCCAAATCCAATATTAGAATAATATTAAGAATATACTTTGTTGTGATTGTTTTCTTGTTTACTTCTAAAAGATATGATCCAAAACAAAGAGTACTCACCAGGACTTGGAAGCAAGAAGTAGCCGAGTGCTGTTTGAACCGTCAACCTCACAAGTTTGGCATCCTAAATAGATAGAAACAAGGACATGTTAACTGTTGAAGATCAGGTGGGGATGCTTTTTCATCCATTGCTTTGTATGACTTAAGTCTACATTCTGTCATAAAATGCAGATAAAAAGGAAAATGATAGACATTTAGTTCCGCATAGTTAATAACATTCATAACCTACAGTAGCTAAGATAAACTGGAGGATTCACAACTGTCATCACCTAATGAACAATAAATTGAAAAATCCCCGCGCTCACAATTATTACTAACTTTATCGGAAACAACCTCTCTACCTTCACAAGATAAGAATAACGTCTACATACACTCTACCCTCCCAGACCCCACTTTGTGGGATTACACTGGGTTTGTTATTGTTGCATTATCGAGGCTGAGAACATCGATCTAGCACAGATGTTTCTGTATCAAGATTTAATCAACTTATCCATTTTTGACAGAAATTTTATATTCCTTCTTGTTCATGACATTCCGACGATAAAATAAAATATTCTATAATTCCCTTCATCTAAATGATAAAAAGATTATATTCCAAGAACTATATCTCCCAATTGTCCTCCCCTTCTTTAGCTTACCCTTAAAATCAGATTATATATTCAAAAAATAAAATCTAAAAATTGAAAGGATGAATATGGCTTGGATGAGAGGGCTATAAATAAATCATACCATTGAGACATTCATGCAAGTAGCAAAGGTGTTAGCAATATTCAACCAAAATAAAAGATTATTATCATAGAGTTAAATAGATACAGAATTGTTTTTGATCATCAAAAAACATAACTCAATTCTACAAACAAGACAATCAAGAAGCTTATAACTACCAAATAAAGAAAATAAAAAACATCTGGAATTATTTATTTTTTTAAAATGTTTAGTTGAAGGGAGGAGTCGAAATTGTACCTGTTCCTTACATGTAAGGAAGAGGGACCCCAAACAATTGGTTGAAATTTTATTTTGTGAAAAGAAAGGAATAAGAAAGAAGGGGGAGGTTTAGAATTATGAACTTCATAATCTAGTGGTGGAAAGGAGCTTGATCTTATTATTGTTAGAAATCAGAATTGATAAATTTATGTGAGAACAAGCGTAATTATAGCAGAGGAGATTATTTTTGTTGAAAGAGAAAATCACAGAATAATTCCAATAACATAGAAAGTGAAAATAGAAAAAGTCCTAATCCTTGTGCATTGTAGATTTTAATTCATATCAAACCGTTTGAGTTTTGTCAATCATTTAATATTAGTTGGTTTGATTCCAAAGTTTTGAAACTGAACCAAGCGTTTAATAAATCTAACCTAAAGAAGAAAACTTGCCCATAAGTAAAGGAAAAGGAAAATACTTATACTGTGTACTTGGTGTTTATACTAAATCAAAAGAAATTTAACCTAAAGACTTACAAATTAAAGTGATATTAATATTATTTAATCATATCAAGTGATAAAAGTTCATATGCAAGACACGCGTCTTATATTCATTGATTTATTGCAAACACATATTTTGTATTATTATCAATTTTCCTTTTTACAAGCTTTTTTCTCAGACTAAGTTTATAAAATTTTGAATTAGGATTTTATGATTAAACTCATTTTTTAAACAAACTCATTGAGATTACCTAATAAGTAAGGAACAAAATGATGCAGTCAAAAATGAACTTGTTATCTTTGAATTTCAAATTTGGCCCCAGGATACTATTATCTAGCTTCATTAACTTGGGATGAACAGTCCCTGGGGAAAAAGGAAAAGAAACAGTTCACTCCAAACTAATGTGGAGTAATTCAATAAGTGCCATGAACCAAAATGTGGTTTTTTCTGTAATTAACAACTTGAATGTGAACAGTTCCATAGGACTAAGTGAAGTATCCTGTATGAATTCTAGGCTAAATATCTGTACATAACATTTCTAAGACAAAAATTGATAATACTGGCAATCAACTTTCTGTACTATTAAGTCTATAACTTAACTTATGAGGCTATAATATAGGTGGTGTCACCACCATAATCTCCATTAAATTACTCATCAGCTAAAAAAGAAAAAGAAGACCAAATATAAGACTGAGCTCTCCGAGCCCTTTGCCGCCTTTTTGTCAGCCCCCAGCCTTTCAAAAATCTGTCTGTGATTCCATGCTTGGTATCCAGAGTATGCTGCAGGAGTGAGCACATTGTCCTCTTTCCATCATTGGACCGTCTCCTAGCTCTGGAACTCATCCTACTCGGAGTTTTCCTCCACGTACATGTTTTTGGAGAAATATCTTTTTCATTTGCCTGATGCAAAAGAGAGTCAACTGCAGGTACTGACTCTCTCAGATTAAGCTTCACAGTCCGACTGCAATCATTCCTATCGGAAAGAGATATATCACGCTCAAAATGGACTTCCATGCGTTGTTCAACCTCATTCTCTGGAAATCTTGCCAAAGCAGCAGCAACTTCAGCAAGCCAACCTAGATAGTTATTAGAAGCTTCAGATGATTCACTGATGGCAGTCTTTGAATACCCCTGAACGGCAGATGATGAAATAAAAATAAGTATATCAGCTGCAACCTTGTCAAGTTCCTCAACGAGATCACTATGGCCTCCTTTTGACAAATGGAGTGATGTACCAATCATAATGTCCTGAGAATCTCCTCTAGGTGGAGAACACTCCTTATTTTCGGGGCTAACAGGACCTTCCACTTCCATATCTCTTTCTGCAGTAGGCGTTGTTGCTTCACTTGGACTAGACGATAAAAACTCTTCTTTGATGCAAGAGTTTAAGTCAATGCAAATATTAGTTGTTGAAAGCTTGCTATCAATTCTAGCAGCTATAAGGTGATTATCCCTGGTACATTTTCTAGATTCAGTTGTAGAATCAGGAACAACGCTAATGTCAAGAACCTCAGAATTTTTATGAATCTCTACATTTCTTCCTTCAGGGAAATTAAGACGGGAAATGTTGGAGGTAGACGCAGACTGGTATTCAGACAAATGGTTAGGAGGTGTCAAATTTAAGTCCATGCCTTTCCCTGAACTAGTGCAGTTAGAGACCTTATTGTCTTTAACAGCAGCGATGTGTTCACATGTATTTTCCCTGATTTCCTCGTGAATGTTTTCAGATTCAAATGCAGAATTCTGCCACTCTGATTCAACAGGCTGTACGGGTTCATTTAGGTCAAACAAAAGAGAAGTGCCCCTGCAACTTGAGAGAGAAATCGATGAATCTCCAAAGTTGACTTTAGAATAACACTGAGGTTGAAGCTCTGCGATCATAATATTGGGCTTTTTAACAGGATTTTCCTCTTCAAATGGCTCCCCATCTTCATTGTCTATGTATTCTTCTGCTGGAACTTCAAGATCCAACATTCTCTTTCTTGATACATTGCTTTTCGATGATGATAAGTTGCATTCTTTTGAGACATTTCGTCCTGAAAAATAATCACCACCTTGTTGCACAGTCTTACCGGTAGAATTAGAAGACTCTTGAAACATTTCTTTACTTGGTGCATATGGCTCGATGCTTGTGAGGTTTACTATGGGCCAATAGCTTTTGCCGGAAATTTCGGACCTTAACTGAGACATAAATGTATTTGACTCGGCCTGAAAGTGTAAATGATCCTCCACTAGTTTTCTCCTTTTAATCTCATCCATTAATTCCCTTTGTCTTCCATATACGCGATGGAGTTCCATAACCTGAAGAGAACACATTTAGATATCTGCTCAATCATGATGCATTTAGTGAATCACCATGTAATGAAGCACTCTCTCAAGGTTACCATTGAGAAAGACCCAACTTTGATCAGAAACTAAATGCAAACTTACATATAGCAGGCATACACTAGATTTGTCAACAACAACGACTATGCCTCAGTCCCAAGCAAGTTTGGGTCGGCAATATGAGTCCTTACTGAATAACTAGATTTGTCAACCAAAAAAATGAAATGAAGGAGAGAGAATCTAGGAAGAAGAATCACCAAATCTAGTAACATCTCAGAAGGTTTATTTTAAAACATGAGAACAGGAATAGATATATATAAGTATAATTCACTTGCATAAAAAGCAAACTGAAGATTCAGTCAAATAAAGACACTTTTGTAGAACATGACTATAATCTGTTTCAATGACAGTAAACAGCTCAGGTGTATACCTGATATCTAAATGTTGATTCATGCCTGAGTATCATCTGTCTCAATATTTCCTTTTGATGAACTAAATCCTGGTTCTGGTTCAGCATGAATTGAGGCAATGAAATATTGAAGCCTCTGCTACTGTTCCAGGTAATATCATTGTGAGATATTGACCATGAACTACCACTCGGGGCTGCACTATGATCTCTTGGGTAGTAATATTCGGGGAGATATCCAGTGCACTGCATCTTTCTACCCTCCCTGAAACACAAAAGGCTATAGAATTTAGATTGTAACATGCAAATAAAACACGATAGTGCACATTACGTTCATCACATAACTTAAGAAACGGGGAACCCCTTTTAAGTACTAATAAAACTGCATATAATGAAGTGCTCACAAAGTGGTCACGCATGTTTCTTTCCCTCCTTTGAGGGAGAGAGATGAAAAGCTTCCCACTCTCGAGATATCTTCTATTTGACGTATTTTCTCTCTCCTTCAAGATTCAATTTTCTTGTTTACAACACCAAAAGATTTACTTGAGTCTTGCTCTGACTTTCATGTGATGAGGAGAATTATATCGAAAAGAAGATCAACTGTTGTCAAGAATATGCAATCTCATACTAAATTAAAAGATGCATGTTTCATTTTCTCCATTGTTTTCTCTGCTTCACTGAGCTTAAGGTCAGAACGGATGCAGAATACTTGGAACCTGGTGAAGGAAGCATGAAAGACTAATTTAGAGCATCAAGAGATTCGGTTAAGAGCAAACTATCAGAGGGAGAGGAATGTGTGTCAAATTAGTGTTAGCACTTTAAAATTGATACCTTTCTTTCTATTGGATAATAAAATTTGCTAACAAAACAAGTACTTGATACAGAATTTAACAGAGGTTAAGCTCCAGCCTAAATAAAGAGCATCATCTGCATCACGAAGTAAGGTCACCTATATTTTTCCTTTTTGACAACTCTCACACAACAAAGCAATTACATTGAAATATAACTAAGTTTATGCTTGGTTGGCATGTATTGGTTTTCATAAGAATAATTGTCATCATTTTTCATGTTTAAGAATGTAATATGTCGTGGTTGTTTCAGATTCAATCCGAGTCATCTGCCACAAGTTGGAGTTCAAAAAAACATAAAGCCAATTAACAAGATATGTAAACTCGTCCAAACTCAATGTGGAAATAGAACGAAGGAGATGTAGAACAACAACAACAACAACATACCCATTGCAGCCCCCACAAGTGGGGTCTGGGGAGGGTAGTGTGTACGCAGACCTTACCCTTAACTTTAAGAAGGCAGAGAGGCATAGAAGGAGATGTAGAAGAACACCACAGTTAAGCAAGCAAAAACCAGGGAAAAAGCACTCAGCAATGTAGCCTTAGCAGCACATATTGAAAAAGAAAAGCAGAAAATTTTTGAAAAAGAAAAGCCAAATATTACCAAGCAATTTTCTCCAACTAAGTAGACAACAAAATATGGTAAGGAATTTTGGAGATATTATTAGTTGTTGGCACTTGGCAAAAGAAAATTACACTTGCTCTCATCCTTGAAACACCCAATTAGAGTAATTAAGAACTTGTTGGAGACAACACTAGAAAACCCCATCTGACTTTTTACCTCAAAAACTTGTAAACATACATCATAGTCTTAAGATAAAGAATTGAAAATGCAAGTACTTTGAAACCAAAATTCAGAACAAAATCGTTGAAAAGGGTAAAAAGATCACAATGCACAGATCCAAAGACAGAACTAACAGTCACAAAACTTGCACACACAAAAGGTAGAGATAAAGACAAGACACTCAAAAAATAGAAAGAGGAGAGATGAAACAACACCAACTTCCCAATACAGCAAATATACACAAGCAAAGATGCAACAACGAGAGGATAAAACATATAAAAAGAGGACCTTTACAAGAGAAATCCACTAAGATTGTCATCAGAAATAAGACAATGAACAGAATTTCAAGAAATTACCAAAGATCAAGTCTTTTTCAAAATGCTCAGCTTCAGAACAAAAAAAAAAACCAGCAAGATGTATCTCATTCAACGCTAGCTCCAGCTCCTAGCTAACACCAAAGAAATCCAAGAAACCCCATCAACCAGAAAGAGGAGATAGCTCAAAAAGAGTAAAATTTAACTCAGAGAAAACTGGAACTTAACAAAAAAGAGTCTATAAAGCCAAGAAAAAAGGAAGCTTGTTAGATTGTCCAAAGTCATGGCAAAAATCGAAATGCGGAAAGGATGGAGTATTTTGGATCTGGTGGGACCACTGTGTCTCTGTACAAAGGAGAGAGAGAGAGAAGAATAATTAGTACTAACTGACATGGGAAGAGAGAGACATGGAATTTGTCAACATATTTTGGATCTATCTTTCCCATTTATATCTATTCTTGGATTTTTCTTGGTGATCAAGTGTTTGAAAAATGGATCATCTTTTTACGTTCTTTCCACTATCCTTGTCCTCTTGCCATGGACCAATTACTAACTACTTAAAATTTGCTAACAAAAATCAATTTGCTAATGTTGAAACCAATTTAATAGTATGATTTGACGTAAGCACAAGATAGAATTTTTTTCCTCCTATGTCTTTTTGGCTAGAGATTCCAATGGAAAACCATCTACATTAGCTTAAAATAATTTTCCGAGGGGTAGTAGCCAGTTGATCTCTCTTAAAAAGGAGTTGGTATCTTTATCATTTATTTTGTACGTCTATTATATTATAATGTATTCAATGGATTTCAATTTTCTCTATACTATACATAGAAAGATTTACTTTTCTAGTATTAAAATAGTATTTCATTCGTTCACTTTTAGTTATCAAGTATTTCAAAAATAAATTTTTATTTTTACTTGTCACTTTATCAAGGTAAAAATAATTTATTTTTTCGGTTTTGCTCTTAGCATTAATTACTTATTTTAAATCATTTTTCAAGACTATACACCAATTAATATGAGTATCATGATAAATTATATATTTTATTTATTACTATTTCTTAAGGGATATGCAAAATCAATAGTGGACAATTAAAAGTGAACGGATAGAGTATCAATTTCTATTGAGCCGAATGTGTAACTGACAAAAGGGAAAGAGCTTTTTTTCATATATGTTGATTGTACAAAAGGTTAGTTAATTTAATCAAAAGTAGATGATAATCATTTGTGTTATTATCTGGGTTGTCATAATGATTGGTTTATTTTCTTGTCAAATTAGCTTCCCCTCAAACACTAACTATTCAAGATTCGATTAAGTGGTTGTGACACTTGTGAGTGGAAAACTTTTGGTTAGTCTATCTCAAATTTTAAATGATTGACGTTGTACACTTGCATTATTTCATGCTCAAAATAGAGAGAGAAAGAGAGAGAGTTATGTGGTTTAATTGTACGCTAACCATAATATTACGTAGTAGTTTTCAGCATTATTTAATAGAAAATAATAGGGATTATATACTCCAGCTAATCAGCATCAACTAAGTTTGAGTAAATGATTAGCATGAAATTAATTTAATCCAACATAGAATTACTAGTGTGATAAATTAGATTACCCTTTTCCTTGATTTTTGGTTTCCCAATATAAGGTAAAGTTGAGCGTAACAACACATGTTTTTTTATTTTTATTTTAACGAATAACAAATTTGGTAAGAGATAAAGAGGAATGACTAGTATAGAGTGACTTCATATTTTCTTCCTGGGCTGGATGTTTACGGTCCACAAAGGGATAGAAATGGGTTGGGCTGGATGCTCTGCCGACCAGACGGTCACAAAATTTGGGCAAAATATAAAGAGGAATTTTCAGAAACCACTATTGTTTACTGACTATTAACTTTCTATAGCTAACATATACATAATTACTTCCTATATCTACTATTCAGTTGTTACGGTTGTGTATTCGTTGTATTCGCGCTACTATATTCATGAGTACAGTAGCAAAAATTGCCTAAAAACAGGGGAGTCCAGCTGTACGCGACTGTATTCAAATGTATTCGCGTCATGTATTCATGAATACAATAACGACAATCACCTTTAAAATAGGCATGTCCAGCTATCTGATAACGGAAAGAGGATCAATTAACGTGATACATTCCTAATATAACTCAACAAAATCAATTCTACATAAATTTCGCTGCTATTGTTCTGTATTTTATGTATTCACGCGACTGTATTTATAAATACAATGAGGTAAAAACACAGGGATTACAGATGTTTAATTATGTATTTCATGTATTCGCGCGACTGTATTTATAAATATAGTGAGGTAATCCGCCTAAAAATAGTGATTACGGGTGTTTAATAACAGAAAGCGCAATATTGAATTGTATTCAATTTCACTATATTAAATTCAGTTGTATTCAAATAACAAAAAATCAAGAAAATGGGGTGTATATTGTTCTATTCAATTTAATTGTATACGTTGTATTTAATTCACAGATATTCACTATTATACATTGTATTCAATTCACCTTATTCAATTCGACTCTATTCAAATAACAAAAAATCACAAAACACGGTGATATTCGGTTGTATTAAAAAAATACAGATATTGGGAATACATAAATACAGGTGAAAAATAATATATTTATATAAAAATATAATATATTTGAGTGTATTTGTACAGAATACAATACATTTATATCATTGTATGTGACTAAAAAAACAAAAAAGAGAAAAAAGTTCCATGCTTCCAGATGAGAAGATTGTGTTCCATGCTTCTCCTATGCCAAAGCATGACCTTCTTGTTCGCAATCTGCCTCATGAAAATTAGCAGAATTTCATCTCAAGAAGTGAATCATGTTCTTGTTTTAATTAGTTTGAGCAAAATTAAGATCTAGCAATCGTGTTCAGCGATTCCAGCATTCAACCAGATTAGGAGGAATTTTGCTCGAAGAGAGAGAAGGAAGAGAGAGAGATTGAAGAAATTTTTTGCTGAGATTTTGAGAGAGAATCGTGTATTAACTAAAAGAAAGAGAGAGAAAAAACATGATGTAACGACTCGGCCAGTCGTTTCGAGAGTTATAGCCATGTTTTCCCATTTCTGCTTCTTTATGTGTTGTTCAGCGGTGTTGAGTTGTATCGAGTTAGTAGGTTTGGGTCCGGAGTAGTTTTGAAGTGAAATGAACACTTAGTCTCTTAGTTAGAAAGTTAAGTTAGAAAGTCAACCGGAAGTTGACTTATGAATAAACAAATTCGGATGTGGATTTTTATGATTTGATTAGCTTCGTTGGGTGATTTTAGACTTAGAAGTGTGTTCAGAATATAATTTGGAGGTCCGTGATAGAATTAGGCTTGAATTGGCAAAAGTTGGAAGTTTAGAATTTCTTAGGCTTGAATCCGAGGTTGATTTGGTGTTTTGGTGTCGTTTTGGGTGTTTCGAAGGTTCGACTATGTTCAGATAGTATTATATGACTTGTTGGAATTATTGGTTGACATCCTGAGGGCCTCGGGTTAGTTTCGGATAGGTTTGGGTTGTGTTGCGCTCGTTTTTCTTATGTTTCAACACTATTTCTTCAAGCATAAATAATATCATATTGAACAAATGAGCTCCATTTCTTTTTTGATTGAAGCATTAGATCCGTATCGTAATTATGGACCTGTAGCAAAAAGAATTGTCGAATTTGGACATCGTATGAGGATTTTATGGTCATTTTACTAAGAATTAGGTTGCCAGATTTTTTTAGATTAATTACGGAATTGCCACTAATTGCAAATATTAAAACCTACATATCTCCTTCATTATAAGGTCAAATTGAGTGATTCAAAAGCCTAACTTGACTAAAATTTCACAAAAAATCCATTGGAGGTATAAAATACGAGTTTCGGGATTGTTTGGTATGAGAAACGAGGCAGAATAGATGGCTGAAAAATATATAAAATGAGGGTTTGTTCATTCGGTCATATTTTGAATTGGAGAGCTCGGATTTGGGCGATTTTGGGGGCGATTTTCATCATAAGGATTGGGGTAAGTGTTCTCTACTCAGTTTTGGTTATATTACAAGAATCCATCTTCGTTTTTGAGATTTGATTGATGATTTCAAAGTGAAATTGAGGGAGCTAGAGTTTGAGTTTTGGAGAGTTTAAGTGAGGATTTGAGGGACCAAACGGAATCCGATTTTGATAAATTTTATATGGTTAGACTCGGGAGAGGACGAGATTTATTATTCTATTATTTTTGACTGATTTCAAAACGTGGGCTCGGGGGCCGGGTTTTGGCCGGTTTCAGATTTTTGGCATATTTATGTAGTTTTTATTGTGAAATTCGATTCTTTAGACTATGTTGATAGTAGTATTCTGATTTTTGGTTAGATTCGGAGCTTTTGGAGACCGAGTCCAGAGACGAGGGCATCCCGGAGTAGGATTTTATGCTGTTAAGGTAAGTAACAGTTTTAACTCTGGCTTTGAGGGTATAAACCCGAAGAATTTGATATCGTGTGACTATTTGGAGGTGATACCCATACTAGGTGACGGGTGTGTGGGTGTATACCTCGAGGGATTCAGACTTGGTCCATCCCGTAAGGCCTCATGGCCATCATCTGTGTTTACGTAGTTACTTGTTGTTGAACTTGTCTGCCTTCATGTTAGAGATCATGCTTAGACTTTATTTATGCTCACATTATTTGTACTCGGTCATAGAAATTATTGTATATTTTTACCTCAGTCTCTATTATTTGCTAATATGCTGTGATACTTGATGTAGGCTATGTTCCTTTATTTGTTGATGATGGTGAGGCTAGTGAGGTACATGATTGAGTGAGGCCGAGGTCCTGGTTGTGAGGATATTAATACCATAGCGCGTGAGTTATCCGCGTAGCGCGTGAGTTGACCGTGCGGGTTCAGGTATTGATACCAAAGCGCGTGAGTTGCCTGCGTAGCATGTGAGTTGACCGTGCGGATCCAGGTATTGATATGATGGCACGTGAGTTGTCCGTGCTTAGCGCTTGGGCTTTGGGAGCCCCTCCGGAGTCTGTACACACCCCCAGTGAGCACAAAGTGTTGAATGTTTTGAGTATTGAGTGCTGAGTGCGAGTAATGAGTGATGGAGTGACACTGCTGTGAGGTTGTATTTATTTGTGTTGTTGCTGCATTTATCTGTTAAACTTCTTTGTGGCATTTACTGAGTTATGGAATTTACCTGTTTATTTTTATTTATTTTTAAATTACGAAAATAAATAATTGGACTGTTTTACTTAGCTCGTCACTACTGCTCAGTTCCTTAGTTATTTCTATTACTACTGAGTCGGTTGTACTCATACTACACCCTGCACTTTATGTGCAGATCCAGGTGAGTTAGAGCACGGCGATCCTTGATTTCAGGCCGGCTATCTTTGGAGTCTGCAAGGTAGTTGTTAGCGTCCGCACGACCTTGTTACTCCTCTTGTCATTTCTTCTTTTGGACAGTTAGACAGCTTATATATCTCAGTTCATAGTTTTAGATGCTCATGACTTAGTGACACCCCGATGTTTGGGGCTCGTTTCCGTATTTTCTATATTATATTTAGAGTTGATTTAGTTTATGAGAAATTTAAATGTTGGTATTGTTTTATTAAATTCCTATAATCGATTTAGTAGTAATATTTTGGGAAATAGGCTTGCCTCGTATTACGATAGGCGCCATCACGACCATGGTTAGATTTTGGGTCGTGATAAGTTGGTATCAGAGCCTAGGTTACATAGGTCTCACGAGTTATGAGTTGGTTTAGTAGAGTCTTGCGGATCGGTACTGAGACATCTGTACTTATCTTCGAGAGGGTGCAAACCTTTAGGAAAATTTCACATTCTTGAATTCTTTTCGTGTGGTATTGATTCATCTTGAAGTGTAACTCTTTGAATTCCTTCCACGCATTTGTATGCGCACATGAGTGCTCGATATCAGTTGTGTATCGACGGCTTGTTTCTCTAGATGAGGTGCGAGATGTGATTTCATTGTGTTGATATCGGGCAAGTCTGGAGGACATGAGGCTGAGTTTTGACTGTACCTTGAGCACTGAGGTGTTGATTGTGTGAGCGCATGCTTGTGGTAATTTTGGGGTTATTTAATAGAGTATTCAGCGGCTTATGAGCCTTAGGGCAGTGTGATTTTATGCTTGGGTCTCGTGTGGTGAGTCTGGGGTGAGGATTGTGGTGTTATGGCGGGGCAAAGTATTAATTTGAAGGTAATTCAGAAGGAACTCGGATAGAAAGGACATCTTGGTAGTAGGTTAGATCGGTATGGTAATGGGTATGATTAGTTCTTGGGGTGTGTATCAGGTAATGAGTTCTACATGTGTTTTGTGGCAATGTCCTTGGATTTTTAGTGGTTTGCGTAGCTTGGTTGAGTTAGAAGGATTTAATCCTGACGGATTGGTTTTCTGCCATTGGGGTTCGGAGAGAGTTCTTGATGGTTTTGAGAACAACTCTTGGCATGTTCGAGGACGAATGTTTGTTTAAGAGGGGGGGATGTAACGACCTGGCCAGTCGTTTCGAGAGTTATAGCCTTATTTTCCCATTCTTGCTTCTTTATGTGTTGTTCAGCGGTGTTGAGTTTTATTGTGTTAGTAGGTTTGTGTCCGGAGTAGTTTTGGAGTGAAATGAACACTTAGTCTCTTAGTTAGAAAGTTAAGTTAGAAAAGTCAACCGGAAGTTGACTTATGAATAAACGAATTCGGATGTGGATTTTTATGGTCCGATTAGCTTCGTTGGGTGATTTTAGACTTAGGAGTGTGTCCGAAATATAATTTGAAGGTCCGTGGTAGAATTAGGCTTGAATTGGCGAAAGTTGGAAGTTTAGAAGTTCTTAGGCTTGAATCCGAGGTTGATTTGGTGTTTTGGTGTCGTTTTGGGTGTTCCGAAGGTTCGACTAAGTTCGGATAGTGTTATATGACTTGTTGGAATTATTGGTTGAGGTCCCGAGGGCCTCGGGTAAGTTTCAGATAGGTTTGGGTTGTGTTGCGCTCGTTTTTCTTATGTTTCGACATCGTTTCTTCATGCATAAATGATATCATATTGAACAAATGAGCTCCATTTCTTTTTTGATTGAAACATTAGACCCGTATCGTAATTCCGGACCCGTAGCAAAAATAATTATCGAATTTGGACATCGTATGAGGATTTTATGGTAATTTTATTAAGAATTAGGTTGCCAGATTGTTCAGATTAATTACGAAATTGCCACTGACGGTGTATTTAAAAATCTGCCCGATTTGCAAATATTAAAACCTACATATCTCCTTCATTATAAGGTCAAATTGAGTGATTCAAAAGCCTAACTTGACTAAAATTTCACAAGGAAACCATTGGAGACATAAAATGCGAGTTTCGGGATCGTTTGACATAAGAAACGAGGCAGAATAACTGACAAAAAAATATATAAAATGAGGGTTTGTTCATTCGGTCATATTTTGAGTTGGGGAGCTCGGATTTGGGCGATTTTCACCATAAGGATTGGGGTAAGTGTTCTCTACTCAATTTT
Organism: Nicotiana tabacum; assembly: GCF_000715075.1. Lineage (NCBI taxonomy): Eukaryota > Viridiplantae > Streptophyta > Magnoliopsida > Solanales > Solanaceae > Nicotiana > Nicotiana tabacum. The sequence goes on along the minus strand of NC_134101.1, from coordinate 11,817,569 downwards.
GGTTATATTTCATAAATCCATCTTCATTTTTGAGATTTGATTGATGATTTCAAAGTGAAATTGAGGGAGTTAGGGTTTGAGTTTTGAGAGTTTAAGTGAGGATTTGAGGGACCAAACGGAGTCCGATTTTGATGAATTTTATATGGTTAGATTGAAAAGAGGACGAGATTTATTATTCTACTATTTTTGACTGATTTTGAGACGTGGGTCCGGGGGCCGGGTTTTGGCCGGTTTCGGATTTTTGGCATATTTATGTAGTTTTTATTGTGGAATTCGATTCTTTAGACTATGTTGATAGTAGTATTCTGATTTTTGGTTAGATTCGGAGCTTTTGGAGACCGAGTCCAGAGACGAGGGCATCCCGGAGTAGGATTTTACGCTGTTAAGATAAGTAACAGTTTTAACTCTGGCTTTGAGTGTATAAACCCGGAGAATTTGATTTCGTATGACTGTTTGGAGGTGATACCCACGCTAGGTGACGGGCGAGTGGATGTATACCTCGAGAGATTGAGACTTGGTCCGTCCCGTGAGGCCTCATGGCCATCATCTGTGTTTACGTAGTTACTTGTTGTTGAACTTGTTTGCCTTCATGTTAGAGATCATGCTTAGACTTTATTCATGCTCACATTATTTGTACTCGGTCATAAAAATTATTGTACATGTTTACCTTAGTCTCTATTATTTACTAATATGTTGTGATACTTGATATGGGTTGTGTTCCCTTATTTGTTGATGATGGTGAGGCTAGTGAGGTGCATGATTGAGTGAGGCCGAGGGCCTGGTTGTAAGGATATTAATATCATAGCGCGTGAGTTGTCCGCGTAGCACGTGAGTTGACCATGCGGGTTCAGGTATTGATACCATAGCACGTGAGTTACCCGCGTAGCACGTGAGTTACCCGCGTAGCACGTGAGTTGACCGTGCGGATCTAGGTATTGATATGATGGCACATGAGTTGTCCGTGCTTAGCGCTTGGGCTTTGGGAGCCCCTCCGGAGTCTGTACACACCCAGTGAGCGCAGAGTGTTGAGTGTTTTAAGTATTGAGTGTTGAGTGCGAGTGATGGAGTGACACTCCTATGAGGTTGTATTTATTTGTGTTGTTACTGTATTTATCTGTTAAACTTCTTTGTGGCATTTACTGAGTTATGGAATTTACCTGTTTATTTCTGTTTATTTTTAAATTGTAAAAATAAATAATTGGATTGTTTTACTTAGCTCGTCACTACTGCTTAGTTCCTTAGTTATTTCTATTACTACTGAGTCGGTTATACTAATACTACACCCTGCACTTTATGTGCAGATCCAGGTGAGTTAGAGCTCGGCGATCGTTGAGTTCAGGCCGGCTCTCTTTGGAGACTGCAAGGTAGTTGTTAGCGTCCGCAGGACCTTGTTACTCCTCTTGTCATTTCTTCTTTTGGACAATTAGACAGCTTATATATCTTAGTTCTTAGTTTTAGATGCCCATGACTTAGTGACACCCCGATGTTTGGGGCTCGTTTCCGTATTTTCTATATTATATTTAGAGTTGATTTAGTTTATGAGAAATTTAAATATTGGTATTGTTTTATTAAATTCTTATAATCGATTTAGTAGTAATATTTTGGGAAATGGGCTTGCCTTGTAACACGATAGGCGCCATCACGACCATGGTTAGATTTTGGGTCGTGACACATAAATAGCGTATTTCACGCCTTAATGGTAGGGTATACCATAAATACCTATTTTGTTATAAAATATAAAAAGTAGCTTTAAAAATAATATTTTAAAATAGTTTTGATTTATAATAAATAGGTTGTATACCTTTGCTATAGGAGGTAAAATTTTTAAATATAAATAAAGGAATTTTTACCTTCTTATACTATATATGAAACTTTATTACCCTCTCTAATCAAGTTTTAACCTAATTACATGGCCATATACAATTTACCCATTATATACAAATAAGTTTTAAATGAGTATCTTTTTATATTAGGAATCGAATAAGGAATCAGTTATTTCCCATCCATATTCTCTCTCTCATGCTCTCTCTCTCTCTCTCTCTCTCTCTCTCTCTCTCTCTCTCTCCCACATCTCTCTCTCCGTCTCTCTATCTCTCCGTCTCTGTTCTTTCCCCAATTTTTTTTCCTTTGATGTTCTCTACTTTTTATCCTTTCATGTTATATATAGTTTTAATGGAATTCATCAATGGATTTCAATCGTTTTACTATAGAGTTTTAACTTAGCAATTTTCTTTCATGTTGCACAATTGGTATTCAAATTGAAATTGCCAATCAATAAATTTTGAAGGTGTTTGACGCTCCACCATTGACAGCCATTAAAAAGCTTTGAAACTTTGAATTCGAACTTAGATTTTTAAAATCCATTATTTATTTAGATGGAGTATTGTTGCAAGCAATTGGGAATATTGTGTACAGTTTATATCTCAATTTTGAGGGTGTTTGGTGAAGATTAGACTTGATTTTGGCTGAATTTCAAATTAAAACTTGAAAAAGAAAGAAACACTACAAGAAAGTAAGGGTACGACGATGTTAAATAAATGTCGCATAATGTTTTTTGGTGACATTTTTTTAAATCTTCTAAAATGTCACTTTAAAATTTGCATATCAAATTTCTAAAATATGAATAATAATCTTTTATTTATTTTTTCGTCGTGACTCAAATATATATTAATTCGATTTGGGCATTCATAAATGTCAATTTTTATACACAATGTAACAAATATGAAAAAGAAATATTTTCTTCTGCCGTTGTATTTAAAGAACATAGTAACTGACATAATAAGGTTTCTCCTTACAAGTTAAGAGTTTAAATCAAATGACCTGTTATATCTCAAATAAAACGTATTTCAAACTAAATCATAAAAGATAAAGTAGTTTTAACATGGAACTATGTCAAATTCACTAGTTTTAACATGGAACTATGTCAAATTCACTCCTAATCTAAACGAATTCCCTTAAATTCCAAAATAAATTCTGCAGCAAGGCTTTAAGGATTCATCTTTCCACAAGCCAAGTATTCTTTACCAATAATTGATCTTACATCCTTCAGAAGTTCTGCAAAGAATCACATAAAAGGAGAATTGCAACTATGTAATAAAGCTAAAAAAAATACCATATGTGTTACATGTTTTTCCAAACTTACCCGCTTCTTTTTTTTTTGGTCCCAAGTTCATTAGTTTCGTTCTTCTTAATTTTGCTAACCTTGAAAAAGAAATATTAGAAAGGTTACTTATAGTTTACATACTTTAAAATTGGGTGTAGAGTATAGGATAAAATCAACAAGATAAAGCCTATATAGCCCTAGAATGTCGCACGCTTCTACAAAAATAGTATAAGAACTTTAAATTACAAGCAAAAGTCTCAGATTTGGTATGGATTGGCATCAGTGCTATGACTCAGTAATTCAATTAGAATAATAATGCAGTAACTAATAAGATCACAAGTGTAAAGGTAATCCTACCAAAAGATGTACAAATGCAAAATATCACTGCAGCAAGACCAACAATTACTCGATGATAACAATAAAAAGGAGTACACGCCCAAAAAGTAAAGTAGGTTCCAAAGTAAAGTAGGTTCCAAGCAATGTAATTTCTTGACGGTGACAACTACGGAAATGTTACAAGAATAAGAAAAGAGAAGAGAGAAAAAAGAAAAATGGTATAACTAAACTCCCTAATTTAAGACACTAATAATAGATTATATATAATTTATAAATAATTCTTGTTTAGGACGGGTAATATATAAAACTAGGACAATTTTGATAAATAAGTTTCAAATATTGTATAAGAAGGAAAAAATTCCAAATATAAAATTATCCGGTCGGTCGAAACTAATTGTATTCGCTAGTCAAAAAACGTATAAGAATATTATTTTGTATGTATATAATACACACACATACATATACATATATATACATGTTATCGACTATTATGTTTTTAGAAAATAATAGCCTTTCCGACCTCTAACGTATAAAAAGCAAGAGTAAAGAATCATCTCCCTTTTACTATTTCTTTTTAATTTTTGCTTTTCTAGAATCATCTTTTCGTCCACCTTGAAGTGAAAAGGTATAGAAAAACTAGCCTTCATGGACAAATAAGGCGAGTATTATAATTGACTTGAAAATTTTCAATAAAAAGATGGCTACCCATACTATTTTTTGGGTACAATGACATTGTATAGTCGCTCTCAAAATAATAGTCGAATATATATATATATATATATATATATATATATATATATATATATATATATATATATATACAAAAATTATAAAAAAATTATATATTTTTCGACTACGGAATGCAAGCTAAAAGTGAATACCCATTTCTTTTGGGTGGTTGGGCAAGTGAACGTCTCTTTCTTTTTCCTTTTTCTTGGAAAAACAAAGAGGGGGGACCGCAACGCTTCCAACTTCTTTAAAGGGGAAAAAATAGGAGTACCTATAAAAGTTAAAATATTTATCCTGCTCTACCCATAAAAGAATTCTACCCATTAAATAATTATAATCTTATACCCATTTAATAAACAAATGAGTATCTCAAAATAACTATCTCACGCTAATGCCCTACCTATAAAACGCAAAAGCTGCTCAAAATTTCATAAATTAGCGCACAAAAATTGAGATTTCCACCAGCATCTGTTGAAGATTTGAAAATCGCCACCCTAATTTGAAGATCGGAAGTGTGAAAAAATAGAGCGAAGATGCTGATTTCTCTTTAAAATTCGAGTTTTTCTCCTTAAATTTTGTAGAAGTTTCTGATTTGACTTTGGGAGATGCTAAAACTTTTGATGCTCAAATTCGCATCTTATTAATTTCGTAGATTACAGAAGTTTAACGCTCAAACTTCTGAATTTTTAGCTGAAAGTTCTGTTCTCAGTTTGGATATCTGGAGATCTGAAGGTTTGAATCATAACAGCTGATTTGATTTCGAAAAATCTTCTGTTGAAATTCAGTATTTGATATCAACACTGTTGAAATTTGCATTGTCGAGATTCAATTTTGGACATAAAAGTAGTTATAACTTTAGAATCATGGAAAATATACCAATTCTGCTGCAGTATAGTGGAGAATGGGATGATAACCATAATTTCATAAACTTTCATGTTGATGCAATTCTAATAAAGACCTGTTGGAAATTTGAACAACTTCTTAGAGAAATTGCAAAGCAACTGCAAAAGGACAGTAACACAATAGTTATTCAGTATGCTATTGCTCAAGAATATCCACCAATTACAATTTACAGCAATATGAGTATTAGTGTTTACATGAAATTGAAAAAATCAAGTGCAGGGATGACAACACTCACACTATGTGTGTCGTTTGCTAAAAATACTATAGCTGTAAGCACCTCCAGTTTCGATGTTGCTACAATTTCATCAGAAATTACACAATTTGAAAGCAGTGATATGATTAGTACTTTTGATGTGCAAGAAGGAGATGACACCGGTATAGAACTTGATGATACAAACATCATAACTAATCAATTTCATCAAAAAGTTGAAAAAGGACAAATTCACAAAGACAAGAACCTGTTGGCTCTCGTTATGAAACAGTATGTCGTTAAAGAAAAATATCAATATCGGGTTAATAAATCATGCCCAAGAAGGTTCGTCTGCATTATTTCAAGTAAATAACTATGTGATACCTATATAGTATATCAGGATGCTATATCGGTATACTATGTGAGTATATAATTCTACTGGTTTGTGTGTGTTTTTTAATCAGTAAAATATGATACCGATATAGTATATCACTATGCTATATCAGTATACTATGTAAGTATAGAATTATATTGGTTTGTGTTTGTATTTTTTTATCAGTAAAAGATGATATAGATATAGTATATAAGTATGCTAAATCAGTATACTATGCGAGTATAGAATTATACTAGTTTGTTTGTGTTTTTTATCAGTAAAAGATGATATTGATATAGTATATAAGTATGTTATATCAGTATACTATGTGAGTATATAATTGTACTGATTTGTGTGTTTGTTATTAACTGTACAATATGATACCAATATAATATATATGTATAATCGGTATACTATGTGAGTATAGAATTGTGATGGTTTGTCTATGCTTTTTATCAGTAAAACATGATACTGATATAGTATATAGGTATGTTATATGAGTATACTATGTGAGTATAGAATTGTACGGATTTGTGTGTTTTTTTTATCAATAAAATATGATATATAAATGTATTTGTATTATAAACAGGTATACCCTTGAATGCGTGGATGAAAGATGCACTTGGAGACTTAAAGCATCAAGCCTGCGAGCATCAAATCTTTTCAAAGTGACGGATTTCAATTCTGTCCACAGTTGTTTAAATGATAAGAGATTTTGTTCACAAAAATAAGTTGTCTCAGCTTTTGTTGCAGTTGTAGTATAAGATAAACTTGTTGACCCAAAAACCATATATACACCAACAGATATCTAGAGAGACATCCAAAAAGCATATGGTATGGACTTAAGCTACATGGAAGCATGGAGATCAAAAGAAAAAGCAATGCAATTGTTGAGAGGAACACCAAGTGAGTCATAGAAGAAAATACCAACATATCTTTATATGTTAGAGTACGCTAACCCAGGATTGCTAACACGACTACACACTGAAGTAGATGAAAGCTTTTTGTATGTATTCATAGCTATATATGCATCGATTAGAGGATGGATTGGATTGTACACAAAATATTAATTTAGTATTTCATATAGTAGTATAGTTATAGGTACGTGCAGGTGTGTAGCAAAACAACTATATACTCTGTTGGTATACTTGTATCATAAATATTTGAAAATATTTTTTGTTTCTTTAACTGAATGTAATTGGATTGTATTCTTACCCTCTGCGTCTTGCGTGGAAGCCGTGAGTATGGTCCCTCTATATGTTGACTTTAAAAAACTTCCATCAACTACAATTGTTGGCCTACAATAGATTCATCCTCTAATCGATGCATATATAGCTATGAATGCATACAAGAAGCTCCCATCTACTTCAGTGTGTAGTCGTGTTAGTGATCCTGGGTTAGCGTACTCTAACATATAAAGATATGTTGGTATTTTCTTGTATGACTCACTTGGTGTCCTCTCGACAATTGCGTTGCTTTTTATTTTGATCTCCATGCTTCCATGTAGCTTAAGTCCATACCATATGCTTTTTGGATGTGCTTTATCAGTACTGATTCAATTACATTCAGTTAAAGCTGCAAAAAAGATTTTCAAATATCATATGATACCAATATGGTATACAAGTATACCAACAGAGTATATAATTATTTTGCTACATACCTGCACCTACCTATGACTATACTACTATATGAAATGATAAATTAACATTGTGTGTTGTAACTAATATTTTTTCCTTTAATTTTACAGGACAAATTCTGCCCCTTACATATGCAATTGTTGATTCGGAAAACGATGCATCGTGGGAGTGGTTCTTCGTGCAATTCAGAGAAACCTATGGACAAAGAGAGGGAATATGCATTGTATCAGACATGCATGATAGTATATGGAGAGCAACTTCGATTGTCTATCCAGAAGTCCCTCATTGTGCATGTATGTTCCATCTGTGGAACAACATAAAGACGAACTTCAGGAAGAACCAAAAATAAATCAAAGAAGTATACTTTGCGTTAGCAAGAGCATACACTGTTGAAGAATTCAACAGACATATGGCAGAGGTAGAATCTATTGATAGTAGAGTAAAAATATACCTGATGGATATTGGATATGATAAATGGTCCCGGGCGCATTCCAAGGCAAATAGAACCATGACCATGACATCGAATATTGCGGAATCAGTAAATGCAGCAAACAAGCACGCAAGAGACCTCCCAGTTGTGAATTTGCTTGACTTTATGACAACATTGATTCAAAAATGGAATTACACCAATCGGAAGGATGCAGTGGAATCATTTATGAAGATTGGTGCAAAGTATGAAAAAATATTGGCAGATAATACTATCTTATCACAGACGATGACGGTATGCATTTTCAAAATCATAAAAACACTGCATGTACTGTATTTTTACTTTTTTACCTTAGTGATTTCACTAAACAACTGCATATTATTATTAAAAAAAATAGTATTACTTCATGCAGCTAATAACTTTTCTTTAATTAAAATTATATTAGGTGTTGCCATCAACTCAATTCTTACATTTAGTAATTGATGACCAAACAAGAAATGTGGTGCACCTACATGAAAAAAACTGTACTTGTGGAAGATTTAAGCTAGACGATATTCCATGTCCACATGCAATGGCAGTTATACAAAAATTCCATATGGATTCATACAGGTATTGCTCGGATTACTACAGCATAGACTACTTGTTGAAACATATGACATACCATTAAACTCTTTGCTTGATGAAACAACGTGGCAAATTCTAGAACATGTCTCTTCGCAGGTGGTACTGCCACCAAAAGAAAAAATAAAACCAGGAAGACCTAAAAAGAACAGGGGCATATGAGGTTAGGAAGGAAATACAGTTACATGTGCACTATGCGGGAAAAAAGGACACAACCGGAGAACGTGCCAAAATATTCCAAAGAGAGATTGATATAATGCTTTAATGTTTGTATAGAACTCATATATCGTAGAGTCATATCATTTGAATTGCAGAGAAATAAAATGCATGTCTTGCACTAGACATATATTTAGTATGGTGATTCTTCGCCAAATTACTTTTTGGTAAAACATTTATATGACTACTTGTGTGTTCTGTAAGAATCTATTTATTTTTTATTTTAGTATATAAAAGTGGGATGCATTTACATCTAGTTGCTGCAGGAAAAAAAGATGCTAAAATATAATGCGATACCCAAGTGGTATATTTGTATACCTTATTGGTATATCTGTATACCTTATTCGTATCAAAATATGTGCAGAAATAGAAGTGGTGCCCCAAATGCAACATTTGTACATACATCGTTAACAAAATGGGCACGCTTTGCAGCTCATATTAGTATTGAAGCATAACTAATTGGAAGCCATTTACATGCAGTTATTGTACATCATTAGGTACTCAAATACAATGTGATACCCTAATGGTATATTTGTATACCTTATTGGTATATAGTTGTATTGCTCTAATATGGTTAAACCAAAATATATGTAGAAATACAAGTGGTGCACCAAAAAAATGCAACATCTGTACATACTTCCTTAATAAAATGGGCACATTGTGCAACTCATGTCAATATTGAAGTATAAAAAAAAGCTACTCAAATACAATGTGATACCCGAATGGTATATTTGTATATATATAAAAAAGCTACTCAAATACGATGTGATACCCGAATGGTATATTTATATACCTTATTGGTATATAGTTATATTGCACTAATATGGTTAAACCAAAATATGTGCAGAAATACAAGTGGTGCACCAAAAAAAATGCAACATATGTACATACTTCCTCAACAAAATGGGCACACTTTGCAACTCATGTCAATATTGAAGTATAACAAAAAGGTACTCAAATATAATATGATACCCGAATGGTATATTTCTATACCTTAATGATATATAGTTGTATTACAATAATATGACTAAACCAAAATATGTACAGAGAAACACAAGTGGTGCACCAAAAAATACAACATTTGTACATACTTCCTCAACAAAATTGGCACACTTTGTAACTCGTGTCAGTATTTACATCTAGTTGCTGCAGGAAAAAAGGGTACTCAAATACAACGTAATACCCAAATGATATATCTGTATACCTGATTGGTATATAGTTCTACTGCACTAATATACCTGAACCAAAATCTTTGCAGAATACAATTGGTGCAGCAATGCAAAATCTGCACAGAATTTCTTAGATTCAACTACAACTAAAAACTACTCTCAATACAAATTCAAAACCAGTTCACTTTCTAAAAATATTTCTTCTCATTCAAATCAATGCTCGCCCCTATTCTTCAACCAAATAGCAATATAGTTCCTCTTTTTTGAACATCGTAACTCCCTTAAAAATATACCTCCAAAAACAACTTATGTTGGTGTATTACATCGAACTAACAATGCTCCTCCTACTACAAACGGCCGTAGGAGTAGGAACTAACAGTGCTGCTATAACAACTATGTTCTACACTAATGGCTTGACTTCAAGTGCTGAAAATATTTTGTCTCCGAAAGGCACTCCTAATAAATAAACAACTTTATTGAAGAAGCCTAAGAAAAGACTAATAAAACAAACTGAAGATAGATTCCAACATTAAAATAGTTATAGCAACATATTGTACTATTACAATTGTATTCATAGAACACACTTTTAAAAGCTAGCATTTTTACAATGTAATAATGTAAAATACCATACTTCACAAAAAACTATTAAAATCCTGCTAAGTTTTCATGCTACGATTAACTAAAAAAAAAAAGAGACCTATACTACTTCTTGCGCTTCTTTCCACGAGTCTTTTTTTCTTGCTACTGGAGCCTCAGATTCACTTGATTTGCCATGCAACTGCTTGTTCCTCCCATAGTGCCACAACAGTATACCAAACCTAGCTCGAAGACCATCCATATCAAAATTGGCAACAGGGATTGGAAGACCTTCAATAATGTACTCAGCAAAACATGCAACATATACTCCACAATCTCTGAAATAAAACAAATGAATAGAATATAAAAATCGATTAGTAGTGAAAAATATTAATATGAATGAGGAAAATAAAGTAAAAAAAGTAACTATTCTTACGAATTTTGTTGTGTTGGCAGATTTGTAATTTGTAATCAGTTCAATCGCAAATAGATCAGTCAAGTCCTTTCCCATGTGCAAACCATTTTGTAGTACAATATCACTTCTTTGGTTATAAAATTTAATGCTAACTAGAAACACGGGGATCAACACAGCATATGCCTCTGCCACCTTTTGAATAACTTTTTTGTGCTTTCGACTACGTAGCGAGTCATATATATAAAAATATCTCTTATGGAATGATACACACCCCAATATTCAATGCCACTTTTCTGCCAAATTAATTGGAAAGAGGACATGATCAACCTGGTGCCACGGAGTGTTGTAATGTATCCTAAATCCTTTCATGTACTCCATTATATCATCTGATCTATCAATCAAATGATCTTGTTTCCCACCTTTTACAAATTCTGTGTAAACTCTTTGGATGATATTATTAAAAAGAGCATCTGTAGTTGTGACTTTGATTGGCATATTAATTATATACTTCACCTTCTTCCTAAGATAGTAGAATATAATATCCAAGTGCTGCAAAAATGAGTAGAGAAAACATGACTAACACTAACAATATGCATGAAATAATACAACAACAAAAATAAAAAGCAGTACACATACCGAACTAGACAGCGGCCTGCCAGAATAGTTTAATGTATGGAAAAACGTCTTATCAACAATATGTTCAACTTCAAAGTCAAAACAAGTATCCAGCTTTTGATCACCAGGTAAATACACTTCCCTATTTCGTATAAAAGAAGATATGGATAAGAAATATAACAACAAAAATTAAGAAAACATAAAAACAAAAGTACATGAAAACGAATACGCACTCTCCCAATTGCATGTTTGCTTCAACAAAATTTGAGAATGCAGTCGTCTTATAATCAACAGCCACTGAAATGTCATTTACAAATGAAAATCTTCCTTTGATAACCTTCGAGGATCCCCCAACTGCACTAACACCAGATTGCCAGTCATTCCTATACGGCGACTGTTTTATAGCTGCAGGGCGTCTTCTCCGTGTGAAAACTGCAGGAGTTGTTTCAACATTTGTTTGTGTCTGGACAACAGTTTTTGATACTGACTGATCAGGTTTAGACTTATTTACATCACGAGTTGTCAGTTCATTTCCAGATTGATTTACATTACGTCTCCCTCCTTGTGTAATGACAGCAATTAGATCAAGTTGAGAATCAGTATATTCAAAATCAGAATCTAAGTTAAGATCACCCTCGTGTCGACATGGGGCTTAAATTAGAAAATGCTTGTGAATCAACAAATATACAAAGTTAAGAAATTTTTTAAAAAAAGAATGAAAAGTTATATATAGAAGACATTACCAGAAGGCAAATTCACATTATTGCCACCAACATCCACTTGACCAACACCATCAACCCGAGATGCTGAACACATAAAAGCATTATCAGCATCACTATTTAAATTAAAAAACTATTAAAAATCTCTCATTTACATACTCACTTCTGAATTAGTAACATCAACAATCGTACCCTGTGGAGCAGTATTAGACTCAATAACAACATATGATCGTGTCTGTGCAGGGATTTCTGATGGCAACGGAGCAGGTCCAGGCTTTTTAACATCATGAGATGGGTGCTTATATTTTGCTAATTGCATAATGACAGTGATTTGATCAATTGCAGATGCAGACAGTTCAAAGTTAGAATCCAAGCCAAGATCATGCTCGTTTACGAAGGGGGTTGAAAAAAGTTAAAAAAGGTTAGTGAACGCACAAATACATAAAGTTAAATAAATAAAAAAAAGAATAAAAAAAATTACATATACAACATTTTACCAGAACGCAAATCATCATTAACTACGCCATGTCTTGTTGTGACGTTCTTCATATTGACACCACTGGCACGATCCTCTCGACCAACCCAACCAAAACTAGATACTAAACATATAAAAGTATAATCAATAGTACTATTTTCAAAAAACAACAGCAAAAAAAATAAAATCAAATTTGTGATTTACATACTAGAAAGTGCTTTGGGCGTGCTATCTCCAATAACTAAAGGATCATTCCCACCATCGCCCCTTTCAAACTAGTCATAATCATTATGCATCTCACCAAAGTAAGGATCATTATCCTGTTGCTTATGCTGAAAATGAGAAAATAACAATTTTATTATTATGTATATTACAAGAATACTATGTGCACTAAAAGTAAAGAATGGAATAGTATCCTATAAACATATATTGCATCTTTGAACAATATACTATAGCATTATATTATATAAAAGATCAATACCACTGAATTTCCCTCTGGTTTCATTGACTGTCTACCAATAGCTGCAAGTACCTACTCAAACTTGGTCTCTACAAAAAGCTTCAAACCTTGTAACTCCTTCATTACCTCAGCATTGGTAGGTTCGAAATCACCTCCAGTACTTTGATGCATACTTTGTGTCTTTGGCAATTGAGTGCCAAAAACCTGAAAGTTATCAGGCTGACTGTCAGTGCAATCAACTTCAATTTCAAAGTTTAGACCACACACATCAAATAGTTGCTTCTCAGCATCAGTTAGGGTGATGTTCTTTAGCTGCAATTATTAAGCACAATAATTAGAAATAAAAATGATAATAAAACGTAGAAAGATAAAAGATCTTTATTACCATATGATGCCACTATGGTATACATATATACTAACAGAGTATATCATTGATATGGGATATTGCTACAACTACCTCTGACTAAAATACTGTACAAAAATATTAAAAGATGCAATAAAGGTATGAGAAAATTAAAAGTATAAGTTGCAGAAAAGATTCTTATTACCATATGATACTAATATAGTATATATGTATATCAACAAAGTATATCATTGATCTGGGATATTGCTACAACTATCCGTGACTAAACTACTGTATCAAAACATTAAGAGAGACAATAAAAATATGAGAAAATTACCTGCTCGCGTTGCAAGCTAAACATTCGCAAAGCAACTCGCTTATTCTATATTTGACCCATGACTACCCAATTCAGAATTCGTGAAAGTTTGTTTCCAATATGATCAGCAAAGTAACCATCCAAACTTGGGCAGCATTCATACAGCCAAATTTGTAAAGCCAACGGGAAGCCACCTAGTCTATAAAAAGAAAGCTTATCTGGAAACTTGTTGAAACACGAGTCGATTGTAGCGTTATAAATATCTATACCCCAAGGATAATTATTAAAATCACCGTACTCAACCAAATCAATGTAAGACCGTGAAATAACCTTTGTTTTGAGCAGAGAAAGTAAGAAATTATTCACAAAATAAAGAACTGCTATCTTCAACGCATCATCATCTGTTTCCTTTCGTAAAACAATCTTCTAGTTGGGCTAATGTCACAGATGCAATCCCAAAATATTTTAAAATCAACCTATTCTCTTCTACGTTATCTATATTTGTATCACCCTTATATTTCAGTCCAGTAACGAGTGCAAATTCACCTAAACCAAAGCGCAACCTAGAGTCACTCACTACAAACCGCATCTCATTTTTTACCTCATAATGTACTTCTCTAATAAGCAAATGGTGCATAACCCAAATCTGCACAATAACTGGTGGAAGATCCAAAAAATATCCAAAGCATGTTTTCTTAAACATCTGAAGTTGCGTCTTTGATAAATTCTCTTTCAATAGACGAATAACATGGCAGTTGGTATCCCAATCAACCTTTGGTTTATAATCTATGTCTATAGGCACAAGAAAATCCCTACACTGCAAAACATGTTCATATAAATAATTTCAAAAATAGAATTCACTTAAAAATGCAACTAAAACAACCAAAAATGTTACAACTACCATACGATACCAACACGACATATAATTATACCAACAGGATATACAGTTCTACTGGCTAATTTCCGACAACTATAAATGACTATACTACTATTACATAACATATAGGCATAAAGAGAAAAAGCAAAGGTATGCATCCATAAAGTACTTTCAAGATATTGTACGATACTATTATTATTAAAGAAAAACAAATAGCAAAGACAGCCAAAAAAGGATCCAAAATCAATATATCAATATAGTATATAGCTATACTAACATGGTATATAGTTGTACGGGGTTGTTCCAATAACTGTCTATAACTATACCAACAGGGTATACCAGGAAATCAAAAATGTTACAACCAAAAAACTAAAAATATTACAACTACCATACGATACCAATACGGCATATAACTATACCAACAGGGTATACAGCTATACTGGCTAATTCCCGACAACTATAGATGACTATACTACTATTACATAACAGATAGGCATAAAGACAAAAAGCAAAAAGGTTTGCAGCTATAAAGTATTTTTAAGATATTGTACGATACTACTATTATTAAAGGAAAAACAAATAGCCAAGACAACCAAAAAAGGATCCAAAAGCATATGATACCAATATACCAATATAGTATATAGCTATACTAACATGGTATATAATTGTACGGGGTTGTTCTAACAACTGCCTATAATTATAAAACTATTGCATAACACACATACATTATGTCTATAAGCACAAGGGAATCTCAACAATGCAAAACATGATCATATAAATTATTTTAGAAATAGAATTCACTTAAAAATAACACAACTGACTATAACTATAATATAATACAAAAGCATACCAGAAAATCAAAAAATAACAATGTACTATACATTCAAAAGCACATATCCTAATTTTAAGAAAATTGCCTTCTTGGGTGCGACACCAATATTTTTCTTTTTTAACTGAGAATCATTGCTACAATCAACATCTACTGGTTGTGTCTCTGTTTCAGGTACGGATTCACGCCGACTTCCCCCTAACTCAGAATTCTCAACAACTTTACCTTTTCCCTTATCATTCACAACAACACCTGCTATGACTGGTTCGGAATTTATGTCGGGTAAAGACTGGTAGGGAGTTCCATCGACTGACGAAGCATCAATATTGTTTCCTTTTTCACCCTCTAATTCTACATTTTCAGTTATGTTTTCAACACGACTACTGCTAGGGTTAGGACTAAACACAGATGGAGAATAAAAAAATAATAAAAAATTAGGACCGGACATGACTGAGGCAACGGGGTTAGCAACTATTTGGGTTGAAGAATGATATTGTCCACATCGCCACCATCTACACGCACAATGCTTCCGACCCATAGTGAAAACAATAACCTATAGATATTGATTCACAAAAGTACAAAGAAAAATACAAAAATTCTATGATTTTGAAAACCCACTTTCACTAAAATGTACTTTCACAAGCAAAAATTTCATCCAGAAATTACTATTAGACGAAGAGATAGAACAGAATCAAAAAATTAAAAACTCGAAACTGGGTGAAATATGGGTTCTCATGGTTTGGCTATGGAGATTTGAAAATTGTCTGTTGTGTTAAAGGATGAAGACAAAATAAATGAGGCATTAAAGGCGGTGGGTATGGGATCCGCTAATTGCGTGGGCTGCTGGGTGAAGTAACTTGGGCCGGGGATGAGAATCCACTAATAGGTGGGCCGCGTAAATAGTCTGGGTCGTATGGGTAGGAGCAGTAAATAGTTTGGGCATGGGTATTAGAAGGTAAAAAGTTTGGACTTAATAAGTATAAAGTGAGATTTTCCCTTCTTTAAAGGCAAAATACATAGTTTACCTATCAACATTGCAGCGAAATCCCTATTACACACCTCTCTTTCACGGGAAACCTTTTACGTACTCAAGATTTTAAAAGTGTGTCTAAGGCATACTACTTTTGACCAGATAGCACTTGCGTGTTTACAAAAAAAAAACGCGTGAAGCCCGTAAAAAATCCCATTTTTTGTCTCTCCTCCCCCTCCCTCTGGTCTTCTTCCTCACCACCCTCCCCTCATTTTCTTCTCCAAATAGAATTTTTGAAAGAACATATCAATTTTAGATCTAAAATTGAGCAGATTTTGTTGGTTTATTATCTAAATATTGTGAAAACTATTTATTTGTGATAGATTTAAAAGTTTTAACAGTAGTATTTAAGGTTTAGTGAAAAAATCTAGAATCCACCATTGATGGGGTATCGAAAAAAGCTTGAAAATTCAATTGGGTCTTGTTGATTATCGGGTTATTGAACTCAATTTGTTGCTCGATTATTTTCGGCTAGTTGTTTAGATAGTGTGGTTGAATTTTGGTGTTGTTGGAAACTTTCTCACAAACAACCATGGTGGTAGCAACAATGGTGCTTAAGATACAAAATAGAAAGATGAAGAAGATGGATTTTAATTTTAATTTCTAATTTTTTTTCCTTTTTAAAGTCAATGACACGTGTCACGACCCTATTAGGGCATGACTTTCACATTATCTGAAAAATTGGTCAAGCACAAAAATGGTATATCTTAGACACACTTTTAAAAGATTGAATGTGTAAAAAAATTTTCGTGAAAGAGAAGAGTATAACAGGTATTTCGCTGCAAGCTTGATAGATAAACTATGTATTTTGCCTTCTTTAAATTAAAAGTTGTATGCACCTAATTAATACAAATCTATTGACATCTTGACAGAAGCCAAGTAAATGTGGAGTTAAATCTTTTCCCCCCACCTTTTCAATCAGATCACATGGTTAGAAGAAATACATACCTTATGGCGTTGGCTGGAGCTATCTACCACATTTGACAAGAGAGGAATCAGAAAAATTTCTAAGTAAAATGAGTACTCCTGAGGTGCTGGTGAGGAAGATCATACACATACAGAAGGTTCATAGTCGATGCTAAAGCTGGCTGGACAGTTGAGTAAGCCGAATTGATAGCCTGTTTGGCCAAACTTTTGGAAGAAAAAAAAAGTATTTTTGAGCGGAAACAGAAGTAATTTTGGAGAAGCAAAAAAATAGTTTCTCTCTAAAAGTACTTTTTTGAAAAATACTTTTGATAAAAATATATTTAGAAGCGCTTTTTAAAAGCTTGGCCAAACACTAATTGATAATCAGATGTACTTTTCAAATTAAATAGTCAAATATAAACTATTTCTTACCAAAAGTACTTTTGAGAAAAATATTTTTGACAAAAAATACTTCTCAAATTAATAAGTGATTTTAGAAGATTGGCCAAACAGACTATTATATTCATAGAGGATGATGGAGTTAGGGGTATGGGTAGTTATTGGTGCGCCTGTGCTGTTGGTTACCAAAGCTGAGGTTTGTTCAGCTTTATGGGTTCTTTTGCTTGGTTGTAACTAAGGGTGTCAAAGTGTATTTAAAAACCGATTAAACCGACCAAATTGTATCGTATCGAATCGATTTTTAGGTCTTTTTTATTTTTATATAAATCTATAACTGTACCAATAATTAGGGTAAGTTTTTTATTTTATGAAAATAAATTGAAAAAATACCGAACCGTACCGAATAAATTTATAATGTGAAAAATATATTTATATATTAAGTTTAAAAATAGTAAATCATGAAATTTTTTCTTGGGCCTTGGAATTATGAAACAGTTACAAGCCAACAAGTAATTAAACTCAAAATCCTAATTCCCAAACCTATTATGCTACTTCTATTGAAACTAAATTATTTTCAGCATATTCACTAGGAAGACATAAGGTATTGTGGTGATTATATGTAGCAAACTATAATATATTGAATATGTTTCTTTTCGTATGATCTAGATTTATCTTTTTAAATTAATCTTCTATAGACTATATTCTTGAATCACAACTTGGTTAATATCTTTCCACTCGTGTGATTAATATTTTTTTGTATTTACTTAGTTTCTTTTACGATATTGTAGACTAGTTGATGGAGCTATACTCTAGCCATCTTTTATGTTTTCTTAATTCATCACCTTTTAAACTGTAAAAATGTCTAGAGAGTTTTCTTAAGTCCTATAAAAGTACGTATGTTATTTCATTCTATTTCTACTAGTGACTTTTACATGACATTTAAAACAATTACCGAAAATCAACCGAACCGTACCGATACCGAAGAGAAACTGACATGATTGGGATTTTTTTTATTTAGTAACTAACTTTTTTATTAATCACCAGTGTAAATAATTACAAAATTATAGCTCGACTAACTCAGTCAGCTATCTGTATAAACACCCAAGAACAAAATCTATACATCATAACTACGAACTATCTACTAAAACTGAAGACTATGCATGATGGTTTGGACTCGTAGTGTTGCTCTAACATAGCACATCACTGCTATCTCTCTTGCAATTGCTTCCCAATTTCTACTCTTCTTCTCAAAAATTCTATAGTTTCTCTCCATCCATATGGCATAGAGGCATTTTACATATGCCATCCTGAATATTTGAGCTTGCGGTGATCTCCCTTTTGCACTTTCGATAGCCCATTCCAGATGGTGCTTCCACTGTGTATGCTTGCAGATTTGATTTTGAATCCACTGCATAGTTTTTTCCCAGAGTCTCTTGGAATATTCACATCCTGCTAGCAGATGATCTCTAGTTTCCTCTTGTGCTTGACAGAGACTGCATTTTCCTTCTACATTCATCCCCCATCTTATGAGTGTGTCAGTGGTCATCAATTTACCTTGTAATCCTAGCCACATAATTATCTTGGTTTTAGGTCGAGCATCATTCCTATACATGAGACATTTCCAAGGCACTCTAGCATTGTTGGGTAGTAATTGTTTATATACCAGGCTAGTAATGCTTTTCTTTATTGCTGTATCATTTTGAATTAGCTTCATATCCTCTCTGACTTCCATTATCTTCCTTATGATCCAACAGGCTCGTTGAGGAATGCATGCTTCCTGAATTTGTTGTCCTTTTATATAGTATGTATGCACCCATCTAATCCATGTCACACCTCCTTTTTTCCGAGGGGATAGGGGATAGGGAGTTTTTCCAATTTAAGTGACATTATTCGAAATGAGATTATTTATTTATTCAGAGTCGCTACTTGGAATAATTTATGGTGTTTCAAGTCACCGATTTATTTTAGAATCCCAAATCGAGGAAATTTGACTCTTATTTATGGTCTGCAAACACAGAAGACCGGGTAAGGAATTCTGTTAACCCGAGAGAAGGTGTGAGGCACTCTCGAATTCCATAGTTTTAGCACGGTCGCTCAACTATTAATAATTGGCCTAGTTATCTGATTTAATACATGTTTTAAACCTATATGTACATTTTTATTTTTTTAACCGTTTTTAATTATTTATGAAACTTATTTGAACAAGTCGCGATATCGCAAAGACATTTATTTCTGTACATATTATGAATCGCGTCACGTGAAATGCACCCGCAATTTACAACGTGTTTATTTTTATTATTATTCGAAGTTGAAGTCAAGTCGCGTGAAATGCGCACTTGAGTTGGGGTTTACATATCGTGACCATGCCACGGGAACCATACCCATAGTCACGATGATTTATTAATCGCGCCTAAAGCAACTAGCACGTGTTCATAATTTATTTTTTCTTACGGGTTTGAGATTTGTGTAAGGTCAAGAGCTATGAGAATCAATTGTGAAAAATGGGTCATCTTTTGCTCTTACTAAATTGGGCATGACAAAAACTATTTTGGACTAGATAAATTAAATTGGATCGTAGTATAATTGGCCCTTTAAAGCCAATTAATGAGTATGCCCAGTTACTAGTTCATCAAGCTACTCCACTATCAATTAGTCAATTGCAGTAGTACATGTTTCATTAAGCAAAGTCCAAACACCGGGCCCAATCATTATTTTTTTTAAAGTCCAAACCTCATTTTCCAATTTCAACTAGCAGACATAGATTTTATCACCAAAGTTCAAACATTCACTACGTGCCCAAAAATCATGTTTTTTTATCAATCTTCATGTTAATCATCAAGAAAGTAGCAAAATTTAACAAAGCTAATGAGACCTAACAATTAATACAGAAAAAAAAATTCAATCTTCATGAATCTAAATAAGATCAAATTATATATTCAAGCATAATATCTTAATAAAATAATGATGAGAGAAATGGACCTTTACAAGACTATTTTGAAACTCGGACAATGGACAAGGATGTAAATGGAGCCTCGACCAAAATCGACAAATGGAGCTCGAACTCGACGACTCAACTTTGGAGCTATTATTTTCTATACAAAAGGGGACTGTTTTGCTGGGTTTTCGGCTCGGTTTTGTCGTGCTTTTTAGCTTGGTTTCTAGTTGGTTTCGGGGTTAGAGTTTGTGATGGATTGCTGGATTTTTCGAAAGAAAGCCGAAGAAAGAATGACACAAATAGAAATTTCCTTAACGTAGAATAAGCAAAAATATTTCTCTCAATTCCCTCCTCCCTATTTTTTTTCTCCTTCTCTCTCCTTTGTTTTCATCACATTTCACTTCTATTTATAGAAACTTTTTTTGAATTTTTCAGATTTTTAATTTTTATTTATTTTTTTATTTTTAATTTAAAAGAATTTTCACTTCCCATTTTTCTTATTTTTTAAAAAAAGTAATTCCCCACTTTCCTTTACTTTTATTTTTTAATTTCTCACTTTTTTTACTTTTAATATATTTAAAATCCCCCTTTTTTTTACTTTTCATTTTTTTTATTTCCCACTTATTTTACTTTTTCTTTTTTTTAATTTCCACTTACTTATACTTTTATTAAAAAAAATCAGATACTCTTACTTTTATTTTTTAATTCCAACTTTATTTTACTTTTCCTTTTTTAAATTTCCACATTCTTTTACTTTTATTTTTTTAATTTTCCACTTTCTTTTACTTTTTTTATTAAACAATTTCTACCTACTTTTACTTTTTCTTTTTAATTTTATATTTCTACTTTTCCTATTTTTTAATTCCCATCCGAAAATTGTTTTAAAAAATAATAATAATAATTAATTTTTATTTATTTTCTCTATTTAATTCATTTTATTTAAAAATAAAGATAAAAATAATAATAAAAATAATACTAATAGTAATAATTGACCTTTTAAATTATTAATAATTTTTCTATATATATATATATAAGTGTAACAAAGCTAAAAAATATATATTAAATTCTAAAAATATTTACATAGTAGAAGGTGATAAAAATTTAAATATAGTCAAAAATTAGGTGCTCACAATCCATATCTTGTCCTGTTTGTGAGCTAGGCCGCAACATGTTTTTGTCACTACATCTTTATTCCACAATTTGATGTTGATTAGGTTTAATCCTCCCATGGATGTTGGAGAGCATACTTTTTCCCATGCTACCAGTGATTTCCTTGTGATTGTATTAGTTCCAGACCAGACAAAGCTCCTACAGTAAGCCTCTATAAGTGACAAGATTTTTGCAGGTATTAGGAATAATTGAGCCCAATATAATTGTACCCCAAAAATAACTGATTGTACCAACTGAACCCTGCCTGCATAAGAGAATTTTTTGGCAGTTCAGGAAGTGATTATAGCTGTAATCTTGTCAACAAGTGGCTTTCACTGGATAAGATTCAGTTTCTTTGTTGATAATGGTACACCAAGGTACTTGAAAGGGAGGTCTCCTTGGTTGAATCCCAGCTTAGCTAGTATTGTTTCTTTCTCCTAATGTGGAACCCCTCCAAAATATACACAACTCTTCCCCATGTTAGCTTGAAGGCCAGAGGCTGCAGAGAAATGAAGGAAGCATTGTTGCATTGCTGCTACTGATGCTAGGTCTCCTTTAGTGAACATAAGAAGATCATCTGTAAAACTGAGATGAGTGATTCCTAGCTTAGCACATCTAGGATGATATTTAAAAGCTTTTACTTCTTTGAGTTCATTCAGGCATCTACTAAGGTACTCCATAGCCATAGCAAAGAGAAAAGGTGACATTGGATCCCCTTACCTAAGACCCCTTGCAGCATTAAAAGGCTATGTTGGTTCCCTATTTATCACAATCATATAGTTCATTGTATGCACATATTCCATTATCCAAGTAATAAATTGGGATGGAAAACCTAGTTCAAACATGACCTGTTCCAGAAAAGGCCATTCAACAGAATCATATGCCAATTTTGATCATGCATCTAGGTGATACTCGTTTCCTGGTGTAGGACTTCACTAGTTCATGAGCCAGTATGATTAGGATGGTTTTGAAAAGTCTAATTTTGGTTATACATAAGAAAATAACCGAAAAATTGATATGATACAAATTTATAAAATAACTGGCCGAACCGAACCATTGACACCCTTAGTTGTACTGTACATTTATCTTTCCCTAGTAATAAAATTTACTTAATTACAAAAAAGAAAAATAATAATTCTTACAGAAAAACTAATAATTCTTAATTATTTAGTACTACCATTTTTTTTTGGTTCATTGTGTTTCTACACACACATACATATATATATATATATATATATATATATATATATATATATATATATATATATATATAGGGTATGTATTAACAGATGCGGATCCAGGATTCGAAGGTTGCGGGTGCCACCATGTTATGCATACAATATACATGTCAGTAGCTACAAAGACAGATTAGGAATATTGGGTCGGTTCGCTTAGTTTTTGGTTAATTTGAATAGGCCTTTCATTTACAAAGCAAATAAGTTCGATTTTAGTTCAATTCTTTTACGCTTAATTTAAACACATTCTAAATAAAAATGCAAAAAAAAAAAAAAAAAAATTCATGAAAGAGCGACTCCAATATAAATATTTGCTTAAAGAGTAGTTTAACTACACTATATATTCTTTGTTTGACTAGATTAATTTACTTGTATTGTTCTTTGTTTATTTTTTCATCTTAATTGTTGAGTTATATGACAAGTATTTTCAAAGAAAAACCTTCAACATTCAACATATGATATTCGACTCAAAACGACTATCAATCAAGCCATTTAATATTTTTTCAAAACCCAATAGAAGATATTACTCAAATTATATTCCAATATATAAATTAATATCGTTTCATTAAAAAAAAATATGCTAATTAAAATCAATTCAAATTACCTATAGAAAATAATTGTTCATAAAGTAAGGTATAATGATAGAAACAAAATGATGACTGAAAGTTAAGAACATGAAGAAGAGACTTAGCAAGTAATAAAAGGAAGAAAAGGGGGGGAAAGAGCCTAAAAAGAAGAAAAAGAGGTGAGGACCTTTACAAGACTGTTTACAAGACTTCATAAATCTACAAATTATATATAAGATCAATCTTCATGAATCTAAATAAGATTAAATTATATATTCAAGCATAATATCTTAATAAAACAATGATGAGAGAAATGGACATTTACAAGATTGTTTTGAAGCTTGGACAATGGACAAGGATGTAAATGGAGCCTCGACCAAAATCGACAAATGGAGCTCGAACTCGACGACTCAACTTTGGAGCTATTATTTTCTATACAAAAGGGGACTGTTTTGCTGGGTTTTCGGCTCGTTTTTATCGTGCTTTTTAGCTTGGTTTCCAGTTGGTTTCGGGGTTAGAGTTTGGTGATGGATTGCTGGATTTTTCGAAAGAAAGCCGAAAAAAGAATGACACAAATAGAAATTCCCTTAACGTAGAATAAGAAAAAATATTTCTCTCAATTCCCTCCTCCCTATTTTTTTCTCCTTCTCTCTCCTTTTTTTTCATCATATTTCTTTTCTATTTATAGAAAAAAAATTCGGATTTTTTAGATTTTTATTTTTTATTTGTTATTTTTTTTAATTAAAAAGAATTTTCACTTTCCATTTTTTTTATTTTTTAAAAAAAATAATTCTCCACTTTCATTTACTTTTAATTTTTAATTTCTCACTTTTTTTACTTTTAATATATTTAAAATCCAACTTTTTTACTTTTCTTTTTTTTATTTCCCACTTATTTTACTTTTCTTTTTTTATTTCCCACTTACTTTTACTTTTAAAAAAAATAAAAAAATCAGATACCCTTAATTTTATTTTTTAATTTCAACTTTATTTTACTTTTCATTTTTTAAATTTCCACATTCTTTTACTTTTATTTTTTTAATTTTCCACTTTCTTTTACTTTTTTTATTAAACAATTTCTACCTACTTTTACTTTTTCTTTTTAATTTTATATTTCTACTTTTCCTATTTTTTAATTCCCATCCGAAATTTGTTTTAAATAATAATAATAATAATAATTAATTTTTATTTATTTTCGTTTTTAATTTATTTTATTTTAAAATAAAGATAAAATAATAATAAAAATAATACTAATAGTAATAATTGACCTTTTATATTCTGAAAATATTTACATAGTAGAAGGTGATAAAAATTCAAATATAGTCAAAAATTAGGTGCTCACAGCTGCCCCTCTTTGCTTGGAAACATGAAGAGTTTTCAGGCAAAGACTAGGTGAGCCACGTGACTAATTTTTGACCAAACCATTATTCAAAAGGAAAAGAAATAAAAGATAGGGTGCAACCGAGTCCTGGTTTTGGACAGCCTATATATCCCGGGTTATAGGGGAATCAGGTCGCGTGTAGTTCAAGGAGAATGGTGGAATGATGAGTTGAGGAGTCAAGTGAGGTTCCGTCGAGGCTTCGGTCCGCGGTCTTGCTATTATATCAAAATAAAAAAGAAACTAAACAAGCCTATCAATTATGAGTTACAAGATTCCTATCTATGAGTCTTCAGAAACTTGATCTTGAGTCTTGACTGGTTCTTCAAGCAGACTCTGATCTAAACCTTGATGCTCGCTAGCTGTAGGTTCTAGTTCATTGTTCTATAGCTTCTTCTAATCAAAACGGGACTCCAATGCTTGTGGCTTCAGTCATGTCTTAGCATTCCACATCTTTTCAATTGCTTTTGCATTTTGGATTCACTTATTTTTTTCTTTTCTTTTATTCTAAATTGAGACTTCTTCTTTTGGTCATCTCAAACCCTGTGCCTCGAGGTAAAACCTACTCAGACACCAAAACAGACAATCGAACGAAATTTTTCTGCCCCAGTTTGCGCTAGGAAAATTTCATGAGTTATTGTAACAAAATTCTAAACTACTTCTTTATTGAAAGCAATAAAAGATCGGGAGTGGTGTACCCTAAAAATTTCATTTTTTTATTTATTTATTTTTGGATTGTGTTCTTTTATTGGCAAAAGGATATCTCAACTAAGGATTGGTGTACCTTATGTTGGGAAAATGTGGCCAGGGAATGGGATACCCTATATTGGCAAAGATATCGGGGAATGGTGTACCCTGCATTTAAGATCAAATCAACTAGGGAGTGGAGACCCTATGTTGGAAAAAGCAACTAGGTAGTGGAGACCCTATGTCAAAAATAAAATCAACTAGGGAGTGGAGATCCTATGTTGGAAAAGACGACTAAGGAGTGGAGACCCTATGTCTACAATAACATCAACTAGGGAGTGGAGACCCTATGTTGCAAAAGTAACTAGGAGTGGAGACCCTATGTCTAAAAACATCAACTAGGGAGTGGAGATCCTATGTTGGAAAAGACGACTAAGGAGTGGAGACCCTATGTCTACAATAACATCAACTAGGGAGTGGAGACCCTATGTTGCAAAAGTAACTAGGAGTGGAGACCCTATGTCTAAAAACATCAACTAGGGAGTGGAGACCCTATGTTGGAAAAGAAACTAGGGAGTGGAGACCCTCTGTCTAAAAATCATCAACTAGGGAGTGGGGACCCTATGTTGGAAAATCATCAACTAGGGAGTGGAGACCCTATGTTTGAAAAGAGACTAGGGAGTGGAGACCCTATGTCTAAAATATCATCAACTAGGGAGTGGATACCCTATGTTGGAAAATCATCAACTAGGGAGTGGAGACCCTATGTTGGAAAAGAGACTAGGGAGCGGAGACCCTATGTCTAAAATATCAACCAACTAGGGAGTGGATACCCTATGTTGGAAAAGCGACTAGGGAGTGGAGACCCCATGTCTAAAATAAAATCAACTAGGGAGTGGAGACCCTATGTTGGAAAAGGCGACTAGGGAGTGGAGACCCTATGGCTAAAAATAAAATCAACTAGGGAGTGGAGACCCTATGTTGGAAAAGGTAACTAGGGAGTGGAGACCCTATGTTGGAAAAGCATCAACTAGGGAGTGGAGACCCTATGTTGGAAAAGAGACTAGGGAGTGGAAACCCTATGTCTATAAATTATCAACTAGGGAGTGGAGACCCTATGTCGGAAAATCATCAAATAGGGAGTGGAGACCCTATGTTGGAAAAGAGACTAGGGAGTGGAGACCCTATATCTAAAAACATCAACTAGGGAGTGGATACCTTATGTTGAAAATCATAAACTAGGGAGTGGAGACCCTATGTCTAAAAATATCAACTAGGGAGTAGAGACCCTATGTCTAAAATAAAATCAACTAGGGAGTGGAGACCCTATGTTGGAAAACGACTAGGGAGTGGAGATCCTATGTCTAAAATAAAATCAACTAGGGAGTGGAGACCCTATGTTGGAAAAGAGACTAGGGAGTGGAGACCCTATGTCTAAAAATCATCAACTAGGGAGTGGAGACCCTATGTCTAAAAATCATCAACTAGGGAGTGAAGACCCTATATTGAAAAACGCAGCTAGGGATTGGAGACCCTATACTACCATGATTTTTTTTTCTTTTTAATTTCATATATTTTTTTAAGATAATGAGTAAAATGCGGGAAAGAGTTTGGAGAAGACTTCCCTTTTGCAGTAGTTGCTGCAAAACTGTTTCTAGCCTTTGCGTAATTTCGTTTTGGTTGCACCTGCTTCTTGCAAGTTGCTTTTGTATTGCACCTGTTTCCCTATTTTTTTTTCAAACAAAGAACAATTTGTCAGTTTGAAACGGTGGTTGGTTTTGTGGCCTTGATTGTTTCAGTCACTTGGTCTCGGTCCTTTCAGTTGCAACTCGTTGTTTCCTGAATATCGATTGCATTTCTAACCTCGGAGAACCTATGGCTTTTCTGGGCTTTTCCATGATGGTTAGTCACGTGGTACTTAACCTTTTCAACTTTTATTTTGCCCTTGTGGGCATTTGACTTTGAATTTCCTCTTTCAACAGTTTTTGATTTCGAAACATCGGCCAACATGGCCAGTTGGAGTCAACTTGATGCCCTTGCCGAGATTGGGTGCCTTTTCTTTTGCATATTGGCTTGTATCAAGTGAGAACCCTGTAAATCAGTCCTGCCTTCCCTTATTTGTCTTAGTTTCAGAACAGAGTTAAACCGAAAAGGATTCAAAGAAAAGCAAACAATAGAATGGACAAATGAATTTAGATAAGAGGTATCCTTTTCGGGGAAAGAAAGAAGGACTTATCTGGAGTGTATACGGACTTTAATGAACATGACATGCCTCTTGGACTAGATGCCTGATCTATGTAAACCGTCCAACTCTCAAAAATTCATCATAACTCTTGCTTTGAGACTGAGAAACTTTGCCCAGGACTGTGTCGATGCTAGTGACTGTGAGGATCCTCTTTTCGATCAGTGGCGCCCTTTGCGGGTTTTCACTAGCTGGCCTCTCTCATTTCTCTTCTCACCATCGCCTTATAGTTCTCTTTGTGAGTTTTCACTAACAAGACTCTCTCATTTTTGAATTTCTCTGCTTACCATCGCCTTATGGTGCCCGTGAGGTTTTCACCAATAAGACTCTCTCATTTTATTTCTCTCATTTTATTGTATCAGATCCGAGTAACTATATCCTCCCATTTTGAATCTCTTTGCCGATTGATCGGAAGGACTTGAAAAGGATTTGGGTAAAAAGAATTTGGATTGAATTACAACTTTAGAACCTTTCAGACAAAACCATCGCCAAACCATTATAACATCTGCCCTAGTTTCACTTTTGAGGGAATTTGGGTTTTTGTTACTGTGTGACTGAACCCCAGAGAGAGGCTGCCTATCTATCCTTTCGGAATCAAGTCAAACGTAGTTCAAGGACGAGAACTTTGTTTTTGATTCTCTTTTGTTTTGGTTTTCTTTTCTGTTTTGGTTTCTTCTCTTTCTTTTTCCTTTCCTTTTTTTCTCTTTTTTTTTTCATTTTGCATTTCATTTTCTTTGTCTTTTCTCCCTTTTTTTATATTTCTTTTTTCTTCTCTTTTCATTTTTTTTCATTCATTTTTTTAAATGACTTCCGGGTTCCAATGAGGGTAATCAAAGAATGGGAGCCGGCTCAAAAGGATTTGCAAAGGGTTAAATATTTGGATAGTGAGAAAGAAAGTCTTCTTCATCCCAACCGGAGAACATTAATGCTATATAGAGGATCCGACATAGTACCTTTTGACTGCACCTGTGTTGACAGTTGTTTCAGGGACATTTTCTTCGATGTGTCCCAAGTACAACGCTCTCTTTTGGCAGTACTCTTGTGCAATGTATGGACCTTTCCAACCTGAAGCCAATTTTCCTTTAGCTGTTCTGATTCTTTATTTTATTTCCTTAAACCTATCTTCATTGCATTTTGATTCTTGATTCATTATTTCGAAGTTTGACAGCGTTTTAGGATCGGGGCATGAAGTCCGCAAGCATGTCATGTTATTGAAATCTGCATTTAACAGAACTGAAAAAAAAAGAAATGACAAAATTAAGAAAAGAGACATTCCTAGACAATGAAATATTAATTTTATTTTTTTTATTTTTATTTTGATTGATTTTTTTTGAATTTTAAAGATAGAAGGGTTTATACCGGAAAGTAAGACAATAAAGTAAAATATCCGGATCACACCCTGAGATAATCCGGAGGCAGAAAGGATAGCAAGACTGGCTACTGAGACTCCCGTCTGATGGGGAACTTTTAGGCTTGGCGACCATTTTTGGCTTTTCCTCTGTCTCGGCAAGGGCTGTAAGGGCCTTCAGTGCCGGATCAAATTCCTCATCTCTCCAATTTTTGTTCATCAAACCCACTGAACCACTCTGAACGGCTTGTGATATGGCCTTACAGGCAGCATGACTCAAGATTTGGCCAGTTTTTAAACCATTTTCGACCATCTTTCCAATTTTGATAGTCTCGGTGAACGGATTACCCATAGCAGACATCATGTTCTGGAAGTAGTTCGCCTCTTGGGCCTGTAGGAAGACCGTAACCATTTCTGTTTCGTCTATTGGAGGCTTTCCCCTGGCGGCTTGCTCGCGCCATATGATAGCATATTCACAAAAACATTCCGCGATTTTTTTTGTCAATCTGGACACAGAGTTCTCTTTTTGAATTTTTCACTCTTGCTTTTTTTCTTTATTTTTTTTTTTTCGCTCTTTGTTTTTTTTTCGCTCTTTTTTTTTGTTATTTTTGTCACTCTTTTCTTTCTTTCTTTCTTTTTTTTCCACTCAGTTTTTTTGATGTCAATGATCGAATCTGACGGGGATTGCCTACGTATCATGACGCCGCATGAATCAGATCTTGCGTAGTTCGGGGAATATCAGGAATAAAGTAAACAAACTAACCCTTTTTTCTGGATTTTAAATTATTTCTTTTTATTTTTTTTAATTTTCGAAAGACTTATAAAGAAGAAAGAATTTTTTTTTATTTCGATTTCTTTGTTTTTTTTTTTTAGAATTTTTGAAAAGAAAGAAAATATTATTTTGGATTTATTTTTTAATATTTTGGGAGAAAGACTTCTAAAAAAAGGTAGAAAATATTTTTGGATTTTGAATTGATTTGTTTCTTTTTTCAAATAAAGGATTTCTATAAAGAATTTTTTTTTTTGGCTTTTAAATTTATTTTTATTTGGGATTTTCTAAGGAAAAACTTCTAAAGAATGAATTAAAGAAAAATATTTTTGGATTTTGACTTTTGTTTTTATAATTTCCAAAAGAAAAACTTCTACAAAAGAAGGAAAAATTTTGGATTTTATGTGTCAAAGAAAAACTTATAAAGAAGGAATTAAAGGAAAATATTTTTGATTTTTTAAAAATTGGGGCCGGAACCGATAAGGTTTGCCTACGTATCTCACATCCGGTGAGAATTAGACCCGCGTAGTTCGGTTAGAAAAGCATGACCTTTTTTTTTTTGAAAGTATTTGGCGTATTTTGAAATATATATTTTTTTTCAAAATGTTGGCAGAGTTTTGGGATTTTCAAATACCTGAATTTTCCGAAATCGGATAAATTTCTCTCTCTTGCCTCACTCTTGATTTTTCTTGATTTTCTTTCCCTTTATAGAAGACGATCAACATGCAAGCCGAAACAAATAAATGTACAAGTAGCACGTAACAATGCATCAAGATGGTCTTTTGATTTGGGTACACCTGTCCTAGACGGACCCAACCCCTGTGTTGAGTCCCCAAAGTCAAATGTACGTGATGCAAACAAGCGTACCTACTAGGGATCCGGCATGAGGTTATGTCATTCTAAGTTTTAATCCTGGTGTATTGTTCTAAACCTGGCTTACCCGAGCGGACAACTCGAGCCGGGGGAGGGGAGGGGGGAGGAGGAGCGTACCGGGAATACAGAAGCTTCACCTGCTTTGCAACCTGTTCATACCTCGTTCTAAAATTAGGATATGACTCTAACAGAAAAGAAGCCACGCGAAGCGCATGCTTCCCAGAAGATTCAGGAGACTCAGAGAGAAGAGGGTTTCATAACAGTTTATATACAGTTCAATTAATATCAAAGCGGTAAAAAGCGACATTTAGCACATTAGGCCCAAACATGTAATATCAGAGAATCACAAGAAAGCCAAGCATAACAGTTAATCTAAGCTCGAATTCTAAATCCTGAACCAGAGATTCTGGGTTCGTTTCCCCAACAGAGTCGCTAGAGCTGTCACACCTCCTTTTTCCCGAGGGGATAGGGAGTTTTTCCAATTTAAGTGACATTATTCGAAATGAGATTATTTATTTATTCAGAGTCGTCACTTGAAATAATTTATGGTGTCCCAAGTCACCGATTTATTTTAGAATCCCAAATCGAGGAAATTTGACTCTTATTTATGGTCTGCGAACACAGAAGACCGGGTAAGGAATTCTGTTAACCCGAGAGAAGGTGTGAGGCACTCCCGAGTTCCGTAGTTTTAGCACGGTCGCTCAACTATTAATAATTGGCCTAGTTATCTGATTTAATACATGTTTTAAACCTATATGTGCATTTTTATTTCTTTTAACTGCTTTTAATTATTTATGGAACTTATTTGAACAAGTCGCGATGTCGCAAACTCATTTGTTTTTGTACATATTACGAATCGCGTCACGTGAAATGCACCCGCAATTTACAACATGTTTATTTTTATTATTATTCGAAGTTGAAGTCAAGTCGCGTGAAACGCGTACTTGAGTTGGGGTTTACGTATCGTGACCATGCCATGAGAACCATACCCATAGTCATGATGATTTATTAATCACACCTAAAGCAACTAGCACGTGTTCATGATTTATTTTTCCTTACGGGTTTGAGATCTGTGTAAGGTCAAGAGCTATGGGAATCAATTGTGAAAAATGGGTCAGCTTTTGCTCTTACTAAATTGGGCATGACAGAAACTATTTTGGACCAGATAAATTAAATTGGATCGTAGTATAATTGTCCCTTTAAAGCCAATTAATGAGTATGCCCAGTTACTAGTTCATCAAGCTACTCCCCTATCAATTAGTCAATTGCAGTAGTACATGTTTCATTAAGCAAAGCCCAAACACCGGGCCCAATCATTATTTTTTTTAAGTCCAAACCTCATTTTTCAATTTCAACTAGCAGACATAGATTTTATCACCAAAGTTCAAGCATTCACTACGTGCCCAAAAATCATGTTTCTTATCAATCTTCATGTTAATCATCAAGAAAGTAGAAAACTTTAACAAAGCTAATGAGACCTAACAATTAATACAGAAAAAAAAAATTTCAATCTTCATGTTAATCATCAAGAAAGTAGTAAAATTTAACAAAGCTAATGAGACCTAACAATTAATATAGAAAAAAAAAATTCAATCTTCATGAATCTAAATAAGATCAAATTATATATTCAAGCATAATATCTTAATAAAACAATGATGAGAGAAATGGACCTTTACAAGACTGTTTTGAAGCTCGGACAATGGACAAGGATGTAAATGGAGCCTCGACCAAAATGGACAAATGGAGCTCGAACTCGACGACTCAACTTTGGAGCTATTATTTTCTGTACAAAAGGGGACTGTTTTGCTGGGTTTTCGGCTCATTTTTGTCGTGCTTTTTAGCTTGATTTCCAGTTGGTTTCGGGGTTATAGAGTTTGGTGATGGATTGCTAGATTTTTCGAAAGAAAGCCGAAGAAAGAATGACACAAATAGAAATTCCCTTAACGTAGAATAAGAAAAAAATATTTCTCTCAATTCCCTCCTCCCTATTTTTTTCTCCTTCTCTCTCCTTTTTTTTCATCACATTTCTCTTCTATTTATAGAAAAGAATTTCGGATTTTTCAGATTTTTATATTTTATGTTTTATTTATTTTTTTATTTTTAATTAAAAAGAATTTTCACTTCCCATTTTTCTTATTTTTTTTTAAAAATAATTCCCCACTTTCCTTTACTTTTATTTTTTAATTTCTCACTTTTTTTACTTTTAATATATTTAAAATCCCACTTTTTTTACTTTTCTTTTTTTATTTCTCACTTATTTTACTTTTTTTTTTTTTAATTTCCACTTACTTTTACTTTTATTAAAAAAAAATCAGATACCCTTACTTTTATTTTTTAATTCCAACTTTATTTTACTTTTCATTTTTTAAATTTCCACATTCTTTTACTTTTATTTTTTTAATTTTCTACTTTATTTTACTTTTTTTATTAAACAATTTCTACCTACTTTTACTTTTTCTTTTTAATTTTATATTTCTACTTTTCCTATTTTTTAATTCCCATCCGAAAATTGTTTTAAAAAATAATAATAATAATTAATTTTTATTTATTTTCTCTATTTAATTCATTTTATTTAAAAATAAAGATAAAAATAATAATAAAAATAATACTAATAGTAATAATTGACCTTTTAAATTATTAATAATTTTTCTATATATATAAGTGTAACAAAGGTAAAAAATATATATTAAATTCTGAAAAATATATATTAAATTTTAAAAATATTTACATAGTAGAAGGTGATAAAAATTTAAATATAGTCAAAAATTAGGTGCTCACAATCCATATCTTGTCCTGTTTGTGAGCTAGGCCGCAACATGTTTTTGTCACTACATCTTTATTCCACAATTTGATGTTGATTAGGTTTAATCCTCCCATGGATGTTGGAGAGCATACTTTTTCCCATGCTACCAGTGATTTCCTTGTGATTGTATTAGTTCCAGACCAGACAAAGCTCCTACAGTAAGCCTCTATAAGTGACAAGATTTTTGCAGGTATTAGGAATAATTGAGCCCAATATAATTGTACCCCAAAAATAACTGATTGTACCAACTGAACCCTGCCTGCATAAGAGAATTTTTTGGCAGTTCAGGAAGTGATTATAGCTGTAATCTTGTCAACAAGTGGCTTTCACTGGATAAGATTCAGTTTCTTTGTTGATAATGGTACACCAAGGTACTTGAAAGGGAGGTCTCCTTGGTTGAATCCCAGCTTAGCTAGTATTGTTTCTTTCTCCTAATGTGGAACCCCTCCAAAATATACACAACTCTTCCCCATGTTAGCTTGAAGGCCAGAGGCTGCAGAGAAATGAAGGAAGCATTGTTGCATTGCTGCTACTGATGCTAGGTCTCCTTTAGTGAACATAAGAAGATCATCTGTAAAACTGAGATGAGTGATTCCTAGCTTAGCACATCTAGGATGATATTTAAAAGCTTTTACTTCTTTGAGTTCATTCAGGCATCTACTAAGGTACTCCATAGCCATAGCAAAGAGAAAAGGTGACATTGGATCCCCTTACCTAAGACCCCTTGCAGCATTAAAAGGCTATGTTGGTTCCCTATTTATCACAATCATATAGTTCATTGTATGCACATATTCCATTATCCAAGTAATAAATTGGGATGGAAAACCTAGTTCAAACATGACCTGTTCCAGAAAAGGCCATTCAACAGAATCATATGCCAATTTTGATCATGCATCTAGGTGATACTCGTTTCCTGGTGTAGGACTTCACTAGTTCATGAGCCAGTATGATTAGGATGGTTTTGAAAAGTCTAATTTTGGTTATACATAAGAAAATAACCGAAAAATTGATATGATACAAATTTATAAAATAACTGGCCGAACCGAACCATTGACACCCTTAGTTGTACTGTACATTTATCTTTCCCTAGTAATAAAATTTACTTAATTACAAAAAAGAAAAATAATAATTCTTACAGAAAAACTAATAATTCTTAATTATTTAGTACTACCATTTTTTTTGGTTCATTGAATTAATATACACACATACATATATATATATATATATATAGGGTATGTATTAACAGATGCGGATCCAGGATTCGAAGGTTGCGGGTGCCACCATGTTATGCATACAATATACATGTCAGTAGCTACAAAGACAGATTAGGAATATTGGGTCGGTCCGCTTAGTTTTTGGTTAATTTGAATAGGCCTTTCATTTACAAAGCAAATAAGTTCGATTTTAGTTCAATTCTTTTACGCTTAATTTAAACACATTCTAAATAAAAATGCAAAAAAAAAAAAAAAAATTCATGAAAGAGCGACTCCAATATAAATATTTGCTTAAAGAGTAGTTTAACTACACTATATATTCTTTGTTTGACTAGATTAATTTACTTGTATTGTTCTTTGTTTATTTTTCCATCTTAATTGTTGAGTTATATGACAAGTATTTTCAAAGAAAAACCTTCAACATTCAACATATGATATTCGACTGAAAACGACTATCAATCAAGCCATTTAATTTTTTTTCAAAACCCAATAGAAGATATTACTCAAATTATATTCCAATATATAAATTAATATCGTTTCATTAAAAATAAAAAAAAATATATATGCTAATTAAAATCAATTCAAATTACCTATAGAAAATAATTGTTCATAAAGTAAGGTATAATAATAGAAACAAAATGATGATTGAAAGTTAAGAACATGAAGAAAGACTTAGCAAGTAATAAAAGGAAGAAAAGGGGGGGAAAGGGCCGAAAAAGAAGGAAAAGAGGTGAGGCCCTAGGCTCAACTGAAAATAAAGGAAATCTTAATAAGTAGAAAAAATAAAAAATCAAAAGAGCTATGCTAACAGGGAATCGAACTTGCATTCATGAGGCCAAAGAAAGCCTCCAAAGGGAAGGAGGAACCAATGGCAGGAACCAATGGCACCTGCTTCCACTTTGTGACTTTGGAGTGTCACTCTATCCATATATACGTTGTTTCACAAAGATATTATGTACATAGTAAGAATTTTAGCGAAGCGAGCGAGTGCCGTGGTACCCCTACCTCATAAGGTAGATCTGCCCCTGTATATATATGTATGTTTGGTTTAAAATTGAATAAAATTAAATAATTTTTATTTTATTTTTAATTTTGGAGTTCTTAAGGACTTTAAGAGAAGAGCTTTCGGAGAAGCGCATTATTCTCATTCGATTATTTTATCCAGGTATTAGCTAATCCTCGTATTGTTATTAACATGATAAAAATAATAATCCCCAAATTATTATATCGAAATTGAAAATTCTAACCAAACACATGACAAAATAATCTGGCATTTTATTTCAGAATTATTTTCATTTATTCCTGATAATTAAGAAACCCAAAACGGTTATGCATGCTAGAAGGCACAATGTTCTAGACTTACGAAATACTATGAACCATCCCTTTGTGCCCATGCAAACTTCTGGACTATTACTCTAGCATGTAATCAAATTTCACTCACTGATATATTAAATTTTTTTGACAAATCATTATTAAAACTGATTAAGTGTTTATAATTAAACATGGATTTCTGATTTTGAAAGTAAGTCAAGAAACTTTTAGAGCAATTCAAATACAAGGGAAAATACATTCTCGTTCAAACACATTCTCGATCGCCTGCCTTTAAACTCTCAAAGATACCTCATACATAGGGAAAAGAGGAGAAACTAGAATAAAAAAAGACACTCCACAAGAAAGAAATATATAACACTAGCTTAATTAAGATGCTCGATTACGCAGGGTCCGGGGAAGGGCCACACCTTAAGGGTATGATGTGGACAGCGTACCCTAATACAAGCATTAGTGACTGCTTCCACGGCTCGAACCCGTGACCTATAGGTTGCACGAAGATAACTTTATATTGCTCAAGGCTTCCTTCTAAGATGCCTACAACAATTGGCAATAAATTATAACTTCTATTTGTGAGAATTAAGTAGGTTTTGTAATAGGGTATTTTTGAGCATTCTTGAGAATCTTGGTAAGAGCTGCTTGACCTAAATCAAGTCCACAAACATCAGCTAGCTGAACTAGATATAGCAAAACATCAGACAGTTCCTCCTCCAAATGTTCCTTATCATCTGATGTCCAGTTAGGTAGTCCTCTTGCAACTTCCCCTTTCCACTGGAATATCTCTGATAGCTCTCCCACTTCTCCAACCTGTTCCAACAATTACAAAATAGACTATAAGATTTATTCTTTTTTGATAAGGTAATAAATTTCATTAAAAATGGCGAAACATGCCCGTACACAAGAAGTATACCAAAAAAAAAAAAGAAAAATAGACTATAAGGTTCTTATATGCAAAGTACATGTATGTAGTCTATTTATAGACAGAGTTAGATCTGCGACAGATTCTGTGGGTTTAACTAAACTCTTTGTGCGACTAAAGCAAAAAATATTTCCAGATTTTTGGTCCATGAAAAAGAATTAGGTACACGCATGCGGATGGCATGTTGAGACATAATATGTTTAGTTAATTAAAAGTGTAATGTTGAAATTGTGTGACACGCTCATCTAGTTAAAAACTTAGAAGATAGTCACATAATATAACATACATATACATATAATAAGATCGCATTCATTGTAAATCTATGGACGGTTAATTCTGGATTACTATTTTTAAGACATGTTAGGAGGCTTACCAAAGCTAGAAGAAGATTCCTAGGACTGTGATACTGATCCCATCCTCTAACTTTGGCAAATTCAGCAAGCCTATCTCTAAGCTCCTGAAGAGAGACATCCTTCATTACTTTCCTACTATATTCATAGGAATTATTCTCCATCTTCTCTTATTAGTTAATTAGTAGCAGTAGTTCATGTTTCACTGTCTCCTTATCTCACTACTTATAGACAATCATCTATTGCTGTGTATGGTTTTTTTCTTCTTGTTTTCAAATTAATTTTTTTTTTTTTTTTAAGATGGTGGGATTTTAGGAGATATGACTAGCTGAGTTTAGTTAGTGGAGGGGCCTTCTCACGTGAGGTATGGTAAAGATGTTTCTGTGTTTTTTTTTTCATGACTTGATATCACTCACTCTACATCACCTGCCTCAATTTGCTAGGAATATATGTTTCCTATTGGTCTATTATTGGACAATTCCTTTTTCCACATTAAATCTCTATCAGATCTCACCTACAGTATTTGCTTTTAGTTTCTTCCCCTAGCTAGCTAATTTGGATTTATCTCCTTCCACTTGTTGGAAGGTGGTAATTGAATTTATTTTGTAACCTTTTTGTTCATTTTGTTTTGTTTCTATGTTGCAATATTGTCATAAAAATTTGTTTGTCCTTTTTACTTTTAATCGTGGAGTCTAGTAGACAAACAGATAGCAAGATCCCCATATGCCGTACTTGGATCGTAAATTTCGGATTTATGCGGCTTTGATCAGGACAATATGCTATGTTTTGCCCGGTTGGAGACTTTGTGTCCTATTTGGGAAGAATTTAACTTATATACATTGGCATTGTAAAATATTTTTATGTTGCGGAAGATCGTAGGTTAACTAGCACGCAATCACACACAAAGTAAATAGAGAAGAAAAATCAACACAAGGATTTAACGAGGTTCAGCTAAGCCCAATCCTCGGGGCAGAAGCAGAGAGAGTTTTTCACTATGAATGAGAAGAAAAACACAATACAATCTACAGAATCTCCAACTACATCCCCTATATATAGATCCCAAATAGTCCCAAACCTATAAGAGAAAGGTTTTCTAATTTGACAAGGACTATAGGTTTTCCTTTCCCAAATCTATTAGGACAATGGATTTTCCTAAACCTATAGGGATTATGGGTATCCTAAAAATACAAGGAAATAATTCAAGCCACAAAATAACAAATCTTCCCCTTAGCTTGAATTCTCTTCATTAACAGGAACAACGTCTCTCTACCTTATCATCAGCCCTCACGAGGGCTCTACCCATTGTCGCACACATCAACCAAGTCTAGGCAACGCCTAAACTTATTAAGAGACTCAATATCTTTAGCCATAACACTAATTCGTCGATTTGGTTATGTACTCTGAATAGCTTCTGGATAGCTATAACACTCAAACGCATCAACAGTCTCTGCAACTGCCAAATCACCCACAGGATTTGAATATCCAAGAAGATTCACAGCAACTACGTTTGCAAACCTTTGTGTTCGGTTGATCATTCTCTTCTCTTTGCATGTTGCAATGCTATATGGTTGTTGTTGCACATGTGCATCAACATTATCATCTTGATCAATATTTTGTACCTCATCCACTTCTTCTACTTTAGAACTACTGGGCTGAGCTAGTGGAGATTGAATTTCTAGCTCAATGCGGTCACTGACACCACGATATGTTTCTGCTATTGTCTTCTCCCTCGGACTGTCCAATGAGGCAGATTCATTGAATGCTACATCGCTACTAATAATTAGCCCTGGAGTCTTTTGATTTGTGCACTACAACCTATAACCTTTTACTCCAGTTGCATACCCTAGAAATATGCACTTCTTTGCCCTCGACTCAAATTTTTCATCCCTAACATGAGCATAAGCAGGACAACCAAATATCCTTAAATTTGAATAATCAGCAGGCGAACCGGACTATACCTCAAAATGAGTTTTGAACTCAATAGCTGTGGATGGAGATCTGTTGACCAAATAACAAGCTGTATTGATTGCTTCAGCCCAAAATCCTTCCTAACACATGAGTGTGAAAGCATGCTTCGTGCCCTATCACAAAGCGTTCTATTCGTACGTTCTGTAACACCATTTTGTTGTGGTGTTCCAACACAAGTACGGTGTCTCACTATGCCCTCTCTGCTGCAGAAATTATCAAACTCGGAATTGCAAAATTCCAACCCATTGTCAGTTCGAAGACGCTTAACTTTTCTTTCCGTCTGCCTCTCAACCATTGTCTTCAATTCAACAAATGTCGGAAATGCCTCATCTTTTGTTTTCAGAAAATACACCCACACCATCCTTGAGTAATCATCAATCAAAGTCATAAAATACATGTCACCACTCTTGGAGGGAACTCTGTTTAGACCCCACAAGTCTGAATGTATATAATCTAACTTGTCTCTACTCTTGTGCTCGCCCTTCTTGCTGAACTTTACCCTTGTTTGTTTACCAAATACACAATACTCACAAAAATTCAAAACTTGATTTTTGTACCCATTCAACATATTCTGCTTACTCAACAAAGACAATCCCTTATCACTCATATGACCAAGTTGCAAGTGCCATATCTGAGACCGGTTCAGATCACTTTTTCAAGAAGTTACAACAGCTTCCCCTTCAACTACATTGGCCTAAAGATGATATAATTTAGAATGCAGTTTACCCTTTATGAGTACCATGGAGCCTTTACACACTTTAAGTATTTCATTCTTAGAGTGAAATTTATGCCCTTGATAATCTAAAGTCGAAAGAGAAATCAAATTTCTCTTTATCCGAGGAACATGCCAACACTCAATGTTTCTGATAATTCCATCGAACATTCTCAATTTGATGTTACCAATTCCCTCTACTGGTAATGGATTATCATCTCCTATGTAGACAATACTACTCATTTGCTTATAAGTTGCAAACCAATTCTTGTGTGGACACATGTGAAAAGTAGCACCAGAATCAAGAACCCAAGAATTATGCATATGACTAGAACTCACAGCACAGACTTCCCCTACATAGTCGCTATCATCAGAATTATTGCCAGTGTCAACAATATTTGCCGAATTATCTATTTTCTGCTTCCCTCTTTTCTCCTTCAGCTTAGGACAATCTCTCTTATAGTGACCTTGCTCCCCGCACTCATAGCAATTTTGCTTCCTTGCTTTAGACTTTGATCTGGCGGTTGACTTTTTCCTATTAAAGTCCTTTTGTTGTGTTCTTCCTCTAATCACAAGACCCTCGCCCTCAATTCTGCTATCTGGAAAACTCCTTTTCAACTCTTTAGATTTTACTGCATTACTAACATCTTCCAGTGAAATGCTGTATTTCCCATATAGCAACGTATCGGCAAAAGTATCATAAGACGGTAAAGAACATAACACAATCAAGGCCTGATCCTCACTCTCAATTTTGATATCCACGTTCTTCAAGTCCATTATAATTGAATTAAACTCATCAAGGTGAGTTTTAACATGTGTACCTTCGTTCATACGGAGGTTGTATAACCTATTTTTCAGGTAGAGGCAGTTTGTCAGCGATTTCTTAGAATACAGATCTTCCAGCTTATTCCATGCCATTGCTGCAGACGTTTCTTCAGCAATTTCCCGAAGAATGATATCTGTAACGCTCATGAAGATCGCACTCATAGCCCTCTCCTTCAGGTCAGCCTTCTCTGTCTCTTTCATCTCTTCAGAAAAATCCTCATCAATTGCCTTCCATAACCCTTGTAACATTAGGGACGATTTCATCCTAATCTTCAATAGACTGAAACTAGAACCCCCGTCAAATTTCTCTACTTCGTACTTTGTTGAAGATGATGAAGACATCTTAACCCTAGATTATATGTAGAAATCCGAACCTTGCTCTGATACCAATTGTTGCGGAAGATCGTGGGTTAACTAGCACACAATCACACACAAAGCAAATAGAGAAGAAAAATCAACACAAGGATTTAATTAACGAGGTTCGGCTAAGTCTAATCCTCGGGGCAGAAGCAGAGAGAGTTTTCCACTATGAATGAGGAGAAAATCAAAATACAATTTATAGAATCCCCAACTATAACCCATATATATAGATCCCAAATAGTCCCAATATAAGAGAAAGGTTTCCTAATTTGACAATGACTATAAGTTTTTCTTTCTCAAATCTATTAGGACAATGAGTTTTCCTAAACCTATAGGGATTATGGGTTTCCTAAAAATACAAGAAAATAATTCAAGCCACAAAATAACATTTTAAAATATCAATGTGACATACTATCATAGTAGATTATTTGCCTTATTTTACAGATTAATAATTCTACGAATCAGTTTACAAATTATAACATGTTACCTGTAATCATCGTGATCTTACACTGTAACTGTATAGAAGTTAAAACTTAATTGAGAATGATATTGCAAAAACCAGGCTTATGTTGTTCCAGCATGTTTATCTTATGTTGTGCAAGCATGTTTATCTTTATTTCAAAACATATTTAATATTTTACCTCTATATGTGGGTCAGGAGATCTTTATAGGATGAGATAAGATCTCAAGTTTTGCATAAAAGCCAACAGGAGCTAGGCTGTTTGTATTTTGCTCTTTCCTATTGAGATTGCACTCATATGCGATGAGGTTACTACTTTTCTTCAGAGCCATTATACATTATAAGAATATGGCGTCAAAAACATTATTTTATGGAGTGGCTTTTGGATAATCTTGTTAAACAAATGCTAAAGTATCTTAAAAGAAGGATGTTTTCTTAGTTCTGACTGTTTTTTATTCCTATTTTTTTTTGCTTTAGGTGATACAAGCGATCTCTCTCTTTATTTTATTTTGGCTCACACTTTATGGATATGTATGTCAGTCGATATGTTTGTCTAGATCCTCAGATTTGCCTATATCTCAAGAATTGGTCTAAACTCATTGAAGAGATTAGATGCAATAACCCCAGAATTAGCATAGGGAAAAGCATTCCTAAAATGATTAACTTGTCTTAATTCTGCCCATATTAAAAGAAAACCCAAATTAAATCTACAGCTTATCAGGAAACAGGCATAAAGGTGAACGTCAATCTGTCATATACAATTTTATAGCATGGAGATTAAATTGTCATATACTAGAATTTTCTAGCATAGAGATTTGAGCATATGCTCTCTTTCTTTCAAATGGTATTCTTGTCTAGCCTAGTTCCCCCTATGTATCTTTGTTTTTGTTCTTTTTCTTGTTTTATAACTCGTGGTGGTTTTAATTTATGGGGAAAAAAAAGAAAAAGAAAAACTAAGCCGTTGACTTATGTTGCCTGTATGTAATGGCTGCTGAGGTGGAGGCGGCAGGCATGAGAGGCGCGGGTCTATGCAATTATATTTATGCTCGAACAAGTCAGCGCGCAGGAACATGACTTGGTTTGTAGCAATGAATGTCCGAGTTCAAAATTGGTGGTGTTGATATAGTGGAACTG
Organism: Nicotiana tabacum; assembly: GCF_000715075.1. Lineage (NCBI taxonomy): Eukaryota > Viridiplantae > Streptophyta > Magnoliopsida > Solanales > Solanaceae > Nicotiana > Nicotiana tabacum. The sequence goes on along the minus strand of NC_134101.1, from coordinate 11,774,650 downwards.
TGGAAGTGCACTAAGGTTTGTCATCAGATGTGGACCAGCTCCATTGCCAGAAGTTGAGTTTGGATAAAATGCTCCTGTTAATTGAATCAGGGAAAAAGCTCTTAGCTCTTATTTGAAATGGACTTTGAATTGCACTAGAATATTGTACTACTTGATTGATTAGGGAACAATGTTGCCACCTACAGTAACTTAACTGTGTTATGTGTAACCAGTAAATGAAACATACAGCATTATAGAAAGAATGAAGCAGGCATCTAAACTACCTCAAATACCATTGGTAATGACTTTGTTACCACTAAGTAAATCATGTAAGTTAATTTTTATGGTAGCTTCTAAGGGGAAAAATGTTAAGGACTATCATCACCTCATCTGGTTCTTGAAAATATTACCACAGGAAAAGATTAACTCAGATGGAGAAAGCCAGATAGGGAAAATTTCATAGCAAATTTATATTCTTGACAACAACATTGTGGGATTCAAACTAACAAAATTGGCAACTTTTTCCTAGAATAATAATGAATGTGCAAGAACTGTTTTACAAGAGGAATCTGCTAAGGTATGTTACAAATCTGTATTAGAATCTGAGTTGCAACAAAATCTATCATAATAATGGAGAAGAACTACGACAGGATCCAAAGCTACGCGTGGATCCCCTATGGCTGCTAGGAATACTAATCAACATATCTAAAACTTCCTTCATGTTAGGCCGATCATAAGGGTTTTCAGCCGTGCACCTTATCCCAATCCTAAGCAATTCACACATTTCTTCTGCTCCCTCTACCAGTCCAGATACTAATACAGCAACCGGGATCATGGCTCTAGTAAACCCTTTATTTCCATATCCCATGACCCTTGTTGCCCATTCAACTAGACATTCTTCGCCTCCGTCTATAGCATGCCTCCCTGTTGCTAGCTCCATAGCTAGCACACCATAGCTGTACACATCTCCTTTTGTAGTGGCCTGCATTGTCTGCCCATATTCTGGTGCAACATAACCAATAGTCCCGGCCACCATTGTGCTAACATGAGTATGTTCAGAATTCATGACCCTAGCAAGGCCAAAATCTGTAACTTTTGCCTTTCCATCCTTGTCAAGGAGCACATTACTAGCCTTGACATCTCTGTGAACAATGCAAGGGTAGCACTCGTGGTGTAAGTAGACTAAAGCACGTGCCACATCGATTGCTGCTTGTATTCTTCTCTTCCATGTAAACCTTGTTCTATCTGTTATGACGTCGTCTAATGTTCCACCTTCCATGTATTCATAGACTAGCAGTTTCTCTGATCCATCAAGGCACCACCCGTAAAGAGTTACAAGGTTCGGATGAGGCCAACCTGAGCCATTTCTACTGAGCACTTCCATTTCAGCTCTGAACTCTTTTTCTCCCTCAATTCCTTCCCTTTGTAGCTTCTTCACTGCTACTTCCCTTCCATCAGGCAAGACTCCACGATAAACTATTCCAAATCCTCCCCTCCCAATAATTCTATCGTTCGAGAAGTTCCACGTGGCCTTCAGTATGTCAGAATGTGTGAAGCTTGTTCTGTCCAAACGGATAACCTTAACATCATCAGACATCCCCGAAGAGGATACACCTGAACTTACTGGCAAATCATGTCGGCCCTGTGTATTCTCCAGAAAGTGTCCTGGTGTATTTCTGGGGCATTTTATAACAAGGCAGACAAGGAGTGACATGACTCCACAGATTAGAAAAGCTACTACCAGAACCAAAATTACCAAAAGCGCACCCACCTTTGTGGGCCGCCTTTTGTGATTTTCGTTCATGTTTCTTTTAGTATTGTCCGTAGAGTTGTGCATGAAGGACGGAAGATGCAACAACGGATTACCAAGAAATGATGACTTCTCAAACGTAAGCATTTGCCCGGTTTCTGGTACAGATCCATACATGTATGGGTTGTAAGAGATGTTGAATTTGCTCAGATCATGCAAGTTACTAAAGCTAGCTGGGAATGGACCAGAAAAATTGTTAAATGATAGGTCAAGATTTAGCAAGCACTTGATATAGCCAATCTGCTTTGGTATTTCACCAGAAAATTTGTTCTTTGAAACATTAAGGACTACTGCTTGCACTTGTGCAATCTCCAAAGGGAGCCTACCGGAAAATTCATTAGCTCCCAAATGCAACATACTTATGTTCTTCATCTTGCCAATCTCAGGAGGAATCTCACCAGACAATTTGTTTTCACTAAGTTGAATATAGCCCGGTACCTGATTTATTCGGACATTACTACCAAATTCACAGACTGGAACTAAAACATACCCTTTAAACAAGTTATCCCCTAGGCTTCTACAATTCTTCCCTGTTAATAGAGGATATATAAAGCTAAATGGAGGGTAGTCAGCTGGTATCCACCTCCTCATCGCAAAGCAGTCGCCCGAGCCAGCACTGACCTCATCTTTTTTCCTATTCAATAAAAAAGTAGGCATTGGATTTGCACCAATACTTGCTAATTGAGGAGGAATTGAACCAGAAAGTTGATTATTCGCGAGATTCAACCATAACAAGCTGCTGCAGTTCCCTAACTCCGGTGGGATTTCACCGTTCAATGAATTGTTTGCGAGCATTAACCACAATAGTGACCTTAGCTTCCCAAAACTTGGTGGTATTAAACCTGTTAACCTATTAGAGGAAAGATCAAGAGCCTGAACTTTAAGAAGATCTCCATATTCTGAAGGTATATTGCCAGTAAACTGGTTGTAAGCAAGAATCAAAAACTCCAAACCTTTCATCCGCGAAATTTCAACTGGTAATGGACCAGAGAACTGGTTATCACTTAAGTCCAACCGCGAAAGGTTCACCAAGTTCGGAATACCTGATGACACTATGCCTCCAATATAAGAGTTTCCATGCAACATGAGAAATCTCACCTGTGTCAATTGCCCAAAAATTTCTTGTATTTCTCCTCCAAAGTTGTTTTTACTTAGGTCCAAAAAGACCATTTTGCTTAGGCCTGATAGTGTATCTGGAATATCACTTGAAAAGTTATTACTTCCTAAGGAAAGTTCTTTAAGATTCAGTACTGATCCAATCTCTCTAGGGATTGACCCTGAAAAACTGTTGCCCCACAAATTCAACTTTAGTAATCCTTTACAATTAGAAATGGATTTTGGCAATTCTCCAAATAATAGATTTTCTGATAAATCCAAAACTAGCAAAGAGCAATGTTGGGTGAAAATCCAGGAAGGTAGAGAACTCCTGAATTGATTATGAGATGCTGAAAACATGTTCAGCTTATCAAACCTGAGTGATAAATTCCCTGTCAATTCATTGCAGCTAAGATCAAGATACTTCAGATTCCAACACTGATCAAATACATTTCCAATTTCACCAGTGAAATTGTTACTAGAAATATTTGCAACAACTAAATTGTCACAACTCTCAGGGATTGTTAACCGATGAATCCTGTTCATTGTCAAATCAAGAACTTCCAGCTTGTTTAGACCAGTCCAGTTGAACTCACCATCAATAATATTGCGTGACAAGTTCAAGAACTTCAGATTTTGACACCGGCCTAAGTCTGTTGGAACGGATCCTGAAAATGTGTTCTTGGACAGGTCAAGTGAGGTCAATTCTGTAATGGATGAGAAATTATAAAACAATTTCCCGGCCAGGTTGTTGCCCGAGAGATCGATTCCAGTGACACGATTGCTGATAGTATTGCATGAAATACCAGGCCATTTGCAAGGTGACAAATCTGTAGGATTCCATTGTGTGTATTTAAATCCTCTGTCAATAGGATTTTGATCCTCAAGAAATGACTTCAAGTTCAAAAGTAATTGCTTGTCAGTCTCCAGTGAATCTCCACAAACAAGCTTACCTGTAATTTTGCATAGTGAAAAAATTAAAACATTAGTCATGCTGCAATAAATGTAAGTCTGCTCTCAAAAACCATTTAAAATTTGACCTGTTTACATGTAAAAACATTATTCTTGCTGCAATAAATGCAAGTCTGCTCTCAACAACAACAATAACATACTCGGTGCAATTACACAAGTGAGGTGTAGGAAGGATATTGTGTACGCACACCTTACCTATGTTCTCAAAATCTCAAAAACCATTCAAATGTTGTTTGAAAATGGACTATGTTTACATGTAATAATAATTACTCCATCTCTTTTGCACAGATCAATAAGAAAGTGATCAATTATGTACTAAGTCAGCCTCTAATACTAAGATTGATCAAAATCAAGCTAACAAACATGACATGAGGATAAAATTATTGAAGTGGTGAATTGAAGTATACATACCTGTTATGAGAATGAAGAAATTAAGTAATGCAATGGGAAGAAGAGTATGAGATTCCCCTTTTGACATGATAAGTGTCAGGTTATCTTGTTTTCCTCTCTTTATTTCTTCTTTGTATTTACTGAGTGTCAAATGAGTTATTGTTCTCTCCTGTAGGAATATTAATATTATTAATGTAAAAAGAAGAAGGGGTTGGTTGGTTCCTTAGGAACAATTAATATCAAATGGGAGGAATAAACATAGGAAAATGTATGGTTGAATTTCAGAGAACATGCAGAATATGGACCAAAATAAATTGGAACACATGCACGTATAGTATATTTTTAGATAATTAGTTGTGGACTCCTAGTAGTCTAATTTTGACTAGATTGACTTTGGTGATTATTAAAGATCAAAAGGTGTGTTTTATTATAACTTTTTTAGTTAGGACTTAGGAGTAATGGTCTTTGATGGGGAGAGGACAAGCTTTGGAGGAATATAGCCGCCCAACTTGACCATAATTTACCGTGGCTGGTGGTCAGAGATGGTGTTTTTGGCCTTATTTTAATTTGTCTATTACTATTATTATTACTAGTTCTAAAACTCAACATTGACCATTTTTCACGTCTGGACAGTCTAGTGATTAGTATGTTACAACTACTCATAATTCAGTCGTTAATAAATTTATATCACGTATTTTTAGAGCCGCGTATAAATTGAATTGTTATCTATTTTTTGGGTAAACAGTTTGGCGCCCACCGTGGGGTTAAGAATAATAGTGGTTATTTGATACAAATCTCTCTAAAACACACTATTTTACACTTGCTCTTGGAAGTATCTTTGATTTCAGGCTAAAAATGACCAACTCTCAATTAATGCCCCTACACATCGACAACGAATCTGGCCATCAAGGTGAGAATAACAACGTGACGCCCGGGGATGAAAGGCCACTCGTTGACCCCGTTGGGACTCGGGCTGTGGAACCAATTGACGTTAATTCGCATGTGGCCATCGAAGCGAACCAACATTCCAGTCCCGAAAACAACATCCATGGTAGAACCCGATCTGCAGTTCGAAATACCTAAAATATTGGAGAAGACGAGATCAGCCTGCGTATGATCTTCGAAATGCTGCAAGCTCAACAGGTGACGATAGCTCAGTTGCAGAGCCAAACCCAGGCACCGAGCAAGGCTGAGCCCGGTCCACCCCAAGAAGTCACCCACAGAACGGGGCCAGCTATGGTAAGGTCAAATGAATAAGAATCGGGGACTAACCCCGAAATTATAAAGATGTTCGACGAACTGACAAATCGGATAGAGTCAGGGGAAAAGAGGATCGAAGCAAACGACAAGAAAATGGAAACTTATAACTCCAGGGTTGATTAGATCCCGAGGGAACCACCAATATTGAAGGGTTTGGATTCCAAAAAGTTCGTACAAAAGCCCTTCCCCCCGAGCGCGACTCCTAAACCGATCCCCAAGAAGTTCCGCATGCCCGAGATTCCTAAGTATAAAGGAAAGACCGACCCCAACGAGCATGTCACCTCTTACACGTGTGCTATTAAAGGGAATGATCTAGAGGACTACGAGATCGAATCCGTATTACTAAAGAAATTCAGGGAAACCCTGTCAAAGGGAGCAATGATATGGTATCATAATTTACCACCTAACTCTATCGATTCTTTTGTCATGCTTGCAGATTCTTTTGTAAAAGCACACGCCGGAGCCATAAAGGTCGAGACTAGGAAGTCAGACCTTTTCAAGGTAAAGTAGAAAGATAACGAGATGCTCAGAGAGTTTGTATCTCATTTCCAAATAGAATGAATGGATCTACCACCGATCACAGGCGATTGGGTTGTTCAAGTTTTCACCCAAGGACTAAATGAACGAAGCTCGGTGGCTTCACAACAGTTGAAGCAGAACTTGATTGAGTACCCGGTTGTTACCTGGGCCGATATACATAATCGATATCAATCAAAGATTAGAGTCGAAGATGACCAGTTGGGGGCTCCTTCTGGATCCGTTACCAAAAGGGACATCGATCGAGAACCAAGGTTGAATAGGGATCGATACCAGCCATATAATAGAGATCGTAGGGGCAACGGACCTGGGCACAACTCCGTACGAAGTGAAAGAAGAAGTGATCGAGGCTAAGGCTCTCTAGGGCTGATGAGCATGAATGGTTTCGACAGGCATACCAGACCTAAGGAAGCACCGCGATTGTCGGAGCATAACTTCAATATTGATGCATCTGACATCGTATCGGCTGTCAGACGCATCAAAGATACTAAATGGCCTCGACCTCTACAGACCGATCGAGCCCAGGGAAATCCCAATCAAGTATGCAAGTATCATGGCACCCATGGCCACAGAACGGAAGATTGCAGGCAGTTGAGAGAAGAAGTATCCCGATTATTCAATGAAGGGAACCTTCGGGAGTTTTTAAGTGATCGGGCCAAGAATCACTTCAAAAAATAGAGAGTTCAATAGACAAAACGAGCAAGAAGAACCGCAACACATTATTCACATGATTATCGGAGGGATTGATGTTCTCCAAGGGCCAGTGTTAAAACGCATTAAGGTGTCAATCATAAGGGAGAAACGATCTCGGGCTCAGGATTACATACCGAAAAGAACCTTGTCCTTCAACGATGAAGACGCAGAAGGAATCATGCAGCCCCATAACGATACACTGGTAATATCTGTACTCATGAATAAGACTCAAGTTAAGCGTGTGTTAATTGATTCAGGTAGTTCAACCAACATCATTCGATCGAGGGTCATAGAGCAACTCGGTCTACAGGACCAGGTTGTGCCCGCAGCCCTAGTGCTAAACAGATTCAACATGGCATGTGAAACTACTAAGTGCGAGATAACTTTGCCAGTAAACGTGGCCGAGACCATCCAAGAGACAAAGTTTCACATGATCGAGGGCAACATGAGGTATAACGCCCTGTTCGGGAGACCATGGATCCAAAACATGAGAGCAGTACCCTCGACCCTTCACCAGGTTCGAAAATTCTCAACACCAGAGGGAATCAAAACAATCTACGGGGAGCAACCCGACGCAAAGGAAATGTTTGTCGTTGACAAAGTGATTCCGATGCCATCACTCTCATCGACAAAGGGGTCAAAATAGAAGGGAAAACATGAGACCAAATAGTAATCACAAACACCGGCTTCGACCCAATTAGAGAAGCAGGGGATTGATGAAGATGATGATTATGGGGTCCCTCGATCGCTCATAGTCCCCGATGATTTCGATGCTACAAAATCAACGGTCGAAGAGCTGGAGCAAATCATACTAATAGAACATCTGCCCGAACGAAAGGTATACCTGGGCACGGGGTTAATTCTCGAGCTCAGGAAAAAGCTTATTCAATTTCTTATAGCTAACATGGATTGTTTCGCTTGATCCCATCTTGACATGACAGGGATCCTACCGGAAATCACCACCCATAAACTAAGCTTGGACCCGAAGTTCCATCCAGTGAAGCAAAAAAGAAGACCCCAATTCGAGGTCAAACATGCTTTCGTCAAAGACGAGGTAACCAAGTTTCTTAAAATAGGGTCCATCCGTGAAGTAAAATACCCTGAATGTATAGCAAACGTAGTAGTAGTCCCTAAAAAAGGAAACAAACTTAGAATGTGTGTACATTACAAAGATTTAAATAAAGCATGCCCCAAGGATTCTTTTCCTTTGCCTAATATCGATCGCATGATCGATGCCACGACCGGCCACGAGATCCTTAGTTTTCTCGATGCCTATTCCGGGTACAATCAAATACACATGAACTCGGATGATCAGGAAAAGACCTCGTTCATCACTAAATATGGTACCTACTGCTACAATGTAATGCCATTTGGATTAGAAAATACTGGTGCCACTTATCAACGCCTAGTAAATCGGATGTTCTAAGAACAAATAGGGAAATCTATGGAAGTTTACATTGATGACATGCTAGTTAAGTTCCTGCGAGAAGAGGACCATTTAAAGCAATTCAGGAAACTCTCAGTATATTGAAGAAATACAACATGAAGTTGAACCTGAAAAAATGTGCATTCGGGGTCGGATCAGGCAAAGTTCTCGGGTTTATGGTATCCAGCCGAGGAATTGAGATTAATCCCGACGAGATCGAAGCCATCGATAACATCACGGTGGTAGACAGCATAAAGACCGTGCAGAGGTTAACCGGGTGCATGGCCGCCCTGGGGCGATTCATCTCGAGGTCCTCCAATAAGGGCCACCGATTTTTCTCATTGCTAAAGAAGAAAAATAATTTCACATGGACCTCAGAATGCCAGCATGCCTTAGAAGAGCTTAAGCGGTACTTATCGAGCCCATCGTTGCTTCACACGCCAAGGGCAGACGAACAACTTTACTTGTATTTGGCAATATCGGAAGTAGCGGTAAGTGGAGTCCTAGTCCAAGAAGAATGAGGTACGCAATTTCCCATTTATTATGTTAGCCGGACCTTAGGTGAGGCCGAAACTAGATATCCCTACCTAGAAAAATTGGCGCTCGCTTTGATAAGCGCCACTAGGAAATGAAAGCCATACTTTCAATGTTACCCGATATGTGTTGTAACAACTTATCCACTTAGAAATATTTTGCATAAACCCGAGCTTTTGGGACGGTTGGCCAAATGGGCCGTAAACATCAGCGGGTGTGATATTGAATACCGACCTCGAATAGCAATTAAGTCTCAAAATTTGGCATACTTCGTAATTGACTTCACGGAGGCCCTAGTACCCGAGGTCGAAAGAGAACTGTTGATAAACTCGGGTACATCTTCAGAAATCTGGACCCTCTTTACAGACGGTGTCTCGAACGCAAAAGGGTCCGGGCTCGGCATCGTACTAAAACCACCCACATGCAACGTGGTTAGACAATCTATTAGAACTGTGAAATTAACTAACAATGAGGCCGAATATGAGGCCATGATTGCAGATCTCGAACAAGCCAAAGGCTTGGGAGCGGAGGTGATCGAAGCCAAATACGACTCCCTCCTCGTGATGAATCAGGTTAACGGAACCTTCGAAGTTAGGGAAGAACGAATGCAAAGATACCTAGATAAGTTACAAGTAACTTTGCACCAATTTAAGGAGTGGACTTTGCAATATGTGCCTCGAGATCAGAATAGTGAGGCCGATGCCCTCGCAAACTTAAGGTCATCGATCGAGGACAATGAGCTCAATTTGGGGGCTGTCGTGCAACTCATAAGGTTAGTAGTCGAAGAAGGCTACGCCAATATAAATTCCACAAGCTTGACTTGGGATTGGAGAAATAAGTACATAGAGTATTTGAAAACCGAAAAGCTTCCCTCAGATCCGAAAGAATCGAGGGCCCTGCGCACAAAGGCTACACGATTCACCTTGTCCGAAGATGGAACTTTGTTTAGAAGAATGTTCGATGGTCCATTAGCGATATGTCTGGGCCCGAGAGACACCAAGTACATTCTGAGGGAAGTTCACGAGGGCACTTGCGGAAATCATTCCAGTGCCGAATCATTGGTTCAAAAGGTAATCAGAGCCGGCTATTACTGGATCGATATGGGAAAATATGTGAAAGAATTTATTCAAAAATGTGACAAACGCCAAAGGCATGCTTCAATGATTCACCAACCCGGGGAACCGCTCCATTCGGTCTTGTCACCATGGCCATTCATGAAGTGGGGAATGGAAATCGTTGGCCCTCTTCTATGGGCACCAGGTAAAGCTTAATTTATTTTATTTATGACTGACTATTTTTCTAAATGGGTTGAAGCACAGACCTTCGAGAAAGTTAGGGAGAAGGAAGTTATCGACTTCATTTGGGATCACATCATATGTCGATTCGGGTTACCATCCGAAATTGTGTGTGATAACGGAAAATAGTTCATCGGCAGCAAAGTAACCAAATTTCTCGAAGATCACAAGATCAAAAGAATCCTATCAACAACTTATCATCCCAGCGGGGACGGGTAAGCTGAATTGACCAGCAAAACCATAATCCGAAATCTTAAGAAGAGGATAACCGACGCCAAAGGAAAGTAGAAGGAAATTCTACCCGAAGTTCTCTGGGCATACCACACAACCTCGAAGTCCAGTACCGGTGCTACCCCATTTTCATTAGCTTATGGCGCTGAAGCTCTAATACCAATTAAAGTCGGAGAGCCAAGTATCCGGCCCCGATATGCAATGAAGGAATCAAATGACGAGGCCATGAATACAAGCCTAGAACTATTGGATGAAAGGCGTGAAACAACCCTTATCCAACTAGCCGCCCAAAAGCAACGGATCGATAGATACTACAATCGATGAGCCAACCTTCGATATTTTAACGTCGGGGACTTAGTGCTGAGAAAAGTCACCCTCAACACCTAAAATCCCAATGAAGGGAAATTAAATCCGAATTGGGAAGGACCATACCAAATTCTCAAGGTCACTGGGAAAGGGTCCTACAAGCTCGGAACGATTTATGGGGAACAATTACCTAGCAATTGGAACATATCTCACCTAAAATGGTACTACTGCTGAGGTACGCCCTTTTCCTATTCCTTTTCTATTTTCAGATTAACGCTTGCAGGTGGCCGACAAGAAATGACGATGGAGTTTTTAGCAAACGACATGAAGTCTTTAGGTCTGAAAACACGTGTTGCACTCTTTTTCCCTCAGACTGATTTTGTCCCTAATGGATTTTTTTGGTGAGGTTTTTAACGAGGCAATGATAAATCGTGCAAACTTAGAATCAAGCCCGATTACGAATCAGCATCGGAGATCCATTTGGCAATATCCGAGGTTCCTTTGCAATCAACCTCAAATATTGGGGGGCTACCCTCAGATATGCGTTATCTTTGAATATCAACTATAGAAAGGAAACTACATCATAAAGGGAGGATCTCGACAGATATGATTTATTGTAAGGGTCAAATCGAACCGTGCCCATATAGATTGCTCGAACCCTGTTTCGATCAAGAATAAAGAGAAGTATGTTCCTTACACACATCTTATGCTTTAAATTTTTCTTCTTCTTTATCTTCTCTCTTTACAAAGAGCTTGGCACTTCCGAATATAAACAAGCCCAAGGGCAATGCTTAACCGGAATACGAACGATATCTCCCTCACTCGGGGACTGCCATCTGACTCAAACAGCCCAAGTCATCAGGCTCGGGAGCAGAAGACCTAATAGGCAACGCCCCGATTTCTAAAAGTCACAGCCACCCCACTCGGGAACTATTATCTCGAGCAAGCCTGGATAAAACGAGAAAACAAGCCTAATGGGTAGCTCCCGAACTAAAAGGCTACAGCCAATTTAACACGGCTGGGAGACGTCCGAAATCCGTAACAAAAATAAGCCTTCAAAAAATAAAAAATTCTTTCACAACCGGTTCTAAAGGCTACCCTCGGCAAAATCACAAACTTAAGATATTTTCCGGGAAAAACTTTGATAACATTGAACCCCAATAATGCCTTAACCCAGAAAGGAAATAATGGCAAGGTTTGTTCGAACCCTCAGACACAACCTTATTATTTCATGCTAAGGCATTTTCAACCTTTGTAAATACAAATAAAGCAAAGGAAAAATACGAGAGCTGAAAGGGAAAGAAAAGCCTTATATTTATACACAATAGTTTTTTTTACAAAGGCCAAATCGGCCTAAATTTACAACGGCCAAAAAACGTCCTCAGAAAAAATGCAAAAGAAAAAACAAACAGTCCTAAGAGGCTTGGTCTTCCCGGAGGTCACGCTTCCATCCTCGGGATCTTCTCCGTCTTCAGATTCACTTGAAATCTCAGAGTCTTCTTCATGGAAGGCCAGCTTCCGGGTCCTGGCATCCTCTACTCTGGCCTTTTCGATCTCAGCCATGATATCGAAGCCCTGGGCCTGAACCCCTTCGAGCCTCCCATTTCGCATGTTCAACCATGCCCTTGACCTTGGCCTGGTTGACTTTGACATCAACTTTAAACTGGGCCACTTTAGCATCAGATCTTTTGTTGGCCACGACCACCTCAGATCTGGCTACGGCCACCTCGGATCTGGACACTCTGAGTTCATGGCCAAGTTTGCCTAATCAGAAATGGCCAAATCCAACCGATACTGAAGCTCCTTGATCTTCTCGACCTGCACCTAAGCCTTCTCTTTTGCAGCTTGGAGCTGGGCCTCGGCCGACTCTAATTGAGCTTGGACGATCTCTTTTTTCGAGGCTAGAATGTCTATGTTCTTTGTGAATTCTTCTGCCTCGGCCTGTATCGCATTCACCTGAGTTTGGAGCCGTCCGATTTGTTCGAGCCTCTGTCGGACCTGCAGAATCGGATCATTAGTAGTTATCTCCAATTTATCTTCACTATTGTGAAGCACTCGAAATACCTGCTCAGCCATCTCGGCATGCTCATCCCGAGCCATTACCAAATCTGCCTGAAGCTTCTCACTAAGAAGCATGTAGGTGTCACTCTTCTCAATGAGGTCCCGAACCTCAGCCTCATGCTCCTCCTGGATTTAGAGGAAAACCTCGTGGTGAAACACCGAAGCCTGCAAACAAGGAAGAAGATGTTAGAATTATCTACAACTCTAAGTATAAAAGAAACAATAGAGGTACCCTTGAAGTTACCCGATTCAGAGCATGTTGGGCCTCATTGAAAAGGCAAGCGGCTCCTACCGCGTTCATCATGGATTGATCCTCCTCGGTCACCAAGGATCTAAGGTAACTAGTAATCCCTATGGGGGGAGAGAAAACTAGGGCATCCTCCGGGAAGGAAAGGACTATTTTCCGCCTACAATTGGGATTAACACTCGGGGCCGGGAATCGGTCCACCAATTTTGGGCTCGATGAAGACCCGATAGCGCCCGACCATGAAACTTTCTTCAGTACCGGTAATCCACCGAACCCGGTAATATCCTCCGAAGCACTGGACTCGAGCCCATCCAAAAAGCCATGAATATCATTCGCCCCCCTGAATACCCTCGTAAGATCGACTTTCCAACATGTTGGCCTCACGGATCATAGCGTCCGAAATTTGAGGGGATCCAGAAATATCTACCATCCCGAGCTCGTCTCTCGAGACATCTTCCACTGCCCGAGAAGCCTCGCCCCCAGTATCTCCTTCGACCATCTCAGCTCAGGACGGAGTGGCCTCAACTTTCTTTGGTTCAGGAATTATGGCCAGAGTTCCCTCACCAACCTCCGCCGATTCGGAGGATTTTTGTATCACAACATTAGCCCTCACACAGACTACTTCTTGTTCTCCTTCTTCGGGCTCATCCCTGAAGCGGTGGATCAGGTCTGAAGATATAACATCGGATCCCCCTTGGGCTTGCGAGACTTCCTCATCGGTTTTTTCTTTTTCGAGACCGGGGAACTCGGAGCCCCTTTTCTCTTCTTCTCTTTGACTTGCTTCAGTGCAAGGACTTCTTCGTCACCAGATGGGGCCCTCATGGTAACGTCCTCCCCGAGGCCTACAAAGGAAAAAATAGGAGTAAGCAAGAGAAGAAGATCAAACGATAATCGTTCTAAGAAAAAGACTTACCATGACTGCGGGCCTCCCATCGACCCTTTGATAATTCCATCCAAGAACGCTCGGAGTATGGTCTCTGCAATACCAGGCCTTCAACCCATTGTTTAAGTTCAGGATTCGGTTCCAGCATCTAGGCCACTACTGTAACAACATAGAAAAAGTAGATAAAGAAAATGAAAAGCATAACCACAAAATTGAACGTTCAAAGGGGAATACTACTCACGATTCATATTCCATTTCTTAGGAAATGGCATATCTTCAGCAGGGATCAAGTCCGAAGTCCTGATTCGAACAAATCGGCCCATCCAACCTCGGTCACGAGTCTCGTTTATGCTCGAGAATAGGGTTTTAGTGGCTCGGTGAGCAAGCTTGGTTAGCCCTCATCGATAGAGTCGAGGACTGTAAAGGCGCATAAGGTGATCGAGGGTGAAAAGACACCCCTCGATTTTGCTCGAGAAGAATCGGAGGAGAATCACTATTCTCCAAAAAAAAGGATGGATTTGGCCGAGGGTCACATCGTATCTCTTGCACAAGGCGACGATGGCAGGGTCTAAGGGACCCAACGTGAAGGGGTAAGTATAAAAACTTAAGAACCCCTCCACGTGGGTAGTAATCGATTCTTCAGGAGATGGGACTACCACATGCTTTTCGCCCCAGTTGCATTCCTTTTTCACTTTATCGAGGATTTTCTCGGTGATTGAACACTTGTACCTCGAGATCGGCTCACATTGGCCTGGTACCGAGAAGGCTTTTTCGACCTTAAAGTCGATGACGATTGAGCACCCTACCGGAACGAATTCCTCAGGGTGGGGCTCCGCCGCATCCTCACCACCGGCGGGTCGTGATGAAGAAGCGGCCTCTTTTTACGGCACTGTTTTGGAGGTTTTCGCCATTGATGAACAAGGAAAAAGAGAATTAGGGTGGTATGCGGTTTAATTGGAGTTCCAGAAATTTGGGTGTGAAAATTATGAAGCAAAGGAATTTTTTGAAGAAGACGCAAGAGTAGAGAAGAAGCTTTGAGTGAAAAGTTTGAATGAGAAAAGATTGGATTCTTATACGTTGTTGGCGACGGTTCGGAACCGGTAATGGCCGATCAACAACTGACAAGTATTTAATGCCTTGGTAACTGGACCGATGAGACGTTTCGTCGTATATGTCATAATCGGGCTCGTCGCTGACATCATTACCTATCAAGTCGGAGTTCTGAAATGCATATCGTTTCTCGCCATCTTCTTTCCGAGAAACGAGGGGACTAGCTGTATACGGTCAAAACCGAGCTTGCCCTTCATATGACTAATCGAGACTAGAACATGATAGATCAAGGTTCAACCTCGTATAATATCAAGCTATGATGCGAAGTTAGGTTGCCGAGCTAGTGACACAAAGACCGACCAAGATAAAGATCGGCCAATTTCGAGATCGAGCAAAATAGAGACCGATCAAGATCATGATCGGCCAAGATAGAGATCGAGCCAAAAAACAAAAAAGCCGGTATATCCGCAATTAAGGCGAGAATCTCGACGGAAATCCCGATGCATATCAAGGAGAGGCCAATTAATTAATCTATCATAAGATTCCTTCTGTATTTAGAATTATATTCAAAATAAGATTTTCCCGCTATATAAAGGGGGTTTGATCATTTGTAGAAGGGAACATTCTGATTCAATAAAAACAATACATTACTTTCTTGAAGCTTGATTATTTTGTTACTCTGTCCATACACTAGCTGGATCCTCACTTGTTTTGAGGGTGACCGAACTTCAGGGCTAAGGCTAATTGATTCATTTGGTTTGTATTTATCTCTTTTATAGCCAATTTCAGTATATATATATATATATATATATATATATATATATATATATATATATATATATATATATATATATATATATATATCTCGATTTGTACCAAGTTATATCACGTATCCTTAGAGCCGCGTATAAATTCAATTGTTATTCAGTTTTCGGGTAAACAATACACATATTAAAACAAGAACATGATCTTGAGAATGGAGAAATCTTTGCTAGGGAACGCTTCCCCTTTAATAGTTATGTGCGGCACAAATTTAAATTACTCGGATCAATATCAGAAGGTAATACTGATATACAAAAAGAAAGAAGATCAAGAGCATGTCTCTTGTTATTTTATACGTATAATTTATTGAAGTTGGTTTTATTGATGGGTGAGTCGGAGATTTTCAGATTTTCTCTTCAATTATTAGTTCAACAAATAGTTTGTTTAGCTTTCTCTACTCATATCATTTTCATAATTTCATTTGCTAATCTCGTTTTAAGGAATTGCAGACCAGCGCAGACAGAGACGTTACCTTTTCACGTCATGGGAATGAAGGACCTTTCGTCGCACGCGTTCAACATCACGTGTGAACGGTGAAATATCCATACTTTATTTTGTTTGCACGTAAAATACTAGAGGTTTTATTTATCTCCCCCCTTTCATTTTTGTTGTCAATTTTAGACTAAACGACTTTGAATAACTATTTGTACTACCGGATTTACTGTAGAAAATTTATGTATATGCATTGACTAAATAAAATATTTTTGCACTATCAATATATTTTAATTTAGTTACACTATTAAGTTATCTTTTAAATTGCTTCTCCTTTTTAACTAGGTATGTTCCCAACTAGTGGCATCTTATAAGAAGGCGTGTCAATGACACCGCTTCGTGTAAAAACTACAGTGTAGGTAGGTAAAAAATAAATTATATATATATACTATGTATTGACTCCCCTTAATTTTCTGGTATGTTTTACTTTTATATATTTTGACACCCTTTAACTAAAATTCTGGCTCTGCCACTGTGTAACGACCCAGCCGGTCATTTTGAGTATATTAGTCTTGATCCCTATTTACTGCTTTCCCCGTATATTTTTCTGCTTATGTGACTTGCCGGGAGGTTTTGTTGTGGTTTCGGAGTGATTTGGGATACTTAGTCCCTAAAACGGAAGATTAAGTCTTAGGATTTTGACCGTAGTTGGAACTGTATGAAGACGACTCCGGAATGGAGTTTCGTCGGTTCCGTTAGCTCCGTTGGGTGATTTTGGACTTAGGAGCGTGTCCGAAATATGAATTGGAGGTCTGTAGCTCATTTAGGCTTAAAATGGCGAAAGTCGATTTTTTGGGAAGTTTGACCGGAAATGGACTTTTTGATATCGGGGTCGGATTCCAATTTCGGAAGTTGGAGTAGGTCCGTAATGTCAATTATGACTTGTGTGCAAAATTTGAGGTCAATCGGACGTGATTTGGTATGTTTCGGCATCAGTTGTAGAAGTTTGAAGTTTCAAAGTTCATTAAGTTGAATTGGAGGGTGATTCATGTTTTTAGCATTGTTTAATATGATTTGAGTGCTCGACTAAGTTCATATGATGTTTTAGGACTTGTTGGTATGTTTGGTTGAGGTCCCGGGGGCCTCGGGTGAGTTTCAGATGCTTAACGGATCGAAATTTGGACTTGTGTAATTGCTGAAACTTTCAAGCTTTTGGTGTAATCGTACTTGTGGTGGGTTGGCCGCAAGTAGGGACACGCACGTGCGAGAGGCCAAGCGCAGAAGCAGGATTGAGGAGATGGCAAGGGGTCGCAGGTGCGAGGGAATTTCCGCATCTGCGAGCCTGCAGATGCGCTTGATGTTCCGCAGATACGGAGAGTGAGCTGGAAGGGGAGTCCGCAGAAGCGGACATTTGTTCGCAGGCGCGTACTGGCAGGTGCGGCCATTTGATCGTAGAAGCGAACCCGGGTGTGTAAGTCAAGTCCGCACCTGCGGTGAATTTTTCACAGGCGCGGCGTTGCAGGTGCGACTATGGGTTCGAAGGTGCGAGATCACTAGGCACAAAAAGGGAAATTACGAGGGTTTGATCTTATTTTCACTTTGGGGCTTTGAGAGCTCAGATTTAGGCGATAATTTGAGGGATTTTCATAGGAAGCTATTGGGTAATGATTCTTCACTCATTTATGGTTATATTCTATTAATCTATAGTTGATTTCATCATTTAATTTAGGAATTTGGTTGAGAAATTTGGAGAAAATGGGAGAAGTTCTTCAACTAAGTTTTTGAGTTTTGATTGGGATTTTGCTATCGGTTTGGGATAATTTTGGTACGAGTGAACTCGTGAGTGAATGGGTGTTCATATTTTGTGACTTTTACCCGATTCTGAGACGTGGGCCCGGGTAGACTTTTTAGGACGATTTTTGAAATTCTTGTTAAAGTCTTGATTTCATTAATTAGATTAGTCTATTATTGTTGTATTTATGATATGTAATTATTTTTGGCTAGTTTGGGCCATTTGGTGGGGGGGAGGAATCCCCTAAGGATTTGGTACTGTTGTGATATGTGAGCGCCATGTACGTGAGGTGGCGAGTGCGTACACGGGCTATTTTTTGTAAACCCCGATTTTTACTGAATAGTAACCTGATTTCATCTTAATTTAGTTATACCAGCATGTGTAGTTATCCTGCTTAGTCTAATATCGCATGTCTACGTGCTTTAACTGCTTATTTGAACTCTGTGCAGCATGCCTAGTTGATTTCTTGTTTCTCCTTGATTTTTATCGGTCTTAACTGTAGGATTCTTGCTGTTAACTGTTGTATTTATCAGTTTGAGCTGTGTGTTTACTTTTGAAACTACGAGGCGGTACCTCGGGAGTTCTCCCTGCACATTTACTTTTGAGACTACGAGGCGGTACCTCGGGAGTTCTCCTGCACATTTACTTTTGAGACTACGAGGCGGTACCTCGGGAGATCTACTCGCATATTTACTTTTGGGACTACGAGACGGTATCTCGGGAGATTCCCCGTTGAGTATTTACTTTTGAGACTACGAGACGGTATCTCGGGAGCGCCCTTGTTGTTATCTCATTGTGTTGTGTTGTTATTGCTTTGTGAGTACTTTCTGTTAACTTCTCCGTTTTACTTCATTTTATTATATCATCTGTCTTATTATTATATATCAGTGGGTCTGACCTGACCTCGTCACTACCCGACCAAGGTTAGGCTTGGTACTTATTGGGTATCGTTGTAGTGTACTCATGCTACTCTTCTGCACATGTTTTGTGTGCAGATCCAGGTGCTGCTTATCAGCCACGTCATCAGTGAATAGTGACAGTTTGGAGACTTCAAGGTATATCTGCCGCGTCCGCAGACCTCGGAGTCCCCCTCTATTCTCCCCTAGGTCAATTACCTTCTGTACTTCTTTTATTAGACTATGGTGTATAGAGATGCTAGTTTTCTTCTGTAACTTGTGACTTATGATGTTTCGAATTTTGGAAATACTGTGTATTACTAGAGTGTTAGTTATTGTACATGCCGAGCGGCATTGTTACCAGTTATTTAGTTATTTGTTGCATTTAGTTATTAAATTTTACTTTCATTTTATTATTTTCGCATTGTGTTAGGCTTACCTAGAGATTAGGTACCGTCACAACGTCTTACGTATGGAGAATTGGGCCGTGACACACTGTTCCCAACCCCTACCATGCATCAATGTGCACAACAAGTAATCTTAGAAAACGTGATTGCATAATAGTGATTGATTAGAGACGTCCTGAAAACTGCTAAGTAGTAAGTACTAATTACTCCCTCCGTGTTTAATTTAATTTATACTCCACACTATTAAGAGTCAGTTTGACTAATATTTGAAGTTAAATTTGATTAGTTCAATTCAGTATTTTAAAATTTAAATTTAAATATTTAAAAGCAACCAGAGCATTAGGAGGAGACATACACAAAAAAATATTGTCCACAAAGAAATGTTCGTTAAGATACCATCATATTAAATACTTTTAAACTATAATACATAATTATCTAACTAACATGACAATATTGATCATTTGTGTAAGTTTTGACAATGTCCTTTTATTTTAAATTCATGTATTATGCTAATGTGATAATATTTTTCGGCATTTAGATGATTGTTGTATTATTATACTTAAAATTTATCTCTTTAATTAAATTTTATTGTTTCTTTATATAAATAAATATTTAAATCATCATGTACTATTATTAACGTGCAACGCACGTTCATAAATACTAGTTCACATAAAGAGACGTTGCTTCTTTGAATATTGTAGCACTCAATTCTCAACATAACCTTCAAATAAACCGACAAAAATAATATAATAAATAAAGAAAGAAAAAGAAACAGAAAACCACCGAGAGTACGTGAGAGTAGCAGCCTTTAAAGGACCTGAATTCAATTTTGACTTTGCTTATAATTTCCACCACATTTTAAGTTACTCTTACCGTTCGAATTATGTGACACATTTTATTTTTCGAGATTCAACCGGTAATCTGCATATGTACTGGTTTTTAAGTGTGCTTGCCCTGTCTTTAAGCTGGTTGTTGATGAATCTGCAACTCTTTTGTAACACACTTGTTTGTAGTTGTAGTTCACCTGCATACCTGCAGCTCTTTCTTTCTCCCTCTTTGATATCAATCAAAAAGAGAGAAAAAAAAACTACTTAGAGTAATAGTTCTAGATAAGATAATAGTACTAGTTAAGCAGGCATAAAATTTGTACAACTAAGCGGTTTTAGTGATCATAGTCGACTAATGCTCATACTAGACACATCCAAAAGAAAATAAAAAGCAAAAAGATTGTCTTAGTCATTCCTAAATATTCAATGTCTCCCAAAGAAGTATTTCAGGGTGTTGATCACTTTGGTGCAGAAGCTTTCATAAGAGGCGTCAATGTCTTTGGTGACTTTGGTTAGCTTCTCAGAAACATCCTGCATGACCGTGATCCCTTGCCTCCTTGTCCGTGATCCCTTGCCTCCTTGTGGCTTGAAGAGTGATCCTAAGTTTGGCCACATCTGTCGCGGTTTCCTTGGTTACTTCTCTGATCTTGTCTACTTGTTCTTGCATAGAGGTTAGTAAGTCTTTGATATCTGCAAAGTTATGCTGCATCAGCATCAGTTGATCTGAAGAAGAGGATTTGATGGCTTCAAATTTTATTCCTCCACTGCTCTGAGTACGAATGACTTCTGATGCTTTGTCCTTTTTAAGTCAGCTTCCCTCAATTAAAGTATACCCCGTCATAGCAAAGGCAGTTTTATAATAGGTGCTGGAGATAATCTTTGGAACATAGATAGATAGGTCCACTTTCATGACTTTCAGGATGTGAGAAACTAGTAGACCATACGGCAGGCTGCTCGCAGATGAGGAAACGTCCCTGATACTTTCAAGCATGTATTGGCATATCCAGACTAACCAGTTTATAGTTTTACCATTTACCAAAAAATACAGGACGAATACATCTCTAAGAGATAAAGTACTGAGTGAACCAGTACGGGGTAGCAAAGTGGTTGAGATAATATGGGCTAAAACACGATGTTCAAACTTCAAGTTCTTAGGACCTATATCAGGAGGGTTGTCAGACAGAACACTTTTGGCCTCATCAAACGATACTTCAAAATTATCTGTCCAGGAACATTGCACAAAGAAGTTGTATCCAACAAACTTTGTGGCAAAGATTTTTTTTAAATTGATAAGAATCAAGGATAATGCGAGTTCCTAAGACCATGGTTTCTAGATCTTCTTTATCATTCACAAAAAAGATTTTCATAAAACATGCGCACAGGTTCTTCATAGACAATATCACAAACAATAGCAAATAGGGAGACAAGTTTCTAAGTTTCAAAAATAGACAGAACATCACAGCGAGAGTTTTGCATAGATTTTAAGCTCACAGTGCGACCAAATACAATTGACTTTCCTTTGAAGGCGATAAATGTAGTATTTTCTTCAGGACCATAGAAAATCATCTTGTCTTCGGGACCATAGAAAATCATCTTGTCTTCAGGACCAAACACAATATTTTCAGTTTTTACCTTTTTCTGAGACGATTGTTTGGGGATAGATTCGATTGGTCGTTTTCCTGCCCTCTTTTGAGATATGAGGATTTCTTTTTGGGAGCCACTTGATTCTTCCTTAGTGAGTGGGTTTTCTGTGCTTTCGGAGGATTCGATATTAACAAGATTATTTTTGGTTTTCTTGAATCGGTGGCTTCTTCTTTGCAAGGAAGAGGAGGGAGAGGGCTTTGCTTTGGCCATGAGTAAGAGAAAGACAGAGAGAGAGAGTTTTGGTTCCTTGAGAAAGTGGGAGATACACTCGAGAGAGGAGGATTTAACAAAGAGAAGGACGCCTCGATTTCTGGAGAGACGTATGAAAGACAACTGAAAAGGTTTTCTGCAAAACTGTACTGTCAGTTCAAATAGGAGTAAAGACTAATTAAGTGCTAAGACATTAACCATGTTTATTAGGGAATTGTGCAAATGCCAATTTTGTTCAGAAGAAAACAAAATCTTTCTTCAAGCAAAGATTTTGTAAAAATATCCACCAACTGATTTTCATTATTAACAAATTCTAACACAATATCTCCTTTAACAACATGATCACGTATAAAATGATGCTTGATCTCAATATGCTTAGCCCTAGAATGATGCACAGAGTTTTTTGACAAACAGATTGCACTAGTATTGTCACACATGATCGGAACAGAGTTAAGATGTAAATCATAATCTAACAGTTGATGCATGATCCATAGTACTTGTGTGCAACAATTGCCTATTGCCAAATATTCAGCTTCTGTAGTAGATAAGGCCACACAACTTTATTTCTTGTTGTGCCAGGCTACAAGGGATTTTCCAAGTAATTGACACGTTCCACTTGTGCTTTTTCTATCAAGTTTATCTCCTGCAAAGTCTGCATCTGAAAAACCTTTGGGATTGAAATTTTCCAGACTTTCATACCATAATCCATAGTCGACTGTTCCTATTAAATATCTGATAATACGTTTAACAACAGTCAAATGAGTCTCTTTAGGAGCTGACTGATATCTAGCACATTTACAAACACTAAACATGATATCTGGTCGACTAGCAGTAAGATAGAGTAATGAGCCAATCATACCTCGATACATTATTTCATCAACACTCTTACTATTTCTATCTTCATCCAAAGTAGTCGACGGACTCATAGGTGTTCCTATGGCTTTTGCATTGGACATACCATACTTTTTGATGAGTTCTTTCGTATATTTTGTTTGACTAATGAAGATTCCTTTCTGTGTTTGCTTGATTTGAAGTCCAAGGAAGAAGGTTAATTCTCCCATCATACTTATTTTAAATTCTCCTTTCATGATATTTGAGAAATTCTTGCACAAAACAATGTTAGTACTACCAAAAATAATATCATCTACATAAATCTGTACAATTAGGTTGCCTAAAGATGATCGTTTGATGAAAAGAGTAGTATCAATATTACCTCTGTCGAATCCATGTTTAATTAGGAAAAAGCTTAACCTTTCATATTAGGCTCTAGGAGCTTGCTTTAGGCCATATAAAGCTTTGGATAATTTGTAGACATGATTGGGAAAGGATTCATTTACAAATCATGGAGGTTGCTTAACGAAAACCTCCTCAGAAATAAATCCAAATAAGAAGGCACTTTTCACATCCATCTAAAATAGTTTGAAATACTTGTGAGCAGCATAAGCTAATAGAATACGAATGGATTCTAACCTGGCAACATGGGCGAAAGTCTTCTCATAATTAATCCCTTCTTGTTGTGAGTAACCTTGAGCAACTAGTCTCGCTTTATTTCGCATGATTTATCCGGATTCGTTCAACTTATTTCTGAATACCCATTTTGTTCCAATAATAGATGCATTTGGTGGCCTAGAAATGAATTTTCATACTTTGTTGTTCTCAAATTGATCAAGCTCTTTCTTCATTGCAATTATCCAACTTTTGTCACCAAGTGCTTCGTCCACCCTTTTTGGTTCAAGTTGGGATATGAGGGCGATATTTGATGTCTGCTTTAGAGATCTTCTAGTCTTCATCCCTTCCTATGGGTCCCCAATGATATACTTATGGGGATATCCAGGTTCGCTTTTTCATTCATTTGGGATGACTAATTCTGATTCCTTTTCAGCAGAGTAAGTTGGACCGATCAAAGTGGACTCCTAATTTTCTGTCAGAGGCATAGTCGACTGATCTTGCCGATCAGTCACTTCTTCAGAGGTAATTCCACTTGTATCGATAGACTTTGGCACTATGGAAATTTCTTCATTTTCGGGAAGATGATCATTCTTCAAATGAGGGTTAGTATCCACAAAAATAACATGTATAGATTCTTCAATGGATAAAGTACGCTTATTAAAAGCTGTATATGCTCTACTGAAAGGAGAGTATCCGAGAAAGATACCTTCATCGCTTTTGGGATCGAATTTACCAAGATTATCTTTTTCATTGTTGTGAATAAAACACTTACACCTGAAGGGATGGAAATAACTGATGTTGGGTCTTTTTCCTCTCCATAGTTCATATGGAGTCTTCTTGAGTATTGGTCGAATAAGGCATCTATTTATGATATGACATGTTGTACTTACGGCTTCTGCCCAGAAGTGGTGTGGGAGAGAATTTTTCAAAATCATGGTTCTCGCCATATCTTGTAGAGTTCTGTTTTTATGTTCTACCACTCCATTTTGTTGTGGTGATCTTGGGGAAGAGAAATTGTGAGAGATCCCTTGATCATTGCAGATGTTCTTAAAAGCTTTGCTTTTAAATTCTCCTCCATGGTCACTTCTTATGGAGGAAATGTAGTAACCTTTTTCACGCTGTATTTCTCTTGCAAAAGACTTTAAAGTTTTGTAGAGCTTCATCTTTGTGGCTCAGAAAAATAACCCAGGTGAATTTAGAAAAATCATCTACTATAACAAAGGCATACTTTTTACCACCTATGCTAACAGTTCTAGTAGGTCCAAAGAGATCCATATGCAATACTTGAAGAGGTTTTGAAGTGGAGACAATATTTTTGACTTTAAAAGAGGATCTGGTTTGTTTTCCTAGTTGACATGCATCACAAATTTGATCTTTCGAAAAATCTAGTTTTGGAAGACCAATGACAAGATCGTTTTTATAAAGATTATGAATAGTATGCATGCTAGTATGACCAAGTTTTCTATGCCATGCCCAGGGGTCATCAAGAATGGAAAGATAGACAAATATGATTACTAGAGCTTTCCAAGTTACTGATAGTATAAACATTTTTGTCCCTGTTTCCAGAGAGAATAACTTTACCTGATTCATCTTCAATAAACCAACCATATTTTTTGAACCGAACCTCATAGTCATTATCACATAGTTGACTAAGCTGAGAAGATTGTACCCAAGTTCTTCAACGAGATACACTTCATCTACATCACATGTTGAGCTGCGAGAAACTTTTTCAACGCCAATTACATTTCCTTTTGATTTGTCTCCAAATGTAACTGTTCCTCCATCAAGTCTGGTGATAATTTTGAATAATTGTTTGTCACCAGTCATATGTCTGGAACACGCGCTGTCAAGATATTATTTTTCTTTTTGATTCTTCTTGCGGTGTTCCTGCAAAACAAAATTACTTATTTTTAGGTACGCAAGCCTGCTTGGGTCCTGAATGGTTAGACTTCTGAGTGTTAGCTTGACTAATGGATTTAGGTCGCCATACCCATCTCCTGTTGTCTTTGATCCTGCAATGATAAAAAGTGTGACCAGATTTTCCATAGTAAAAACACAATGAATTTTTTTTGATTTTTAGAGTCTCTTTCTGCTCTGATTTTGTTCATACACTGGTTAGTGTTGTGACCATTTTTACCACAATAAGAGCATCCCTGAGAGTTTCTAGTTCTAATCAAAGATGTATGAGGAACAATCTGATTTGATTTGACAAAGCTATGACTTGTGGATTTTAGTAATCCATTCAGTTGAAGTTTAAGTTCATTAACTTGAAGCGTGTCACGCTTAATTTCACATACTTCTAACTTCAGGGCCCAATCTTTCTTTTCTCTTTGGATTTTTCTGAGTTCTCCTAAAAAATTTTCGATATCTGTAAGAGCAATATCCACAAATTCTTGAAGCTTATACCAGTTGGAATACGAAGGAAGACGTACCTCACTGGTTCCTTTGTCTGCCATAAGACAGAGTTCATCGGAGTCTTCTTTCTCATCTGCTTCATTTTCTGCCATGAGCTCAGGCTTATCTGAGCCTTTATTGTTATCTTTTTTTGTGACCATGAAACACATATTTGCAATTTCTTCATGGTCGTATTCTTCTTCATCGCTCCAGGCTCCACAAGACTTCTTCTTTTGAAAGTTCCTACTTAGTTTTTTTTTCAATTCTGGATAATCAGCTTGAATGTGTCCGTATTTTCCACATTCATAGCATCTTCCATCATTTTTATCATTTTCATTGCTCATCCTTCCTTTTCTGAAGTTTGATCTACCTCTTCTGCTATATCTGTTTTTCTCCATCATGCTTGTCACAACTTGGGAGAGCATGGCTATATTTTCATCATGTTCTTCCTCCTCTTCTTCATTTTCTAATTCAGCAACATTTGCTTTAAAGGAAACCGTTTTCTTCTTTTTATGTTGAATTTGCCTGTCCAAGTGAGTTTTCTCAAAGGCAATTAGATCACCTCTAAGTTTATCATAGGACATTTTGTCAAGGTCCTGACATTCTAGAGCAATAACTTTGGGCTGCCAAATTGTGGGTAGACTTCTAAGGATTTTTCTGACCTGTTCTCCACTTTTGATTGGTCTACCAAGAGACTTTAGATCTCCAAGGATTTTACTGAACCTGGAGAACATTTCCTCCACTGATTCTCCATCTTTCATTTGGAATAGTTCATAGTCACGAACTATAAGATTGATCCTTGTTTCTTTTACCTTGTTGGTTCCTTCATATGTTACTTCCAATTTATCCCACATTTCCTTGGCAGTTTCACAGCTCGAAATCTTTTCATACTCTTCTCCACTGATAGCATTGTACATAAGATTTTTTGCTTTGGAATTCACAGTTATGACAGCAGCCTGTTCATCAGTGTAATCATCTAAATCAAGTGGGTCAGTTGATAATATGACTTGACCATCCTCATCTTTCTTTTACGGAACTGGAAAATTTTCCTTTTTGATCGCACGCCAAACTTTGATGTCATATGACATAGTGTATGTTTTCATTCGAACTTTCCAGTGAGAAAAGTGTTGCCCGTTGAAATATGGAGGTCGTACCTGAGAAGTTCCCTCTTGAAAGTGCACTGACGACTGTGTTTGATCCCGTGATCTTTTTCTCACTAGCTGTTAAGCAAGGTTTGTGAGCCTCGCTCTGATACCAATTGAAAGAACAAGAGGGGGGGGGAGTGAATTGTGGTCGATTAAAACTTAGTTGAATAAATTTGAGTTTAGTCGACTAGATTCTGCACAGTGAACAGATAAATAGAAGTAAACTAAGCAAACTGAAAGATAACGGGACGCAACAATTTTTATACTGGTTCAGTATCGATAAGGTACTTATATCCAGTTTCCCTTGGATCACAAGAGACTTCTTAGATCTTTGATAATATGTTACAATGATGATGGTTTTGGTTTGTTCACCATCAACAACATTCAGTCATAATAGCTTTTGTAAAGTTGACACAACTCTCTTTTTGTGCTCTATCTCTTCCTATCTTTTATGACACTTGTAAACTCAAGAATACAATGTTTGTACTAAGAACTAGAAAGGTTTAGAATCAATTTTTGTAGTTGCGCAGCGATCCTTGAATATGCACCAGTCTTCTTATAGATCAGATTTGAGAGCAGTTGTCCATTATTTTGATCGGTGCACACAACATTTTTTTCTATACTTGATTCATGACCCATGTCTTTGATTTCTTCATTAAGGATGGGCTAGATTTAATAATCCAGGGAGTGTTCCTATGTCAAGATGTGGGGAGTTGCTTCCATTCTCCATGCTTTGTCGAAGAAGAGAGAGAACAGTTGATGGACTGGATTAGTTTTATCCAGAGAGTACTTTTCATGCTCCATGCTTTATTGGGTAGAGGAGCATCACTTCAAATTGTCTCCCATTATATTTTGTTCCCTTTCTATTTTAAATCTTCCTTCATACAAAATCTGTTGTTTTGTATTTGCAGGTGAGTCACATATAAGGCAATGGTCTAAGATACATATTCATGGAGTGGATCTTCATTCCTTTTTGGCAATGCTTGCTTCACCTGAATATATAAATTACAACATTAGTCAAGACTTCTTTATAGATATTGGATCATTATTAAAATTCTACACTTAACAATCTGAAAACTAGGAAGCATGTGACTAAGCTAAGCCATTTGATGCATTTGATAGAATTTGAAACAGACATTAGGGTTGCTATGTTGTCGAGAAATGGGGGACAAAATAATTAATTAAATGGCAAAGACAAGGAACAAAAGAGAATGAATTTGAAGGAAAACTTATTTGTGATTGGCTAAAGGCAATGGAATGGGCAGTGAAGTCAGGCCAAGGCGTCCAAAATTTTGTAGCAAATGGACAAGTCGCGTGATGAGGATGTGTCGCACATGTCCCGCGAGAATCACTGAAGCAACCTTTTTATAAGCTATTCGAGAGTAAATATTATTTGGGTCAAGTTCTTTTGGGGTTAGAAAGAAGAGAGAGCTACCACTCCATAAATGTCTTGAGGTGAGTATTAAATCCATTTCTTTGGTAGGTTGGGTTCATTTATTACATCTTTTAACTCTCCAATCTCATAAAAATTATAGATTTTTGAAGAATATCTCAAAACTCAAATTTTCAAAGTTCTAGGGTTTGTTAAAGAGGTAATTTCTTTAATTCAATCTTATGTACTAAATTCAATCTTTGATAACTGGTGGTTGAACACAGAAGGCTTCATATAGATAGAATCAAAGAATGGTGGACATCTTTTGAATTTTCAGGGAGGCCAGATTTCATCTTAGCTTGTAAAATAAAAGCACTCAAAGGCAAGTTGAAGGAATGGAGTAGAAGTAGCCAGGGAAATTTGGGATTGCAAAAGACTCACATGCTAAATCAATTAGCAATGTTGGACTCTACTCTGGAATATAGAGCCCTAACAGAACAGGAATCAATGAAGAAGGCTTCTCTTCTCAAGGAATATGAGGAACACCTGAAAAATGAAGAAATTGCATGGAGGCAGAGATCCAGAGCTCTTTGGCTTAAGGAGGGGGACAGGAATACGAGTTTCTTTCATAAAACTGCTAATGTACATAAGAGAAGCAATAACATTAATCAGTTAGTTATCCAGGAAGAAACAATTGTAGAGCCACAAAGAATCAAGGTTGAGATCATTGACTTTTACAAAGAGTTATATACAGAGAATGAAGAGTGGAGACTTGTGTGCAACTATAATATATGTCCTAAGATATCTGAAAAAGAAAAGGAGTTCTTACAAAGAAGCTTTGATAAACAAGAGGTGTTGGAGTGTTTGAAGATGCGTGCAGTGGACAAGGCTCCTGAACCTGATGGTTATACAATGGGCTTTTTTATCAAGTGCTGGGATATATTGAAACAGGACATTATGGAGGTTTTTCACAATTTTCACTCACACGAAATCTTTGAAAAAAGTTTTAATGCATCATATATAGCCCTGATCCCCAAGAAGGTAGGTGCAAAGGAACTGAGTGATTTCATGCCTATAAGCTTGATAGGTAGTGTATATAAACTAATTTCAAAAGTTTTGACAGAGAGGCTTAAAGGAGTGATGGAGAAATTGGTGGATTCACAACAGATGGCTTTCATCAAAGGAAAGCAAATAATGGATGATGTTCTGATTGCCAATGAAGTTGTGGATTCAAGAGCTAAACAGAAGAAGCTAGGAATTCTTTGTAAACTAGACATCGAAAAAGCATATCGTGTAAACTGGAATTTCTTGTTAAATATGCTATGTCAAATGGGTTTTGGGGTAAAATGGATCAACTGGGTGAAATATTGTATCTTCACTGTCAGATTTTCAATCATCATAAATGGATCCCCTGAGGGCTTTTTCCCTGCCCATAGAGGTTTAAGGCAGGGTGATCCTTTATCTCCCTTTTTCTTCATAATAGTCATGGAAGGTCTGAATAACATGGTTAAAAAAGCAAAAAGCAATGGGTGGATCAAAGGTTTTGAGGTATCTAGAAGTGGAAACAATAGTCTGGGAATCACACATCTTCAATATGCTGATGACACATTAATATTTTGCGACACAGAAAGGTGCATGTGAGGTTTCTAAGAGTTATTCTAGTACCGTTTGAAGGAAATTCAGGACTTCATGTTAATTGGAAAAAGAGTCATCTTTACCCAATAAATGAAATGCCTGATATGGAACAATTGGCACTAATCTTAGGAGATGAAGTAGAAACTCTATCTACTGTCTATCTTGGCATGCCTTTGGGTGCCAAATCTAAATTCAAAGAGATATGGAACACTATTATTGAAAAGTGTGAGAAGAATTTCTCCAGATGGAAATCCTGATACCTATCAATGGGAGAAAGACTCACCCTCATCAATTCAGTTTTAGATGTACTCCCAATATATATGATGTCACTCTTCCCTATTCCTGCAGGAGTCATACAGAGATTGGACAAACTAAGAAGAACCTTTTTGTGGCAAGGGAACAGAGAAAAAAGGATTTTTTCACTTAGTCAAGTGAAAATCTCTTATAGTTGGCAGAGCTTATGGTGGAATAAGCATCAGGAATTTGAAGGATCATAGAAAGGCTCTCAAGATTAAATGGCTATGGAGGTATTCTCAAGAACCCCAAACCTTATGGGGTAATGTGATCAAAGCCAAATATGGTGAGGAAGACAAGTGGATAACAAAGGAAGTAAATACAACATATGGAGTTAGCTTATGGAGATCCATCAGGTCACTCTGGCCTATTCTAAAGAACCACTCATCTATCAAAGTGCAAGATGGCAATAAAACCTCCTTCTGGAAAGATAACTGATTGGGAGATGGATGCTTAAAGGACCTCTACCCTGATACGTATGTTCTCGCACAACATCAACACAACACATAGTTGAAATGTGGTCCCCGCTAGGATGGACACTTATTTTTAGAAGAAGTTTGAATGATTGGGAGGTGGCCAGAATGACTGACTTCTATAAACATCTGGAAAGATTCATAGGTTTATAGAGTGGGGTTGACACAATAAGGTGCTAGGGAAATAACAACGGCATCTATAAGGTGAATACAACATACAAGATCCTGAATCAAGCCAACCAACAGATTAATAACTGGCATTGGAAGCATATATGGAAAATCAAGATTCCCTATAAGGTAGCATGTTTTTCTTGGTTACTAGCAAAGGAGGTTGTTCTGACACAAGACAATCTTATAAAGAGAGGGATTCAATTGTGCTCAAGATGTCACTTATGTGGAGAAGATGTTGAGACAGTTAGCCATCTATTTTTACATTGCAAGATAACTGACCAGTTATGGAAGATCTTTATTAATCTTAGGGGCATAGCTTGGACAATGCCTAGTAAGATTACTGAAGTACTTTTCAGTTGGGATAAAGCTGGAACAGGAGCAAGAGACAGAGATAGATGGAGAACTATCCCGTCATGTATTTGGTGGACAATCTGGAAAGAAAGGAATTCCAGATATTTTGAGGATAGAAGAAATTCTGTACAAAAGATCAAGCTTAATTATAGTTTGCTTTTTTGCTTTTGTTGTAAACAGATCTACACAGAAGATACTGTTTCAATCCTAGATGTCCTAGAATCTTGTTAGGCCTGAGGTCCAAGTTTTTTTTTCTTTTGGCTACTCGCTTATAAATATGGTTTCAGTACAACCTATGTACTGATTTTATTATAATATACAATATGTTACCATCTCAAAAAAAAATAAAAAAATCCACACACTGTGGGCTCTGGCACGTGTACGTTTAGAATTGTATGGCAGTATACCCCTATTTTAATTTTTTTTCTTGAACAATATTTTAAGATTAAAAAATAGGAGTCAGAACTAGGGGTGACAAACGAGCGGGTCGGATTGGATATGGGACGAGTCGAAAACGAATAATACAAAAAATAGATAAATTATTCGAACCGACTCATATTTGATACGGATAAAAAATGGGTTAATCGGCGGATAATATGGATAACCATATTATTCATGACTTTTTATATATGATCACTTCTTGGAGAATTCCTAGTCTTCCAAACTTGAGGAACCCCCAATTTAAAGCTTTACAAATATATGTTAAAACTCACTAGTTATCCATTGGTTATCCATTTTCTAAGTGATAATATGGTTCTTATCTATATTTAATCCTTTTTTAAATAGTTCATTATCCAACCCATATTTCAATGGATAATATGGGTGGATACCTAGTGGCGGAGCCACATTGAAGCAAATACGCCGACTTCCCTTGACTTTTCGATATATCTAATTATTTATATTTTAAAATTCCTTGATAAAAATTCTGAATCCGCCACTGTGGGTACCTATTTTCTTTTATCCATTTTGCAACCACGAACAAAGAAAACGAGAGGAGCTAGAAATAGGATCAAGAGCCAGGCAGAAACTACTCCAATAATGTATGGACAACGTACGTGGTTGACATTCGATAATTGCAGACTTTATGGACAATGAAGCACGTATCTCTTTTTTGGGCCAATGACTTTGAGCAATTATGGACGCATAGTACTATCACACATTTTCAACCTTCTCCAACTTGGATTGAGCCCAGCACTCTGAGTTCTAATTAGAGGCCCTAGTGATGGCCTTTTTTTATTAACTTACTGGTAGAGAAGGAAGGGAAGCCTCTCACAATAAGAGAGATTTTCTATCTTAGCTTGCCTAGGTTATTCGATTATGGACATAGTAAATTAGTTAGCTTGCCTAGGTTATTCGTACACCTTGCATTTATATTAAGAAATCTACTAAATATATGCAAATATCTAATTGTGAACTCAGTTATTATTGTATACTAATTTAAAATTACAGTATGAACGCATAAACTTCAAATCATGAATCCGCCTCTTATAATGCCTAAGGTAAACCCATTAAACTAGTAAGGGCGCCCCATACCTACTCCCGCATTAAAGAAGAAGTCATTTATCTAATACAATTTCTTATCTTCCTTATCTTGATCTAAAATCTATCGAATACCCTATTCGAAATTGCACACATCTGCTATGTCCTTCAATTGATTTATAAAAGTTCAATCATCTTGAAGATTAATCGATATCGATAATACCTCACATGATTGAGGGCCATGTAGCGGCATCACTCATGTCTAAGTCATTGGCCTAAAGCTAATGTTATGTAACAGACATCACTTTAAGCTAATGTAAAAGACCCATCTACTTTAGAAGGGCTTTTTTAAATTAGAATAATAATAATAATAATAATAATAATAATAATAATAATAAAATACATTGACAGCATAGTGCACCTAGAATTTACAAATCGGATTACACTGAGCATATAGAATAATAACATTGTGAGCGAATATAAATTAAATTCAACAAGAATGACCATCGATCATGTAAAGCCCCGTAAATTCTTTTTAATTAATTCCTACTAATTTTGAGCTTGAGAATATAATGTAACTAAATCCGAGCTATATGGTTATACGAATTGAACGAAGTCATGGGAACGCTTATAATTAACTTTGGTATAGTTTGGAATTAATTATAGTTCCATAGGATAAGTATTTAAATTGATTGAGAATATTTATGTAGTAATAATTGAAATTGATTAGTAAGAAAGAAAAAGGGAGAATCTGAAAGAACAAGAGGGGGGGGGGGTGAATTGTGGTCAATTAAAACTTAGTTGACTAAATTTGAGTTTAGTTGACTAGATTCTGCACAGTGAACAGATAAAGAGAAGTAAACCAAGCAAACTGAAAGATAACGAGACACAACAATTTTTATGCTGGTTCAGTACCGATGAGGTACTTACATTCAGTTTTTCTTGGGTCACAAGGGACTTCTTAGATCTTTGATAATAGGTTACAATGATGATGGTTTTGGTTTGCTTACCATCAACAACA
The DNA here is from genome assembly GCF_000715075.1 of Nicotiana tabacum. Classification (NCBI taxonomy): domain Eukaryota; kingdom Viridiplantae; phylum Streptophyta; class Magnoliopsida; order Solanales; family Solanaceae; genus Nicotiana; species Nicotiana tabacum. The sequence continues at coordinate 11,741,067 of NC_134101.1, read as the reverse complement.
TTCAATGATAATAGCTTTTGTAAAGTTGACACAACTCTCTTTTTGTGTTCTATCTCTTCCTATCTTTTATGACACTTGTAGACTCAAGAATACAGTATTTGTACTAAGAACTAGAAAGGTGTAGAATCAGTTTTTGTAGTTACGCAGCGATCCTTGAATACGCGCTAGTATTCTTATAGATCAGATTTGAGAGCAGTTGTCCATTGTTTTGATCGGTGCACACAACATTTTTTTTATACTTGATTCATGACCCATTGATTTCTTCAATAAGGATGGACTAGATTTAATAATCTAGGGAGTATTCCTAAGTCAAGATCTGGGGAGTTGCTTCCATTCTCCATGCTTTATCGAAGAAAAGAGAGAGAAGTTGATGGGCTGTATTAGTTTTATCCAGGGAGTGCTTTTCATGCTCCATGCTTTATTGGGTAGAGGAGCATCACTTCAAGTTGTCTCCCATTATATTTTGTTCTCTTTCTATTTTAAATCTTCCTTCATACAAAATCTGATGTTTTGTATTTACAGGTAAGTAACATATAAGGCAATGGTCCAAGATACATAATCATGGAGTAGATCTTCATTCCTTTTTGGCAATGCTTGCTTCACCTGAATATATAAATTAAAACATAAATCAAGACTTCTTTATAGATATTGGATCATTATTAAAATTCTACACTTAACAATCTCTCCCTTTTTGATGATGACAATAAGCTAAAAAGAGTTTAACTAATTTATGGATACTTACCTTTTCTTTTCAAGCTTGCTCCCCCTGTCATATTTAGAATATTTATCCTTTTGTTTTATTTGTTATATTTGCAAAACATAAACATACTAAAAATTATGTTACACAAATTTAAAAGGATATTTCTTAGTTTTGGAAGACGAAAGTTGAATTCAGGGATAAGAATATACTTAGAAGCACATTGACCAGTATCATAATTTTTGTATGTATGACATTTTTGTCAAAACTTCTATATACCATCTGTGTGCTATTACATAAGCTATTTAAGACGACGTTTTTACAGGGATCGATTATGACGTATGTGATAGCTGTCCCATCGATTCAGCCTTTCAAGGTATTTAATGCTTGTCAGATGGCGGTCGGCCACCTGTAATATTGAACCGCCATGATGCGAGCCTATAAATAGCTCTTCCATCTATCATTTACTACTTTCGCGCATTCACTCCCCCAAATTTTCTCATCTTTTCTTCCTTTCTTGTTGCTACCAGAGTTTTGGTGTCGTCAATTTTTCACTTTCCTTTGTCTTTCTTCCTCCCATATCAATGGCCAAGACTTCGAAAATTGTGCCTCAGAAGGAGAAAGCTTCTTCTTCACGGCCGTCAGGCGACAAGGCGCCGGTGGAGCCGTCCACCTATGACTACATTCCCAGCCCGTGTACTCTAAAGATCGATTTTAAGATTGAGAATCCTTTATCCGTCCCGGATCGATGCGAGCACGTGTCGATATATATGTGCTCTATAACGGAGGGTCATCTCAAGGCCGTTAGAAAAGACTGCAACTGGGGTTCCGAGGTTGTGTTGCAAATTCCATCCCACGAAGAGAGCGTCGTCACCCATGGGGAGGGGTTTTTAAGTGTTTACACTTATCCCTTCACATTGGGTCCGGTCGACCCGGTGATCATTGATTTTTTCAAGAGATATAAGGTCACCCTCTGTCAAATTCATCCCTCTCTATGGCGTATAGTAATCCTACTTCGCTTCCTCTCCATCAAAGCCGGGGGCTGGATTTTTTCCTGAATCACCGCTCTGAATTATTTGTTTTAAATTGGAAATTCATACTCAGTCATATTCATTTCATTGCATATCATATCTCAGTCTCTGTTATTTTTTATTGATATATCATATCATCATTTTCGGGCTATTTTCATGACATTATGAGCCCGAGAGACTGGAAAGATTGATAATACGCAGCTCCTCGAGACCTTAAGCCGCCAAATAAGACGCTAATTCTCAAAATGACCGGTCGGATTGTTACATTCTACCCCTTTAAAACAAACGTTTGTCCTTGAACGTGCCAAGAATCGTTCTGAAGTTATCAAATCACTGAATGTACTCATCATCCTATACTCGTGGGTGATCTCACGTCACCCCAATCCACATAGGCCTGACAAATCTATCTTAAATGAAAATTATTCCTTCCACCCACACTAGTAAACCTTAGAATCAAATTTCTCACCATCCAATCATTTCCAAGAGACCCGATCCCCATATTAACACACAGTATTAGCCTCAACCAGTTATAAAAACTCATGCCTACGCCCACACGGTACAACCACCTGACATAATACCTCACACATATGCCCATAACAATAACTCTGGCCATAATAGCTGCCCAAAATCAAATGCAGCACCGACGAGTACCCTCATCACAGATAAAACCTCATCCCAGACCTCTATAACACCGACAACTATGTAAGAAACATGAAGATGCCATGACTATTCACTCAAATCAAGAAGTCACACCCAACACCACCTGGGCACACACCTCGCAAGTTAAAACCCACTAACCACAGCACAAATATGACTGAATATACAGGTTGTATCGGCCTCAAATCTTTTGAGGATTAATCAGACTTCATCATCGGGCATTGAAGGCTTTGATGTCGAGCATCGACGAAGACAAGGATCGGGGTTGGATGGGGCGTTACATTCGGGTGAGGACCCGTGACCTTATTCCGGAAGAGAAGATGTCGTTCCCCGAGGAATGGAATTTCGACCGTAAGTTGTTCTCATAAGACGTTGCTTTTTGTATTCTTTCCCGATTTTTTCTGATGTCTCTTCCCGATATACAGTTGCCCCTTGGATGCCACAAGCGGTGCCCGACCTCGAGGATTGGGTTCGAAAGTTAGCCTCGACTTCCTCTTATGCCGAACGCGCTTGGAGTGATTTGGCAAAAGGCAGATGGGAAGCCAAGAACCATGGTAAGGTTTTACTTCTCGTTTTCTTTGAAGTGTTCTTTGTGCTCCATTCGTTACCGATTTTCTTTCACGCAGGCGTAACCAAGGACGCCGCTTTGAGGCCTTCGAGCGATGAAGAAGGAACTAAGTCCCTGGTCCCGAAACTGGGGAAAGATAAGAAGCGAAAAGCTGCCTCTCGGTCAGAGGGCCCCATGCCCAAAACTCGAAGGGTGAGGAGGAAGGCAATTTCCCTTTCGATTGACTCGGTCCAACGACTAAGAGAAGAAGAAGAAGAAGAAGAAGAAGAAGAAGAAGAAGAAGAGGAGGAGGAGGAAGGATGTGCCTCGGCTTTGGCGACCCGATCTGCAAGAGCTATCGAGGTCACCGAAGCTCCTGAGCCGATGGCAGCTGTATCGGTCAGGGTTGACCCCAGGATCCCGAGTCTTGATCGGAATGCCCCAAGTGATTCGCTTGGGACTATGACAGTGGGTTATTCGCCTTCTCTTCCTACCTTTTTTGAGGAGGCGTTAAAGGAAGCTCGAGAATTGAAGACCCCCAATATGGGCGGAGGCTCTAGTGCAGGGGATCCCTTTTGGGATTGCTTTACTGGAGTCGATGATGCTTCCGATATTGGGGACGCTTCTCTTCTACTAGAAGAGGCCCAACGTTTCATTACTCGGGTAATGATTTTACTATACTTGGTTTCTTTGTTCTTTCCGAATTTGACTCGTGTTCTTTCCCTACTGTACAGGCCATTAGTAGATTTCGAGTCGACCTTAGCCAGTGTGAGGTCGAGCTTCAGAAGGTCTCGGGGGAGAGAGACGCCTTGCGACTTCTTTGCAGCTGAAAGGACGAGGCTATAAAGGACCTCCAAGCAGATTTGGCTAAGGCTCGTGAAGAAGAGGCCAAACTTGACAAGCAGGTGACCCCCGTTCTGTTAAAGTATGGGTTTGACTCGACTGTGGAAGTTAACCCTTCGTTGTCTCAGCTGCAGCAAAAGGTTGAAAAGATCGGGTCACTTCGGGAAGAAGTCGATCAAATCAAAGCTGAATGTAATCGGTGGAAGGAGACTATCGATCGCCTGGCTGCGGAAAAAGAGACCATTTTGACCAACTTATTATCGGCCGATGTTCAGCTTCGAAACGTTAAGCAAAAGGGTTCGGCTCAAGCTAAGAGGATTGAGGAGCTTGAAGCCCAGCTTGCTGAAGTCAAGGCGGAGGTTGAGTCATCGAAAATCTTGGCGGATAAGTTCATTGCCGTGTATCGGGTTGATGCCGAGGCTGCTCAGATGGAGGCACGAGAGGCGGCGGACATTGCTGACACCCGAGCACATTGGATTGCCGAACTTGCTAAATGTAGGTCTCGGAGGGAGACCCTCGAGGAGATACATGCTTGGGGTTTTGACCTTACTGAAGAAATAAAAAAGGCTAAAGAGCTCGAAGTTGAAGCTGAAGCCTTGGCTTTTCATGGCAATGATGATGATGATAACTGTAGCAAGAGCGGATCCGAGGATGGGGGAGAGCCTAACAGAGAAGCAAACGCCCCTGAGGATGATCAGGAAGCTTAGTTCATTTTGTTTTTGTGGTAATCAATTATGTAAATTTTTTTGTATATAGACAATTTTGGCCGATTTGTGAAGACTTTATACGTGCCTTACAAATGTTTTCACAAGGATCGTAACAATTCAATCAAATTTGGACTTCGTAGTCTCTATGATTAATTGTTCGAAGTGACCTAGCCCCTAGGCTTACTAGTTGAGTTAATGATTCGAACTTGAAGAAATATAATCCGTGGGCGTAATCGTCGAGTGAAGTAACGTAGCACGTGGGCGTGATGGTCGAGTGAGTGCTTGCTCGAACTCGAAATAAAAGTAGCCCGTAGGCTTTAGTCGTCGAGTGAATGATTCGAACTCGATGCAATATAGCCCGTTAGGCATAATGGTCAAAGTAGCTCGTATGCTTAGTGGTCGAGTGAATGCTTGCTCGAACTCGAAATAAAAGGTAGCCCGTAGGCTTATCAGTCGAGTGAATGACTCAAACTCGATGCAATGTAGCCTGTAGGCTTAGTGGTCGAGTGAGTGCTTGCTCGAACTCGAAAAATAAAAGATAGCCGTAAGCTTATCAGTCAAATTTAACTTGATTCTGTTTGCATAATAAATCTCCAAATAAAGGAATTTTCCTTGGATATAAGATGTCGATAAAGAAGAGAACTTTCTTCGCACGTCATTACACATGTGTTCATATTTCGCGCCTGGGTTCGGGCCAATGAACATGGTTCGTTTTGACCATTTGGCTCTTACAATTTTTCCTATTGGAACCTGTTGTTGTGAAATAACTCTCTTGCATCTGAACTCGATGTATTTGAGGTCCTAATTCCCCCTCAGTATTCGCGGTCGATTGTAAAGAGGCCTCGGATATTATTGTAAGTGCAGCACGATCAATGGTTTTCTCATTAAAAACCTTGCTAAAAAATCCATTTGGGATAAAACCGGTCTAAGGGAAAAAGAGTACAACGCGTGCTTTCAATCAAAAGATCCATCTTAGCCCTTGTTTGGACTTCTTAGCAGTAGTACCTTTTCAGATGTGATACATTCCAGCTGCTTGATAGTTGTTTGCCGTTTATAATACCGAGCATGTACGATTCCTTTCTGATGTTCTCGAGCACCTGATATGGTCCTTCCCAATTCGGTCCTAGTTTTCCTTCGTTCGAATTTCGGGTATTGATGGTGACTTTTCTTAACACTAAGTCCCCGGTTTTGAAATGGTGGAGCTTGGTTCTTCGATTATAATATCTTTCGATTCGCTGCTTTTGGGCGGCCAATTGGACGAGAGCAGCTTCTCGTCTTTCATCTGATAATTCGAGGCTGGTATTCATAGCCTCGTTATTTGATTCTTCCATCGCGAATCAAAATCTGGTACTGGGTTCACCAACTTCGACTGGTATCAATGCTTCGGACCCATATACTAAGGAGAATGGGGTCGCCCCCGTAGTGGATTTTGACGCCGTCCGATATGCCCAAAGGACTTCGGGAAGGATTTCTCTCCATTTTCCTTTAGTGTCATTCAACCTCTTCTTTAGGTTTTGAATGACAGTTTTGTTCGTTGATTCGGCATGACCATTCCCACTGGGGTGGTATGGCGTCGATAGTACCCTTCTTATTTTGTGATCTTCGAGGAATCTTGTTACTTTGCTGCCGACGAATTGTTTTCTATTATCACATACTATTTTGGTGGGTATCCCGAATCGGCATATGATATGATCCCAAATAAAGTCTATAACTTCTTTCTCTCTTATTTTCTCGAACGCCTGCGCTTCAACCCATTTAGAAAAATAGTCAGTCATAAATAAAATGAATTTGGCTTTACCTGGGGTCGATGGCAAATGGCCGAGGATATCCATTCCTCATTTCATGAACGGCCATGGGGATAGGACTGAGTGAAGTTGCTCTCTGGGTTGATGGATCATTGGCGCAAACCTTTGACATTTATAACATTTACGAACAAATTCCTTCGCATCTTTTCCCATATCGATCCAATTATACCCTGCTCTGATTATTTTTCGAACTAATGTGTCGGCACCGGAGTGATTCCCGCAAGTGCCCTCGTGCACTTCCCGTAGGATGTAATCGGTATCTCCCGGACCCAAGCATACTGCCAACGGTCCATCGAATGTCCTTCGGTACAGTGTTCCGTCCGAAGCCAACGTGAATCGAGCAGCTTTAGTCTGTAGGGTCCTAGAATCTTTAGGGTCCGATGGGAGCTTTCAGCTCTTTAAGTATTCAATATACTTATTTCTCCAATCCTAGGTTAAGCTTGTAGAATTTATCTCGGTGTGACCTTCTTCGATTACTGAGTTGAACAACATTCCCCGAGCCCAAGTTATCTACCTCGACCGACGATCCCAAATTCGCAAGCACATCGACCTCATTATTCTGTTATCGTGGAATATGCCGTAAAGTCCATTGTTTGAAATGGTGCAAAGTGACAAGTAGTTTGTCTAAATACCTTTGCATTCTACCTTCTCGAACTTTGAAGGTTTTGTTTACTTGACTCACCACCAGCAAAGAGTCACAATTGGCTTCAATGACTTCTGCTCCCAAGTTTCTAGCTAGCTCGAGACCTGCAATCATGGCTTCATACTCGGCCTCGTTGTTAGTCAACCTGATAGTTTTAATAGATTGCCTAATAGTGTTACCCGTGGGTGGTTTCAAAACTATGCCTAGCCCGGACCCTTTCACGTTCGAAGCCCCGTCCGTAAAAAGGATCCATACCCCCGATGATGTACTTGATTTCAATAAGAGTTCTTTTTTGACTTCGGGTACTAGGGTTGGCATGAAATCGGCCACGAAGTCTGCTAAAATTTGAGACTTGATGGCCGTACGGGGTTGATATTCGATATCGTACCCACTTAGTTCGATGGCCCATTTGGCCAGTCGGCCTGATAGCTCGGGTTTGTGCAAAATATTACGAAGCGGGTAAGTGGTTAATACGCATATGGGATGACACTGAAAGTACGACCTTAACTTTCTAGGGGCGCTTAACAGTGCAAGTGCCAATTTTTTCAGGAGCGGATATCTAGTCTCTGCTTCTCATAAGGTTCGACTCATATAATAAACGGGGAATTGCGTACCTTGCTCTTCTCGAACTAGGACACCGCTTACGGCGATTTCCGATACTGCCAAGTACAAGCAAAGTTTTTCGTCTGTTTTTGGAGTGTGAAGTAGTGGTGGGCTTGATAGATATCGTTTTAGTTCCTCTAATGCTTGGTGGCACTCCGGGGTCCAAGAAAAATTGTTCTTCTTTTTGAGTAGAGAGAAAAATTTGTGACTTCGATCAGATGATCTCGAAATGAACCGGCCTAAGGCTGCAATCCGACCCGTTAGCCTTTGTACGGCTTTTACGCTGTCCACAAAGACGATGTCTTCGATGGCTTTGATTTTATCGGGGTTAATCTCGATTCCCCGATTTGACACCATGAAGCCGGGGAACTTGCCCAAACCGACCCCGAAAGCACATTTTTCGGGGTTGAGCTTCATGTTGTATTTCCTCAAAATTTTGAACGTTTCCTGCAAATGGGTCAAATGGTCCTCTGCGCGTAGGGATTTAACTAGCATGTCATCAATATAAACTTCCATTGATTTTCCTATTTGCTCTTCGAACATTTTATTTACTAGGCGTTGGTAAGTAGCCCCTGTATTTTTTAGCCCGAAGGGCATCACATTATAACAATACGTTCAATATTTGGTGACAAATGAAGTCTTTTCCTGGTCCTCCGGATTCATCTGAATTTGATTATACCCGGAATAGGCATCGAGAAAAGTGAGGATCTCGTGGCCGGCCGTGGCATCGATCATGCGATCGATGTTGGGCAGCGGAAAGGAATCTTTGGGGCATGCTTTGTTCAAATCCTTATAGTCCACACACATTCTAAGTTTGTTTCCTTTTTTAGGCACTACAACTACGTTGGCTAACCATTCGGGATATTTCACCTCCCGAATGGACCCTATCTTGAGAAGCTTGGTTACCTCGTCCTTTATGAATGCGTGCTTTCCCTCGGACTGGGGTCTTCTCTTTTGCTTCACCGGTCTGAACCTAGGGTCCAAGCTTAGCCGATGCACCGTTATATCCGGTGGGATCCCTGTTATATCTAAATGGGACCAGGCAAAACAATCGATGTTATCGATAAGAAATTGAACAAGTTTCTTCCTGAGTTCGGGGGCTCAACCCCGTTCCTAAGTATACCTTTTGCTCGGGCTAGTGATCGATTAGTGTGACTTGCTCTAGTTCCTCGATTGTTGATTTGGTAGCGTTGGAGTCATCGGGAATCATGAAATATCGAGGGACCCTTTGATCATCCTCCTCTTCGATCTTCTGGTTATCTGGCTGAGTCGAAGCCGATGTCTGTGATTGCTATTTGGTGTCCCGTTCTCCCCCTTTATCGGCGAAGGCGAGGACATTGGTTTAGCTTCCTCGACGGCGAACATTTCCTTTGCGGCTGGTTGTTCTCCGTACATTGTCTTGACACCTCTCGATGTCGGGAATTTTAGGGCATGGTGTAGTGTCGAAGGTACAACTCTCATGTTGTGGATCCAAGGCCTTCTGAAAAAGGCGTTGTATCTCATATCGCCTTCGATCACGTGAAACTTTATTTCCTGGATGGTTCCGGCCACGTTTATTGGTAGGATTGTCTCGCCTTTGGTGGTTTCACATGCCATATTGAACCCGTTTAGAACCAGAGTTGCGGGTACGATCTGGTCCTGCAGGCCGAGCTATTCTACGACCTTCAATCTGATGATGTTGGCCGAGCTACCTGGATCGATTAACACACGCTTAATTTTAGTTTTATTCATGAGTACGGATATTACCAGTGCGTCGTTATGAGGTTGGATGACCCCTTCTGCATCTTCATCATCGAAGGACAAAGTCCCCATGGGTGCGTAATCTCGAGTCCGAGGTCGCTTTTCTTTTACAATCGATGTTTTAATGCGTTTAAGCACTGGTCCCTGAGGGGTATCGATGCCGCCGATGATCATGTGAATGACATACTGCGGTTCTTCTTGCTCGTTTTGCTTGCCGAAATCCCTGTTTTTAAAATGGTTCTTCGCCCTATCACTCAGAAATTCCCGAAGGTGCCCTTTGTTAAATAAGCAGGCTATTTCCTCTCTTAGTTGCCTGCAATCTTCCGTTCTGTGGCCATGGGTGCCATGATATTCGCACATTTGATTGGTATTTCTTTGGGCAGGATCGGTTTGCATGGGGTCAAGGCCATTTAGTGTCCTTGATGCGTCCGATAGCTGACACGATAGCGGATGCACCAACGCTGAAATTATATTCTAATAATCGAGGTGCTTCTATAGGATCGGCATATTTATCAAAGCCACTCTTACTCATAAGTCCCCAAGAATTTTGCCCTCGATCAATCCTTCGATTGTTCCAAACTGTATTGCATGCTGAACCGTTGTTCACCCGATCTGTGACGTACGGTTGATATTGGTCTCTGTTCGACCTTTGTTCTCTGTCGATCTCCTTTTGGTTTTTAGTAGCTGTCCTGTTCTGATGCACGGGTCCATACGGAGCTCCCAACTGATCATCCTCAACCCTAATTTTCGATTGGTATCGGTTGTGTACATCTGCCCAAGTTATTGCTGGATACTCGATCAAATTTTGTTTTAGCCGATGTGATGTTGTCAAACTTAGCTCGTTCAACCCTTGGGTGAAAGCTTGTACGGCCCAATCGTCTGTGACCGATGGCAATTCCATGCGTTCCATTTGAAATCGGGATACGAATTCCCTCAGCATTTCATTACCCCTTTGCTTTACTTTGAAGAGGTCTGATTTCCTTGTTGCAACCTTTATGGCACCAGCATGTGCCTTTACGAACGAATCTGCTAACATGGCAAAAGAATCGATGGAATTTGGTGGTAAATTGTGATACCAGATCATCGCTCCCTTCGAGAGGGTCTCCCCGAACCTTTTCAACAACACGGATTCGATCTCATCGTCCTCCAAATCATTACCTTTGATGGCACATGTGTAAGAGGTGACATGTTCGTTAGGATCGGTCGTACCGTTATATTTGGGAATTTCGGGCATACAAAATTTTTTGGGGATTGGTTTCGGTGCCGCACTCGAGGGAAAAGGCTTTTGTATGAATTTTTTCGAATCAAGCCCTTTTATCATTGGTGGAGCCCCCGAAATTTGATCGACCCTGGCATTGTATGTTTCCACTATCTTGTCGTTGGCTTCGACTCATTTTGTGAGTTCCTCGAGCAATTTAGTAATTCCGGGAGCGGTCCCCGATTCTTGCTCGTTTGATTTCACTATGGCGGGCTCCGTTCTGGGGGTGATTTCTCGAAGTGGATTGGAATCCGGCCTGCTTTGTACGCGAGTTTGGCTCTGTAACTGAGCTATCGCTACTTATTGGGCTTGTAGTATCTCGAAGATCATACGTAAGCTGGCCCCGATTTTTCCCGCGTTATGGGTGTCTCGGGCTACGGATCGAGTACCGCCCTGAATGCTTCTTTCCGATTCGGAACGCTGATTCGCCTCCAAAGCTATTTGTGAATTGAAATCCAATGGTACTTCGGCTCGAATTTCGGGTACTTCGATTCGAGCCTCGGTGCCATCGTTAAGTGGCCTTCCGCCCCCGGGTGCCAAGTTGTTGGTTTCATCTTGAAGGCCGGCTTCGTGGTCGATAGGTAAAGCCATTACTGATTTGAAGTTGCAAGCTGGCGTGCACTTTAGATTTATATCAAACGATCACTGTTACCTTTAGCCCCACGGTGGGCGCCAAACTGTTTACCGAAAAAATCGGATAATGTTAGATTTGTGTATGGTTCTAAGAATGTGCGATACAATTCGATATAAATCGTGTAGAGAAATAGAGATATGTGTATTCTTGACTATGAGAATGCAAATAGTGAGCAACAAGAATGAATAAGATTAAAATAAAACAAGCACAAAGTGACATCTTTCAATATGAGAAGTGATTTTTGGTTACAGTGTGTTTTTCTTTCTTGCCATATATTCCCCCTTTTATAGTAGAGGGTCATTACAAAAAGTAATAAAATAAAGCATATAGTGAAAGGCCCATGATGACTTGTCTCTTCCTCGATTCCCGCCAAGATTCTCTCTCTTGGTGCGGTTGCAACGGCTCTTGTCTGTGAGCTCGATACTGGCTCGAACTCGTTACTGGGTCGGGCCCTTCGGTCTTGGCTCGAGTTCGACCTTCGAGATGGATGTCGCGCCTTTCCGACCTCGAAGCAGTGCCTTGCGGATCGGTTCGGTCACAGGCTCGATAAGGTTACTGAGCCGACTCCTCGAGCGACCTTCGGACTCGAGGCTCGTTAGTACTGACTTCGGAGCTCACTCCCAAAATCTCATTCCGACTTTTTAACACTTGAACTCGATCGAACGTAGGAAGGCCGAAATCTATTTCGACCGTATACAGATAGTCCCCTCCTTTCTCATGAAGGATGCGGTGAGTTGAAATTTTAAAAATGAAGAGACATTAATATTTTTTTCTTCTCAATTCTATTTTTTCTATCCAAAAAATTAAAGAAGACCAAAAACTAAAGGGAACTGACCCCAAATAGGACAAAACTAAACTAAGGTTCGATTATGACTTTTGTAAAAGATGTTGGTCTTTTGTCTGGAACAGGAAAACAGATCTCCTTCTGTCAAATTCTCTTTGTGTCAGCTTTGGGATGTGGACATATGCCACGTGTACATAGCCATTAGTTTGTCAAATCTAACGAACAACGACCGTAACAGGTTTCGGGTCAGGTTCCGAATCCGGTTCCTGTTTGTCTACCACCTTCCCAGTTTCATCAATGGCAATGATCATCATTGCATCTTATTTTCATCATATTATTCTAAAACCTAAATTTTTCATATTTTTCCCCTTGATTATTTTCCCTTTTTATTTTACTGTCACTTTCCTACTCTAAATCTTGTTTTTTCTTCATAATAATTCTGGTCCACATTATCCATTTCAATTGCAACTGAGCTGCTCTTAATTTTAACAAAAGCCCAGCTCCAATTTTACATTGATCACCGACCCATTTGGGTTTTCTTTATTAATTGTAAATGTCATAGTTGCAAATTTGTTGAGGATCCATTGAAACATTTTAGGGATCAAACATTCCCAAGGGGTTTTGGATGCAATTGATAGAGATACAGCGCCATTAGATGGCGCTGTTCAGACGATTTTTCTATAGGAAGCCGCCGGATCGGCTTCTAGAGATCTCTGAACGGGTCTATGGTATGTTTCTCTTCCCAAATTATGCTTTTTTTTGCGTTTCTCTGTATTTTTTCAGCCCTCTGAAAATGTGTTAGATGACCTACATTTCAGTTTTTGAGCCTTCTGGAAAACACTTTTGGCTTAGTTTCTTCAGTTTTTTGCAAAAATTGAAAAACTTTTCTCTAATAACTTTTGGTTGAAAGCTAGCTACATTTGGAACTACACCTTAGACATTATGCGAATATCACAAATTGCTTTGAAGTAAATGAGCTGAAAAATAAATAGTGCTGGGAACATATTCAAGTTGTTCTAAAAAGAATAGTGAAAATTAGACGCTCAATCATTTTGGTGGTTTGCCTAACTATTGAGCTCTGTGGTTTGGAAGGTGAACTTACTCAAGATACTATGTTACAATTTTAAATGATATCCTTAAGGCTTACTATCTTCATCATCTTGAAGGTGGATATAATTTAGACAATAACTTCTGTGGTTAGTTTTATACTATTTAAGTGTGTGACAATTTCATCTGAAAGCTTAAGCTGTTAAAGAGAACACATTTTTTTATTTATTTTATGTTGTCTTCAACAATGCCACTCACATGCGGGCCTGATTCTTTTTCATGACACATGAAAATTCTTTTTGATAATGGGTGGCTGTGAGACCTGAACCCAGTACCTCTGCCTGCTCTGACACCATATTGAAGTGTCTGACCATCTCACTTTTAGAGAAATCACACTTTTATTTACTTTATTTTGTCTTCAACACTAACTATTGATGCTTCTCTGCTTTTCCTTTTAATTCACACTTTGCAGTGTTTGATTGTTGCTTCTCAACGGACGCATTGGACGAATATGAGTACAAGACATACATGGGAGGGATTGTAGCACAGCTACAGGACCATTATCCAGATGCTTCTTTCATGGTTTTTAACTTCAAAGAAGGAGATCAGAGGAGCCAAATATCAGATATATTAACGCAGTATGATATGACAGTCATGGATTATCCTCGGCGATATGAGGGGTGTCCTGTATTGCCACTGGAGATGATAAAGCACTTCTTGAGATCCAGTGAGAGCTGGCTTTCACTCGAGGGCCAACAAAATGTGCTGTTAATGCACTGTGAGAGGGGAGGGTGGCCCGTACTTGCTTTCATGCTTGCTGGCCTTCTTTTGTACAGAGAACAGTACACTGGTGAGCAGAAGACTCTTGACATGGTATACAGGCAAGCTCCTAGGGAACTTCTTTATGTTTTATCACCTCTGAATCCACAGCCGTCTCAGCTTAGATATCTCCACTATATCACCAGAAGAACTATTGGCTTAGATTGGCTGCCATCAGATATACCTTTCGCTTTAGATTGTATCATACTCAGGGTCCTTCCTCTATTTGATGGTGGGAAGGGCTGCCGACTGGTGGTTCGTGTCTATGGTCAGGACCCTGCTTCAACAACGTCCAATAGGAGTTCTAAACTCCTCTTTTCAACTTCAAAGACAAAACAACATGGTCGCCTCTATCGACAGGTAATGCTAAGCTTTAAACATTTGAGACTTACATTTAATTAGCTGAAATCTGAAGTGTGTTCTGCTAACTTCCCCTCTCCAGGAAGAGTGTGCGCTGGTGAAAATAGATATCCACTGTCGTGTCCAAGGAGATGTTGTTCTTGAGTGCATCCATTTGGAAGATGACCTAGTTAGGGAAGAAATGATATTCAGAGTTATGTTTCATACGGCATTTATTCGCTCAAATGTTTTAATGTTAACTCGTGATGAAGTTGATGTCCCATGGGATGCAAAAGACCAATTTTCTAGGGAGTTCAAAGCAGAGGTTTGGTATCTATTTCTCTGAACTTGGCTCTTTTTTTCACTATCCTTTAACAGGGAACTATAGGAGTTGAAGAATGCTTATTTCTGTACCAGGTACTTTTTTCGGATGCTGATGCTGTTCCATCTATTATCACCGTAGAAGCGCCAGATGAAGATGATAACGAGACTGAAGGTGATTCACCAGAGGAGTTCTTTGAGGTGGAAGAGATATTCAGTAATGTTCTTGATGGACCGGATGGAAGAGGGGAATCTGATGCCCATTCAGTTCAGGACAATATGCAGGATGACGATAGCACTGAAATATGGAAAGAGGAGTTGGAGCATCATGCTTTTCAAGATAGTGCATTTATTGATGTTAATCGCAAACAAGAAGGAAATACGGATTCTACTCAACAAGCATCAAAAACAAATGGTTTAGCGCATAATGACGACTTGATAAACTCCAAGGCTGTGATTTCTGATGTTTCTAGCGACAAGGACTCAAAAGCAGGAACACATGGGGCTAGTGTCATATCAGAAGAAGTGGAGAATAAGCAAGATATAGAAGGCACCTTTAGACAGGAGAGGCAGGGTTCACAACAGAAATTGACTGCTGATATCAGTAAAGGAAAGAATGAAAAGGCACTTTCCTCTCTGAAGAAACAGCTTGTATCCAACTCCAAACTTGCTGCTGATGGGATTGGACCTAAAGATAAGTCTAAACAAAAAGAATCTCAGGGCACTCTGTTGCGGCTAGCAAAGCCAAATGCAGTGTCTCGGTGGATCCCTTCTAATAAAGGTTCTTACACTAATTCAATGCATGTGGCATATCCACCATCAAGGTATAAGAGTGCTCCGCCTGTGCTTGCTGTTGCCAAGGATTCTCAATCTGGGTTAAAATCAAAATCGTCATCTCCTCGAGCTTTTTCAGAAGCTAAAATTCCAGCTGGAGCAGGTCGTGTTCCAAAGAAGCGCTCTTCTTCATGTCCAGCATCATTAGATATGTCAACAGTCAAGGAGGCACCTGTTGCAATGACCTCTTCATCAGAATCAGTTGAAAGCCAGGCATATGACCTTCAGGAATCCCCTCAAAGTCCCCTACCTTCTTCACTGCCTTCATTTCGATATCCAAGCACTTCATCACTTGAATTGCCTCCTATTCAGGAAGCAAGTAATAACCTACCAGATTCTGCAATGCTACCCGTGTCTTCGCCGGAAAGCCATATTACAACGGATTCTTTGACTCACCTATCCTTCCCTCCCCCACCTCCACCCCCACCTCTGCCAGTTCCATTCATGTCACTTAGTCATAATGTCAAATCTGTATCATCACCTCCACCTCCACCATCACCATCACCTCCACCTCCACCTCCATCATCAAATGGCTTGAGAATGACTCACATGGGTAGCTCTCATAGTCATAATGTCATATCCTTATCACCGCCAACCCCGCCTCCGCCTCCGCCTCCACTTCCACCTCCACCTCCATCCTCAAATGGCTTGAGAATGACTCATATGGGTAGCTCTTCTCCTACTCCTCCCCCTCCTCCCCTAACTTTACCACCCGCATCATCTATTTTACTGAGAGGTGGTAGGGAATTGTCACCAACTCCTTTGCCAGATGTGGCTTGTGCAACTAACTCCTTGGCAGCATCAAGTCCATTGCGACCTCTTTCTCCACCTCAACCTCCACCTCTATATGCGCCTATTACACCAAAGTTGGCTAGCTTTGGGCTGTCCATTCTGCAGCCACCTCCTCCCCCTCCCCCTCCCCCTATACCTGCAAAGCACGGTGCCCCTCCACCTCCTCCACCTCCTCCTCCTCCACCCCAGCCACCTCCTTCACTTGGTGTTTCGGCTTCACCTTCCCCACCACCACTGTCACCTCCTTCACCATCTCCGCAACCTTTGCAGAGTGCTCCACCTCCACCTCTATATGCTCCTATTACACCAAAGTTGGCTAGCTTTGGGCTGTCCATTCCGCTGCAGCCACCTCCTCCCCCTCCCCCTCCCCCTATACCTGCAAAGCACGGTGCCCCTCCACCTCCTCCACCACCTCCACCATTTCCAATTGTGCCTAGAGTTACTTCTTTGCTAACAACAAGTGCTCCACCACCACCACTGCCTCCTCCTCCACCACCCCAGCCACCTCCTTCACTTGGTGTTTCAGCTTCACCTTCCCCACCACCACTGCCACCTCCTTCACTATCTCCACAACCTTTGCAGAGTGCTCCACTTCCACTAACCTCAACTCCTTCACAAAATATACCTCCTCCACCTCCACCTCCCCCACCTTCACTTCCTTCAAGAAATACTCCGACTTCAACTCCTCCTCCACCTCCTTTACTGCCACCTCCTTCAACGAAGGCTCCGACGCCAATTCTGCCTCCACCTCCAAGAAATACTCCATCCCCGACTCCTCCTCCACCTCCCCCACCCCTCTCATATGGTATTCCACCTGCACCACCTCCACCTTCAATTTTTTGTCCCCATCCTCCTTCCTCCCCAGCTTCTTTCTTTGGAGAACCACCCCGACCCCCACCTCTACCACCTCCTTTGCATGTATCGCCTTTACCATCTCCTCCATTGTCCGCAGACCCACCTCCTCCTCCTCTAGTACCTGGAGCTTCACTTCTACCTCCTTCAATAGTTGGGCTTCCAACTCCTCCACCTCTCCCCGGTGATGGCCCTCCAGCTCCTCCACCTCCTCCCAGTTGCAGTCGGCCCGCTCCTCCACCTCCCCCGGGTGGTGGCCCTCCAGTTCCTCCGCCTCCCCCTGGTGGCGGCCCTCCACCTCCTCCTCCTCCCCCCCAATGCGGCCCTCCACCACCTCCTCCTCCTCCTGGTGGCGGTCCACCACCTCCTCCAATACATGGAGCACCACCTCCTCCACCACCTCCGGGCGGTAGAGCACCTGGACCACCTCCCCCACCACCTCCTGGAGGTAGAGGACCTGGTCCACCTCCCCCACCTGGAGCTCCAAGACCTCCAGGTAGTGGACCTCCCCCACCACCACTATTTGGCGCTAAAGGACCTGGGGCAGCCGGCAGAGGAGCTGGGAGAGCTCCAATACTTTCACGGACAAGATCTAATTTAAAGCCATTGCACTGGAGCAAGGTAACCAGGGCACTACAGGGAAGCCTATGGGAGGAACTACAGAGACATGGAGAGCCTCAAACGTATGTTCCATGATTTTTTAGTTTGACAGTGCTTATATTCAACTAAAATGAAGTATTGATAATTTTACTCCAAATCAAGTGCACCAGAATTTGATGTGTCAGAAATTGAGGTTCTTTTCTCTGCCACCCCCAAGTCAAGTAGTTCGGGTAAATCTGGAGGACGGAAGAAGTCTGCTGAATCTAAACCGGACAAGGTTCATCTGGTAATCAAATATGACTCAATACCTTTCTTCTAGGAACTGTCTGCAAAGAATCTAAGAAATAAATAATGCTATTGATTTGATACTTTATTCTTGTAGTCTCTCGTGGTTCTTTCATGTTTATTTCTTTCTTTTCTTTCCCCAGATCCCTCTTGGATGATTAATTACTGTTGCTTTCTATGAGAATTTAACATTGGTTAATTTGAGGAACTATTTTTCTTTGTTTTCTAACTGCTCGCATGAGTTCTTCTTTTCCTAATTTTCTCCTGTATTTCTTTGGTAGGTTGACCTAAGGAGGGCGAATAATACTGAGATTATGCTCACAAAGGTGAAAATGCCACTTCCAGACATGATGGTTAGTTTAGTGCTTTTCTTCATTATTTTCTATTTTCTTTGGTTTTCTTTTTTGAAGGCTGCCTCCTTTACTTTTACAGACAAAATAACATCCTGATCTGATTGCACAGAGGGAGAGAGAGAGGAGCTGCTTTCGAGTATATGTGGGTTAAGTCACGAAAGATAACTGAATAGGATAGTGGGATTCTATATCTGTGTTTAGGATAGTGAGTCTATAACATCAGATGTTCTGAATTTCCTTTCTTTCAGCTCACCTAGAAATCACGCATAACACTGCTCACGACTAATAGTATAAGAAAATACCGATCTCTAGTCAGTGACCTGACTTTGATGATTATTTGCTTTCTTCCGTTATCCTACTAGTTTAAACATTTCTTCCAGATCACATCGTAAAAATTCTAGGGCCTAAATATATGTGTTGTAATCTAGCGAAAAAAGAAAAGTAGGGACCAAGGAAAGCTACTTGCTCTTGTAAGCATGGCTCACAATACTCAGACTACTTTGGGCTTAAACAGGGAAGAAAAACTGATAAATGCGAACCAACCATCCCTATCAAGTCATGGTACAAAAGAAACTTCATTTGGTTTTCCTCCTACCTTTTCTTTCCTATGCACATTACACTCAAACAATGTTTAAGCTTGAAAAGAATACAACAATACCTAGGAAGTAGGGCGAACAAATGAGATAGATGGGTATTAGCCCAACTTACCTTTGTTCAATAGAAAGAGAAAAGAAGAATTTGTCAGGCTGTTGAAATCCTCAGACACAAAAAAATGTGGTTGATATGTTAATGGAGAAATTACGTTGTTGTTAATTAGTCTTCTCATTGTGGTCCCATGCAACATGTTGAGACCTCATAGGACTTTCCTTTCTTCTATTAGATCTCCTTCATCTTTCTACTTTTTCTTTTTACTTTTTTGGTCTTTTGATATACAATATGGCAAATTAGGCTACAGTCTCTCCTTCTTTGTCAAGGTGTACCAGAAATGTGTAAAACCTGAAGTCATGGTTAACGGAGAAAAGGAGAAAAAAAAAGAAACTTTCTTTCCTTCGTGGTTGTACATGCTGGACTAGACTTGGTAGACCTAGGTGATTCCCTTTCTCCTGAATATTCTTGCTTATCCGTAGGTAATCTCAATGTAGAGATAAGTGCGAGATTTAGAGAACCAATGATTAATTTGTATTTAAAGAGAAACTTTTAACGAATAAAAGGTTTATTCTGTAACGAGCCCGAATAAAGTAGAATGTATAACGAGGATTCATATAGCGTAATCAACTGGTTGAGATTGAGGACAAGCTGATTGATTAATATTCTTGCTTTGTCCTCACGATGTTCTATTTTGTTATGCAATGACAATTGTTCTGTTATGGCCCATAGGCAGCTGCACTGGCAATGGATGAGTCTATTTTAGATGCAGATCAGGTGGAGAATCTTATAAAGTTTTGTCCTACAAAAGATGAGATGGATCTTCTTAAGGTGAAGTTTACCAGTCTGAAGCTTTTCTTCCTGTTGACTTTGATTTCCCGTTCTTCTCTGCTCCTCTACTCCTTTCAGTCTCCTCTATCTCAGTTGATATCTGTGCAATTTTTTTTAAAAATGTATTAAATGATTGTTTACTGAAACAACTGCTCAGGGTTACACTGGTGACAAAGAGCTTCTGGGAAAGTGCGAACAGGTCAGCACATCATTGTATAGTTACTATCTGATTAGTGCATGATGATGGTCTTCGTTTTATGTTACTAAAAATTATACATGCCTATCATTTGCAAGTTTCATCTCTCTTTACCTTGATATGTTGTCATAAGTGCTTTATGAAGTTGGGATTGGCTTTCAAGGAACAATCCAGCTATATTTTGGAACCGAATGTGTAATGTAACTTCTTGATTCTTTATTAGGTTGGACATGGTAGCTACCCTTAAGTAGCAGGACAAGACTGCACAATCTGAAATCTTCTTTTACAATCTAATAACATCAGTAATCTCAACTGCCTTCTGTTTCAAAGACGTAATCTCATTGACCAAATTTTGATTGTTCAGGAAGTAAATTTAGTTCTAACCAAATGATGAACATCTCTTGAGTTCTAAGCAAATGATGAAACATCACTACTGACAAGCCCCTGGTGAAAAAAGGATTAACTATTTGAATTTCATTGTTTTAGAGATAACTGAGTTGAGAGATCATGGGAGGCGGCAGATATTCATGACGATGACTACTTTAACAATGTTTTAAAACCTTCTTATGATTGAATGATTAGAGTGATTAAAGTCCAATTTATGATGTACTCCCTTATCCCATTATCAAGTTTGGTGGGAAATTCTCGTAAGAATTGTTTCCTTTCCCTGCCTTTGGACGTCTTGCAATTTCAAGATTTGAGGAATAGCTGATACTTGCTATCATTTTACAGTACCTTGTAGCTTAGATCCCATGCTTCAAAGGTGTTCCTGATTTTACCTTTGACTGTCAGTTCTTTTTGGAGTTGATGAAGGTGCCACGAGTAGAGTCAAAATTAAGAGTGTTTCTCTTCAAGATTCAGTTCAAATCTCAGGTTTGTATACATCTATAGATCTTCTTTACTAAATCAATTTCTGTGTCATCTGAATTTAGCTTCATTTCAGGTGACAGACTTCAAGAAAAGCTTAACCACTGTGAACTCTGCATGCGAAGAGGTAATTTGCTAGGTTTTGCGTATCTCTTCTTTGTTCTTTCTTTTTAATCTTATTTTTAACAAAATACAATGTGCTTGTAGCAGGTCCGAAATTCTTTCAAATTGAAGGAAATAATGAAGAAAATTTTGTTTCTAGGGAATACATTAAATCAGGGAACTGCCAGAGGTAAGAATTCCTGTCTTTAAAATGTCTCAGTAATCGCTACAAGCATTTTATTCTTTTCAACCATTGATTCCCATCATGTAGGTTTTCAAAACCTGAAACTCTCTTAAATATAAAGTAAGGGGAAAATTTTGATTTTCTAAATGCAATAATGAATTTCTTAAATGCTACAACTTTGGAACTTAAGGCTCTTTGGTTATGGGGAAATTTCAAAGCAATAATTGCTTGTTGCTTAAATGGGGAATAATTTTTTGATTAATTAAGGGGAGTTTAGTTTCAATTATGTATAGCATTTTCTACCTAAATAAGTAGCATGAGCTTTGAATCCTCTATATCCATTCTGCTCCAGTGAAGTCCCTTTAGTTTCACATGTTCGGAGTGCAAACTAATAAAATTAAGTCACATAATTCATTAAATTGCTAGGCTTTGCAAATTTTTGAAGAATTGTAGAAATATAGTCAGTGTTTATGAGTATAGATATGAGCATAATTGTTACTTACTACTGGTTCTTGCACTAAGAAATTATGCTTTATTTTATGTGGCTGAATTAGATCGGTGGAATGTAAGACCTGACTTCATGCTGAAAAACATTATAAGTTGTGTGGTCAAGAAGTTTGAAATTTGGGACGTTAAAATTTCGATTCTAAATTCCATGTCATTCTTTACTCCAGGTTCTGCCATTGGATTTAAGTTGGACAGTCTTTTGAAGCTCACTGATACACGTGCTACTAACAACAAGATGACACTCATGCATTATCTTTGTAAGGTACTGTAATTTCATCTTTGCTGTTCCTAAATAGCTGCTTTTGTTCACACTTTTCCCCTGTCTAAATATTTATTTTTTCGATGAAGTAAAATAATTTTATTGATGATGGGGATTGGGGAGAGAAAACTCCTCTATACAAGTGGTATACCAAAAAGTAGAGAATCTACGAAAATATGATTCTTTATGAAAGATACTGAATCTTCTATACAAACTGGAATCTCATGGGTGCACATAAAAGAAACAAGGGACAAGAGGCTATTCTTTAAATGTACAAAATCATTTTCTGTCACTTCATAGTCTCCTATTTTTCTCTTTCCATACAACCCAAACGAGTGCTAGTGGAGCAACATCTCACGCCCTTCGTCTTCTCCTTTCATCATCTGTGTTCTAAATGCCTAACTGAACAGTGCCTCCTTCATGGTGCGTGACATCATCCATTGCTGCCTGAAGCGTATAAGGATTTGCCACCACAAACAAGACACAACCTGATAATGTAAAAGGAGGTGATCCATATCTTCGCCCTAATTCTTACACATAAAACACAATTTGACATATGTAATCCTCATTTTCCTCAAGTTTTCAGCTGTCAGAATCGCACCTCTTGCTGCAAACTAGGTGAAGAAGCACATCTTTCTTAGTGCCATGGAAATCCAGCTCGGTGAATGTGGAAATGCCGATTCTTCTCCGACCAAGAGTTTATTATAATACCAACTTTACTAAAAACACGACTCCCCGTCTCCCACCTCCAAGAATTCTGCTCTATGCTAAAAACTTTGTTTATAGAGCAATCTAAGTTGCTCGGACTCGGGTGCGGGTGTCCGATACGGGTGCGGATCTAGAGGTCAGATCCTTCATGATCTAAATTTAAAGATTCGGGGGTACGGATCCAGGTACGGATACGGGTGTGAGGATTCGGCTAAAAATAATTCAATTATTTAAAAATAGAGTTATAAAAATATGTCTAAATTATGAGACATTATGTGGAAAACTTACAAGGTATTCCGAGAAGAAGAAAATATTGAACAAGAGTAGAATTTTAGGAGATAAAAGGAAAAGGACTGACATAGAAATTTATATATACAGGGTATTCCATTTTCTTCCATATCACCCTAACTTTTGATTTGTTTTCAAAAATCATTGTGTATGTCCCAAATTTTTCCGTTGAATTTGGTCAAAGTACCCAAAATCGGTTGACCAGATCCGACACGGATCCCACACCCATACCCACACCCACGTCGTGTCGACACGGGTGCGGCACTGAAAGTGAAGAGTCCGAGCAACTTAGAGAGCAATTCAACCATACTTTGAAACTCCGCAACATCCCAGCCTTCAAGGTTCCTTCTGAACCTTAAGTCAAATGAAACTCCCGTTCATGTAACTCTGAACTTGTTGGATTGTTATCTCCTTCAAATTAAACCTTCTAATCTTTATTTCATGTCAATCTCAAAAGAAAAATTCCTATTGGGCTTGATCTGGAGCTCATATTGATGTAACTAAAAAGAGATTGCATTATCATTATCCTTGGTTTTTATTTGCCCAGTGATAAGCTCTTAAATGATAATTTATCTTTTACTAGAACTAGAGTTCTAATAGTTACAAGAGTCCAAAAATTACTTAGAGCTCCCTATACTATATATAAAAAAAGAAAACAACATACAAGCGGGTTTCTGATAAAGGAATCTTGAGCTAAATGAAATATATTTTTGGGATTCTTAATTATGCATAATCTTAAGAATATTCTACACAATATTCTTAATTAATCTCTTGAAGAACATAATCATTAAGAATATTCTAGATAATATTTTTAATGTTCTAATGAAGCCATGCTCATGTAAGATGTCACTAGTTTTCTACCTCATACGACCGATATTCATTGCTTTTTTTGGCTGGTAGAGGAGTGTTTGACTTCCATTCATACTTATCGTAGTTTTATTCTCTTCCATGTAATGCTTCTTTATTCTCTTGATTGAACATTTCTGTCTCAGGGGATCTCTTTCCTCTTTTTGTTCTTTACCTGAATATCTTTATCCTTCTTTATCCCTCCTCTCTGAATAAGGCATTATTAACTGATTATACTATGCGAGGTTGTTGCAGTGTTAACATTATCTCACTTTTCTCAGGTTCTTGCTTCCAAGTCACCAGCACTTTTAGACTTCCATGAAGATCTTGTAAGCGTGGAAGCTGCATCAAAGGTTATCTATTTACCTATCTCTCTCTGGTGATAGTTCTTTATTTTATTTCGGATTGGTTAGAAATTAGTTTCTCCTTGCAGATTCAATTGAAGTCTTTGGCTGAAGAAATGCAAGCAATCATCAAGGGGCTGGAAAAAGTTAAGAAGGAACTGGAGGCATCTGAGAATGATGGCCCCGTGTCTGAAATTTTTTGCAAGGTAGGGCGGTGCTTGTAAGTCCTTCATAAACGATGTCTAACTTGCATGTGTTCACATTCTTATCGTGCCCTACACGTTAGGAGGGCTGAAATACTGCATTCTAGGACTTTGTAGTTTCCTCCCTCTTCCTGTAGAACTGAAAATTGGATGAAAAAGTCCATTCTGTTTGCAAATTGTCCTTTATCGAGCCCTGTGGCATTGAGAAATTTGCTTTATCTGTCTTCGCTCTTCATTGATGTATCCCCAATCTTCCCAAGAAAGAGGGTAAAAGTTTTGTGGAGAAGTGCAGCACTGCTGTTTGCATTTGGCTGGAAGATAACAAAAAGAAATGTGATTGTCATTTCTTCCTCCTACTTGAATGCTGGATAGAATAGTCTTTTAGCTTGCAGCTGCATTTTGATGGATTAGCACTACTTGGCTTCCTGACGAAATTGGATATCTTTAGCTTTTGTCATTTCTACTTTCTTTCCTTAATTCGCTATTCATTTAACATAAGAGTTGATAGGATTCATTCCCATGATGCTATTAAGTTACATTCACTTCTTACCTGGAAATTAGTAAAATGTGCACCATATTTTGGTCCTTAAAAGTTTGTTTTTCTACGTCCTGCAAACCAGACGTTAAAGGAATTCATTGGTGCGTCTGAAGCAGAGGTTGGCTCTCTCAGGGAGTTGTATTCCGTGGCGGTAATTTCCTTTGTATTTAGTTCTCTTTGTTATATTATGCAACGCAATCAATTTCTATAGCGTCAATGATATGTTTTACTTGATGCACAGGGCAGAAATGCAGATGCACTTACACTATATTTTAATGAGGATCCTGCCAAATGTCCATTTGAACAAGGTAGCACTTGTATAAAATATTTTATCCCCTCATTGGTCTTCCAGTAACAAAATTGAGTTGATGAAGCTGGTTCCCTATAGTTGTGAACTTTACTTTGTTGCCTTTGATGTCCGCCAGTGTTATGCAATCAAGTAAGAAAGTATTGTAATAGGTGTACTACAGCTCGGGCTACGGCTAATCCTCTGGACATTGTCTAATAACTTAGCACACTTACTGGGAAATACAAGAACATAGTAATAGGTACTCATTGCGTTCTAATTTATATGTCACTCTTTCCTTTTTGGTCGGTCTAAAAAAGAATGACAACAACAACAAAAAACCCAGTGTAATCCTACAAGTGGGGTCTGAAAAAAGAATGACACGTTTCTATATTTAGTAACAATTTAACTCTAAAATGTCTATTTTACCATTTATGAGATGATTTATAGCCACACAAATATCTATGGCTCATTTTAAACCACAAGTTTCAAAAGTCTTCCTTTCCTTATTAAATTTCATAGCCAGTCAAATACCATCACATAAATTGAGACGGAGGGAGTATATTACAGGCACTTTACTAATAATCCTCTGGGAATCTAAACCTCTCCGCAATATACTTGGCCTGTTTCAGAGAAAGATATAGTAAGATTCAATTAAGATTGTACCAAATTTGCCACCAAGATAGCTGAGTTATCAGACTTGGTAGATCTAGCATATGTGAAGTAGTTTCCTAGTATAGGTTTACATTGTCTAGGGCTCTGGAAAACCATTTGGAACATAGCTGCGGATGGAGGTTAAGCTTTCCTCTGTAGTTAGTGAGCTATAATGAATCAACTATGCCTCAATTCCAAATTAGTTGGGTTGGCTGTATGAATCCGTTTATATCTATATTCCACTCTATTTTGGTCTGCTTGATTCCATGACTAAATAATTTGTCGAGTGGAGATTGGCATTCTTTGAAATTAGAGATATCTAAACAACTTATCTCTACACAAACATACAAGTCTCTAATTAGACTAAGAAGAACTTTGACAAACAGTGGATGAAATGTAAATGTAGCATCAACTAAAATTAAATGCCAATTAGCATCAACTAAGATTAACTGCCAAGTTTGTGTCACCTGTTATTTGTGTCATATTCGAATAATTTACTCGAGAAATTATGAATGTATGTCTGCATTCCTTTATATGCTTCATTTATGCGTCTCATTGTTCTCATCCGTGTGCTAGTGCTTTTGACGGTTTGACTCCTAATTATCTGTTGTGTGGTATCTGTTTCATACTATGTGCAGTCACTGCAACCCTCTTAAATTTTGTGAGGTTGTTCCGCAAAGCCCATGAAGAGAACTTGAAGCAGGCTGAACTAGATAAGAAGAAACTTCAGAAGGAAGCCGAAACAGAGAATGCGGAAGGAAGTAGCTTAACAAAGAAGGGTGAGAAGTAAATGGGGATGATTCATTCTTCAGGGAATTTTTGGTGTCATGTATTGGCCTTCGTCCGTCGGTTAACTGTCGTGTTGACTAAGGACACTGGTCTTAAGTCAAACCAGAAGCCTCCAATATTAATCTATTGGCTTTGGCTTTCTCTGGGTTCAAGAAAGAAAGTCCAATACTAAAAGCTTGTGAACCTGGAAATGCAATGAAGTGCGTTGCGGAGGGAAACTGAAAAAGAGACATTCACGTTCGGGCTCTTGGAGTGATTTGCAGAGAGAAGCTGAAGACAACACGCTGTTGTCTGAGCTCTTGGATGATGCAAGCAATCCATTGGTCTAAGAATCAATCACCTGGATTTTGTTATTGACGGGTGATCATGACTGTCGTCCCTTCTGGAGAGTGTGTTGCATGATTAAACAGAACAATGCATTTAAGAATGCGAATTTGGGTATGCTTTTGCTGAACCAACACGATGGAGTCGTCGTTGGTGCAAATGTAGTTATATGCGGAGTTGACATTCACCATGATGCAGATTATGCCATACAAACTGTAAATTGCAAGTGTAACATGGGTAGTTTGTACAAAGCCCCAACCCCTGTATTTAGAGATGTTGATTTTTTTCATTGTAACATAGAAACAGGTTCCTGGTCAGTATTTGATGGGAATCCAATACGGAAAATTGTACAGAAAGCATAGAAGAGGATAGAGATAGGTATTTTTAGCAATAGCAATGTAACAAAATTTAGGCTGTGGGATTAGTTTCCCACTTTTCTTAGAGTCAAATTTTGTTTATAATATGATATCTTCATTCATTGTTGGCAGAAAAGCCATCTCCATTACATGTATTCATGAGTTTTTGATATCTTGTAATCTTGGTAATCTACTGTCTGAATTTCCAAGATTTGGATGGTAATTTGTCACTTGTCAATCTCGAGAATTGTAGCACATAGTACAATTTTTCTGAATTTCTTGATAATGGATCTGGATTTAGTAAATATATTAGTTTTTGGGCACGCGCGTTGCGCTTGTACCCTGTAACAATAAGTATAATTTTTAAAAAATTAGATAAATATTATTTTTAATAATAAGTATGAGTTGCAAAATAAAAGTTAAAGCCAAATTTGATATAAAATGCCGAATGTGATGAATTTTAATCTTATTTAGCTAACTCAATAAAGGAAGAAATAATAACTATTACAAATTTATATGAAGAATAACAAATTGACAATTGCCTGCTTATTTTTTAAAATATTTGTTTAAGTTGTACAATAGAAATTAAAGCATATTTTCGTTGGTTTCTTTACTTCGCTCTTTATGCCTATAGTGTAGTTATCTTATAAAATATAATATTATATTCACATTAGTGAGAAAACTCATGTTAATAAGATGTTAGAACGTATTTACAATGCGTACCTTAGATCTTACCGTAAAAAAGTTATTTTCCAATATGAAGATTTGAGTATCTTATTCAAATTTTTAAAATATTTCTATTGTTAAAAAATAGATAGTTATTCTTTTTATTTTTATAAGGACTTTTTATTTTTTTTCTGTAAAATTCAATATTGTCTAAGTGAAAATAAGATAAAAAATTCACAACTAAAAATATTTTTGGACCCCCAAAATTTAGGGGCCTAAAGCAAAAACTTTACTAGCCTCCCTTGAGCCGCCCATGAAGTGAACATGAAAATATGACATTGATCCCGAAATACCCATTTAAATTTTAGAATTTGTCTCATCCATGAACATTATACTTTAGAAAGAAGAATAGAACGCTAACATTATTATTCGGAATTGAAAATTGAGACAAACGAAATAAAGTAAGAATTCAAATTATTTACAAAAGAAAATCATTTTCTAGGAAGTTATTTTCTTTCTTTTAGAGATAACTATTTGTTTTGATAAAGTATCTTTTTTAAATATAAAATATTTTCTATAATTCATGGTAGTCAACTATTAAATTAATGTTATCAAAGAAATATCATCTTTGCCTCTTTCATACCACACGAGAAAAAGAAACCAACAGTAAAACTTGAGAGGTAAAGAGAAAAGAAAACTGAAGAAGAAACATATATACAAAAATAAAAACAAAAAAGGAAAAAGAAAAAAACTGAATTAGATATAGGAGGAAGGTAAATGAAACGGTTTTGAACTGGAAATATTGGAAAGAGAAAATAGATGTGGAAGAAGAAGATGTATACGAAAAGGCACTCTTCTCTTGTTAATCAGCGACGACAACAATATGTAAGAGTTAGAGGGCGTTTGGCTAAGCTTATAAATCGGTCAAATTGGCTTATTAGTACGTTTTGGCTTATCTATGCATTTGGTAAACACCCAAAATGCTTATAAGTCAAATGCTTATAAGCTAAAATCAGCCATAAGTCATAAGTTGTTCACTCTCAACTTATGACTTTTCATCTTATAAGCACTTTTAGTTTAACTAAGACTTTTACTAGTTTATTCTTAATAATATTTTTTTAATTTACAAAATACTTTTCTCCAAATAAATTTTCTGACTTTCTCTTTGTTCCATATTCGTTGTTCATCCTTTTCTTTACAAAGAGACTTTTTAATTTATAAACTTTTATAAAAGAAATTAAGGGTATTTTAGTCATTTTAATAAAAGAAAAAGTTATCAGCATTTTTCTGCCAAACACATCAACTGCTTATTATCGGTTTTAGCACGTCTATCCAAACACGTAAATGTTTAATTAAAAAATCAGTTTCAGCACTTAAAAATATTTTTCAGCACTTCAAGCTTATCAGCAATTTACAATCAGCTAATTCAAACGAGCTCTTAATCCTCCAGAGTCCAAATTATTAGCACAATTCACACAAATCTGCATGCTTACTCTTGTTAATTAAACACTGTCGTATACATTTTCTAATGATTGCGTTGCAAAACAATTAAGATGTTGTTTATGTTCTTTAACTCGGCCTTAAATCAAGAAGTACACGCATCTAAAAATATGCTAGAAATCTCAACAGGTCAGGTTGGAGAAAATAAGAAGGAGATTAGGAAAAGGTAAAAATGGTAATTATAAAAGTCAATTATGAAAAAAAAATGATAACGTATAAAGATTTCATAAGTATTTACCTCGTAAAGTGCACACGCAAATTTTAATTGTACACTTAATATCACAAGATGAGCTTTAAATAAATTCAAACCAAATATTTTGATGATTTACGTCCATTAATGTCACGACCCGAAATTTTCACCTTCGGAACCGTGATGACGCTTAATATTTTACTTGCTAGGCAAGTCAATGTTAGAATATAATTAGCCATTTTAACAAAATTATAAATTAATTAATACCAAGGAAATAAATGCGGAAATAATGTCTGAAATAATCCATAATAATCGCGATATCTAAATACCATCCTAGAACTGGAGTCACAAGTGCAGGAGCTTCTAGAATGATACAAATTAGTGTCTGAATAAAATAAAGCTGTCTGAAAACAAACACAGCTAAAATAAAGTAGACGGGGACTTCAGAACTGCGGACGATGTGCAGTTATACCTCAAGTCTCCTCTGGGTAGCTGAAATCCGAGCAAGTTTATGGTACGCCGCTGAGACCAACTCCGAAATCTGCACAAGAAGTGCAGAGTGTAGTATCAGTATAACCGACCCCATGTACTGGTAAGTGCCGAGCCTAACCTCGACGAAGTAGTGACGAGGCTAAGGCAGGTCATTTACATTAATCTGTACGCAATAATAATAATAACAACAATAATAGAAATAAAACAGGTATCTCTTTTCAACAATTGAAGCCAACTCGGCAGTCATAACCAATTATTATTTCAATCAGTTTTCGTTGCGGCGGGCAACCCGATCCCACAATATATTCATATTCAATTCTGTTGCGGCGTTCAACCCGATCCTCCAGTATATTCATTTCAATTAATTCTGTTGTGGCGTGCAACTCGTTCCTCCAATATATTCATTTCAATCAATTCTGTTGCGGCGTGCAACCCGTCCCAACAATATAATTCCCTCAACTTGTTTCCATTGCGGCGTGCAACCCGTTCCAACAATATAAACTTTAAATAAATCTGTTGCGGCGTGCAACCCGATCCCCCAATATAAACTTTAAACAACTCTGTTGCGGCGTGCAACCCGATCCCCCAATATATTTATTTTTATTTCCGTTGCGGCGTGCAACCCGATCTCCCCATATATTTTAACAACTCTTAAATGTAATAACAATACTCCAATAAATACCACGTTCAATGAGAAACTATTAAGCATCAAGGCATACAATAATTATAATTCATTTATGAAATAAACAATGACAAGTAGCAATTAATTGTGGAAATCAGGGAGAAAATAGGCAGTATAATATTTAATATGATAAATGTCAAGTAGAAATTAAGACACATAAATCAAATAAGCATGTGACAATTATTACAGGAATTCAAGAATTAATATTTGACAAGGAATAGGAGAGAAATAATTATTATAACAATTAATTCGTGTCTTAAAATAATTTAAGATGTTTAAATAATTAAGGAAATAATTAAATTGATAAAGTATAGGCACTCGTCACCTTCCCTATACATCGTTGCACATGAAATTCACATAGCAAATAATTCAGGGGTTCTATTCCCTCAAGTCAAGGTTAACCACGACACTTACCTCGCTCTGCAACCAAGTTTAAGAATCCAATAAACCTTTGCCTCGCTAATTTGTGTACGAAATCCTCAAATCTAGTCATTAACAATTCAATATACTCAATACAAATCGTAGGAATTAATTCCATATGAATTTACTAATTTTCCGGATTAAAATCCGAAATTCATCTCAAAAATTGTCAGTGGGGCCCACATCTCGAATCTCGAAAAAACTTACGAAATTCGAACACCCGTTCCGAGACGAGTCCAACCATACAAAAATTACCAAAATCCGATGTCAAATGGACCTTCAAATCTTAATTTTTCATTTTTGGAAAGTTTTACAAAAATTCCAATTTCTTCCATCTAAATCCGAAATAAATGATGAATATAGACATGGATTTATGAAATATAATCAATTTTGGTTATAGAACACTTACCCAATTCAAAGTCGTGAAAAACCCCTTTGAAATCGCCAAAATCCGAGACTCAAAACTCAAAAATGAGTAAAAATGGCTAAAACCCGATTTTATGTATTCTGCCCAGCTTTTTCGCATCCGCGGACCAATTTTCGCATCTGCGGACTCGCTTCTACGAAGAGGAGTCCCCTTCTGCACAAGGCTGCCCCTTCCCCCTTTCCCGCTTTTGTGACGCGTGGGCCACTTCTGCGGTTGCGCTTCTGCGACAGCCCATCCGCTTCTGCGAGGCATGGCTGGTTTTAAGGCTCTATTTCACATTTTAATCAATTTTTCATATAAAAACTTTTTGGAAAATTATACGGACTGTGCACGCAAGTCGAAGAATGATAAATAATGCTTTTCGAGGTCTTAGAACACATAATTAATTATTAAATTTAAAGATGACCTTTTGGGTCATCACATTCTCCACCTTTAAAACAAACGTTCGTCCTCGAACGGAATTAGAAAAGTACCTGAGCTGGTGAAAAGGTGTGGATATTTACTCCGCATGTCCGACTCGGACTCCTGGTATATGCTTTTACCAGCTGACCTCTCCATCACACTCGAACTGATGGATAACTCTTAGACCTCAACTGTCGGACCTGCCGGGCTAGAATAACTACTGGTTCCTCTTCATAAGTGAAATCTTTGTCCAATTGGACTAAGCTGAAATCTAATACATGGGACGGATCACCATGATATTTCCGGAGCATAGACACATGGAACACCAGATGAACTGCTGATAAACTAGGTGGTAGTGCAAGTCTGTAGGCTACTTCACCCACCATTTCAAGAATTTCAAAGGGTCCAATATACCTAGGGCTCAACTTGCCCTTCTTTCCAAACCTCATTACACCTTTCATAGGTGAAGCCTGGAGCAATACTCTTTCTCCAACCATGAATACAATATCATGAACCTTACGATCGGCATAACTCTTTTGCCTATACTGAGCTGTGCGAAGTCGATCATGAATAATTTTGACCTTATCCAAGGCATTCTGTACCAAATCGGTACCCAACAACCGAGCCTCTCCCGGTTCAAACTAGCCAACTGGAGAACGACATCGCCTCCCATACAATGCTTCATATGGATCCATCTGAATGCTCGACTGGTAGCTATTATTATAGGCAAACTCCGCAAGTGGCAAGAACTGATCCCAAGAACCTCCAAAGTCTATAACACAAGCACGAAGCATATCTTCCAATATCTGAATTGTGCGCTCTGACTGTCCGTATGTCTGTAGATGAAATGTTGTGCTCAACTCAACCCGTATGCCTAACTCACGTTGTACAGCCCTCTAGAAGTATGAGGTAAACTGCGTTCCTCGATCTGAAATAATAGACACGGGCACACCATGAAGGCGGACAATTTCACGAATGTAAATTTCAGCTAACCGCTCTGAAGAATAGGTAACTGCCACTGGAATGAAATATGCTGACTTGGTCAACCTGTCCACAATGACCCAAACTGCGTCAAATTTTCTCTGAGTCCGTGGGAGCCCAACAACAAAATCCATAGTGATGCGCTACCACTTCCACTCAGGAATTTCTAACTTCTAAAGCAAACCACCAGGTCTCTGATACTCGTACTTGACTTGCTGACAATTCAGATACCGAGCTACACATGCAACTATATCCTTCTTCATCCTCCTCCACCAATAATGCTGCCACAAATCTTGATACATTTTGGCGACACCTGGATGACTAGAATACCTGGAACTGTGGGCTTCTTCCAGAATTAATTCATGAAGACCATCCACATTAGGCACACAAATACGACCCTGCATTCGCAGAACTCTATCTTCCCCCACAACAACCTGTTTGTCATCACCGTGCCGCACTGTGTCCTTGAGGACAAGTAAATGAGGATCATCATACTGTCTCTCTCTGATGTGCTCATATAAAGAAGACCGAGCGATTGTGCAAGATAGACTCCAACTAGGTGATGAAACATCCAACCTCACAAAATGATTAGCCAAAGTATGGACATCTACAGCTAACAGTCTCTCATCAATCGGAATATAAGCAAGGCTGCCCATACTCACAGCCTTTCTACTCAAAGCATCGGCCACCGCATTGGCCTTTCCGGGGTGATACAAAATGGTGATATCATAATCTTTCAACAACTCCAACCATTTCTCTGCCTCAAGTTAAGATCTTTTTGTTTGAATATATATTGAAGGCTACGATGATCAGTAAATACCTCACACGAGACACCGTAGAGGTAATGCCTCCAAATCTTCAGTGCGTGAACAATGGCTGCCAATTCTAAGTCATGAACAGGATAATTCTTCTCGTGAACTTTCAACTACCGCAACACATATGCAATTACCTTGCCTTTTTGCATTAATACTACAACAAGCCCAATGCGAGATCCATCACAATACACCGTATAAGATCCTGAACCTGTGGGTAATACCAACACTGGCACCATAGTCAAAACAGTCTTGAGCTTCTGAAAGCTCAACTCACACTCGTCTGACCATCTAAATGGGGTACCTTTCTGGGTCAGTCTGGTCAATGGGCTTGCTATAGATGAAAACCCTTCCACGAACCGACGATAATAACCTGCCAAACCCAAGAAACTCCAAATCTCTATAACTGAAGTAGGTCTAGGCCAATTTTGAACTGCCTCAATCTTCTTAGGATCCACCTTTATGCCTTCTGCCGATACAACATGCCCCAAAAAGGCAACTGAGTCTAACCAAAATTCATATTTTGAAAATTTGGCACATAACTGATTATTCTTCAAAGTCTGAAGCACACTCCGAAGATACTGTTCATGCTCCTCTCGACTGCTGGTGTAAATCAAGATATCATCAATGAATACAACCACAAAAGAATACAAATAGGGTTTGAATACCCGATTCATCAAATCCATAAATGCTGTTGGGGCATTTGTCAACCCAAATGACATCACTAGGAATTCGTAATGCCCATACCGAGTTCGAAAAGCTATCTTAGGGACATCAGATGCCCTAATCTTCAACTGATGGTAACCAGACATCAAGTCGATCTTTGAAAATACCTTGGCACCCTGAAGCTGATCGAATAAATCATCAATTCTTGGCAGTGGATACTTGTTCTTGATAGTGGCCTTGTTCAACTGCCGATAATCTATACACATTCGCATTGAACCATCTTTTTTCTTTACAATTAATACTGGTGCACCCCAGAGCGAGACACTGGGTCTAATGAATCCATGATCAAGCAAGTCTTGTAACTGCTTCTTCAATTCTTTCAACTCTGATGGGGCCATACGGTATGGTAGGATAGAAATGGGCTGAGTGCCAGGAGCTAAATCAATACAGAAGTCAATATATCTATCGGGTGGCATCCCCGGCAAATCTACAGGAAATACTTCTGGAAATTCACTAACAAATGGTACTGAGTCCATAGAAGGAACATCCGCACTGGGATCGCGAATATAAGCCAAATAGGCTAGACACCCTTTCTCGACCATACGCCGAGCTTTCATATAAGAAATAACCCTGCTGGTAGAATGATCAGAAGTTCCCTTCCACTCTAACTAAGGTAACCTCGGCATGGCTAGGGTCACTATCTTGGCATGGCAATCCAATATAGCATGATAAGGTGACAACCAATCCATACCCAAGATGACATCAAAATCTACCATATCAAGAAGTAGAAGATTCACACTAGTCTCAAGACTACCAATAGTAACCACACACGAATGATAGACATGATCTACTACAACAGAGTCTCCCACCGGTGTAGATACACACACAGAAGCACTAAGAGAATCACAAGGCACAACCAAATATGAAGCAAAATAGGAGGACACATAGGAATAAGTAGATCCTGGATCAAATAGAACTGAAGCATCTCTATGGCAAACTGGAATAATACCTGTGATCACAGCATCACATGACTCGGCCTCAAGCTTAGCTGGAAAAGCATAAAATCGGGGTTGGGCCCCACTACTCTAAACTGCATCCTTGGGATGACCTCTAACTAGCTGGCCTCCACCTCTAACGGTCTGACCTCCACCTCTAATGGCCTGACCTCCACCTCTAATGGCCTGACCTCCACCTCTAGCTGCCTGACCCCTACGTCTAGCTGGCTGAGCAGGCGATGAAGCAACCGGTGTCGGTATGATAGCACGAGAATCCTGTCGAGATCTGTTACTCGATAACCTAGGGAAATAACTCTTGATGTGACCAATGTTCCCACACTCATAACACCCATCCTGATACCGTGGTTGCTGAAGCTGAAGCTGACCCGAACGGGCCGGATAACCGCTATAGTGACTCTGGAGTGGTGGTGCACTGATAGGAGCTGAATGTGCACTAAATGTTGGCTGCCTAGAGTAAAGCATAATAGGACCATGACTCCCTGAAGCACCGGGAGATGCCTGAAGTGCTGAATGAAATGACCTGGGAGGATGACCCCTACCAAAATTACCACTACCTCTAGACGAGGCACCACTGAAACCACCGAATTGATGAGGCCTCTTATCAGACCTCAGCCCTCTCTCATGTGCAAGAACCATCTCGATCCTCCTCGTGACATTAGCAGCCGCCTGAAAGGAAATCTCACTTCCTGTCTCCTTGGCCATCTGAAGCCTGATAGGGTGAGTAAGTCTCTCAATAAACCTCATCACTCTCTCTCCCTTAGTAGGTAGTAAAAGGAGAGGATGACAGGCTAAATCCACAAAACGGGACTCATACTGAATAATAGTCATACTGCCCTGCTGTAGATGCTCAAATTGCCTGCGGTAATCCTCTCTTAATGTGATAGGGAGGAATTTCTCTAGAAATAGTCGTGAAAACTGCTCCCAGGTCAATGCAGACGATCCAACTGGTCTAGTCAATGTATAATCTCTCCACCACCTCTTGGCGAAACCCGTCACCTCAAATATAGCAAAATCGACCCCATTGGTTTCAACTATACCCATGTTCCGCAGCACCTCATGGCAGCGGTCAAGATAATCTTATGGGTCCTCAGAAGGTGTACCACTGAAGTGAACTGGAAAGAGCTTAGTAAACTTATCCTCTCTCAATAAGGCCTCAGAAGACATGGCAGGCCTATCACCGGCCTGTACCGCAACAACTGGCTGAACTACCCCAACTGGCGGAGCTGTTGGACCCTAATTCTGGGGAGCCATCTGCTCCGGAGTGGGAGTTTGTGCTCCTCCTCTAGCTTGTGAGACGGTCGGTGCCACTGGAAATGTACCATTCTGGGCGACGCCCTCCATAAGACTCACTAAACAGACTAGAGCGTCCTGAAGCACTGGAGTAACTATGAATCCTTCCTGGACCTGAACTGGTCCAACTGGTACATTCTAAACTGGAACCTCCTCTTGAATATCCTCCTGAGGTTCTACAATAGGTGCTACTGCTCGAGCTCTAGACTGAGCTCTACCTATGCCTCGACCTTGACCTCTACCTCTAGCCATAGTTGCCACCGGGGGCTCTGGTCCCTGTCCGTCGTTCGATGTCTTACATGTCCTCGCCATCTACGAAATAATAAGAATAGAATGGTTCAATTATCGATGATAGAATAAAATCGCACGACAGGATAAGAAAGAAGTGATATTGTACCTAAACTTCATAGCCTCTGAAAGATAAGTACAGACGTCTCCATACCGATCCTTCAGACTCTACTAAGTTTGCTCATGACTCGTGAGACCTATGTAACCTAGTGCTCTGATACCAACTGTCACGACCCAAAATTCGCTCCTTCGGAACCGTGATGGCGCCTAACATTTCACTTGCTAGGCAAGCCAACGTTAGAATATAATTAGCCATTTTAATTAAATTTTAAATTAATTAATACTAAGGAAACAAATGCTGAAATAATGTCTGAAATAATCCATAATAATCGTGATATCTAAATACCATCCCAGAACTGGAGTCACAAGTGCACGAGCTTCTAGAATGATACAAATTATGGTCTG
The DNA here is from genome assembly GCF_000715075.1 of Nicotiana tabacum. Classification (NCBI taxonomy): domain Eukaryota; kingdom Viridiplantae; phylum Streptophyta; class Magnoliopsida; order Solanales; family Solanaceae; genus Nicotiana; species Nicotiana tabacum. The sequence goes on along the minus strand of NC_134101.1, from coordinate 11,703,652 downwards.
AATAAAATAAAATTGTATGAAAGCAAACACACAGCTAAAATAAAGTAGACGGGGACTTCAGAACTGCGGACGTTGAGCAGTTATACCTCAAGTCTCCTCTGGGTAGCTGAAATCCGAGCAAGTCTATGGTACGCCACTGGGACCAACTCCAAAATCTGCACAAGAAGTACAGAGTGTAGTATCAGTACAACCGACCCCATGTACTGATAAGTGCCGAGCCTAACCTCGACGAAATAGTGACGAGGCTAAGGCAGGTCACTTACATTAATCTATACGCAATAATATTAATAACAACAATAATAGAAATAAAACAGGTATCTCTTTTCAACAATTGAAGCCAAGTCGGCAATCATAACCAATTATTATTTCAATCAGTTTCCGTTGCGGCGTGTAACCCGATCCCATAATATATTCACATTCAATTCTGTTGCGGCGTGCAACCCGATCCTCCAATATATTCTTTCAATTAACTCTGTTGCGGCGTGCAACCTGTTCCTCCAATATATTTATTTCAATCAATTCTGTTGCGGCGTGCAACCCGCCCCAACAATATAATTCCTCAATAATTTTTTGTTGCGTCGTGCAACCCACTCCAACAATATAAACTTTAAATAAATTTGTTGTGGCGTGCAAACCGATCCCCCAATATAAACTTTAAACAACTCTGTTGCGGCGCGCAACCCGATCCCCCAATATATTTATTTTCATTTTCGTTGCGGCGTGCAACCCGATCCCCCCATATATTTTAA